>NC_080201.1:39887017-40187017 GCF_030028045.1 Hippopotamus amphibius kiboko
TCCGTTTGGCCTTCAGGCCTCAGGGTGAATGTGGACACTCAGCCTGTGCCTCAGCAGCTTCTGAGCAGTGGAAGAGACACACAGGCCGTGCAAATGGGACCTTCCATCTTGAATGTTGCTCCTCCCAGGGTCTGCATGTGTTGTATGGCTGAAGTGGGAGTAGGCCGCACGGGCATCTTGGGACAGCCTGGGAGGGGCCATGGCTTAGCGCTGCTCAGGGAACTCCTGGCTGTTGATCTCAGCTTGGAGAGTGAGTGGAGGTTCTCTCCGAGGTACCCAGAACTCAGGCACGACGTCCCAGGGTGAATGCTAAGCCCAGGGCTTTCCTCACGCAGCTGCACGCCTCTCCCTCAGGCCGCCCAGCCTGCCAGTCTCCGACTCCAAAGAACTGACTTCCTGAAGCAGTTTGAAGGCTGCCGAACTTGAGCGCTGCCAGCAGGAGGGGCCGGCAGATGATGAGCTGGGCATTCCTTCAGAGGGGTTTCCAAGGGATCCTGGCCCAGGACGGGGGCACTGGAGCACGGAGAGTCTTTGGCAATGAGTGTTCCCCTTGGAAACCAGTGTGACTTCGAGCCTCCTCCAGCCTCGGAACTCACTCTCCGCTTGAAGCACAGCCCTGACACAGGATCCTCGAAACCCGCAGCAGGCCTCTCCGCATGGAGAACTACAGCTCACCTGGTGGCTCTCAGCCAAGTTGCCATCACCCACTAGGGACGTGTGTGGAGCCATGAGCTCCCAGCAAAGACGGCAAGTGCCCGGTTTCTAGGCAAGATGCTCACCTGCTGCAGAAGCACTGGCCAGCAGTGAACAGAAGCCAAGCAGCAAGGGGGATTGGCACGCAGCCTGGGGGCCGCAAGCATCCTGCTTCCCAAAGGGCAAACGACAGCTCTCCTGTCAGGGTCTCATGTTGCTGTTGTCCCACAGCTTCTGTTATCCGCACGTTCGAGCCCCGAAGAGACCCTCATGCCCACCCCCTGGGCCCTTCCAGGAATGAAGCTTGCTCCACAGAGAGTGTGCAGGCTGGGTATGGCCTAGGTGAAGATAGGCCCCCTAGGTAGGCCTTGATGCCCCTTTGAGCCGCTGAGGCCCTGGAGTGCTCTGGGATATTGTGTGCTTTTCTGTCCAGACTGGATCCACATTGATGTTGTGCTTGGGGAGACAGAACCCACGTGGGAGACCCCAGGGTGAGGGGCAAAGCAGGGAGCCTTTAGGGTGGCAGCTGGGCTCCCTGACCAGGGTGCGCCACGGCAGGGAAGCTAAGCCTCCCTAGAACTGGGTGCCTGAATCCCTTCCAAAGCAGGGCCCAATTGGCTCTGCAAGCACCGAAGCCCTGCTCGCGCCTTCAGCCTGCCCACCCAGTGGATCCCAAGGGCCTCTGGCTAGGAGGGTGTGCGCTGATGGCTAGGCCAGAGCCGTTTCCCCACGGTGTGCCCCAACGGAAAACCGTGCAGCCCTGAGCGTCCAAGGCTTCCTACAAGGCACTTGGCCCAGTCCAACAACCTGTTTGAGTGTGGTTTCACGGCAAGGGCTGCAGGCCTTCTGGCTGGAAAGCTGCAGCTTCCTTGGAGGGTAGTAGTTGTTGTGTGTGTTCGCCGCACAAAGAGGGGTGTGGAGGTGCTCCTAGCAAGGGGATGGCAAGCACTTTTTGATTCTTGCCAGAGACGCTCTTTTTTCCTCCCAGAGGTTTGCCAGCAGCGAAGGCAAGGCCAGCAGCAGGGCTGCTGGGCGAGCCACCAAGGAGCCACATCCAACCCACTTCGCCCTGGAGTAATGACCGTTTGGCCTTTCAGGCCTCAGGGTGAATGTGGACACTCAGCCTGTGCCCCAGCAGCTTCTGAGCAGTGGGAAGAGACACACAGCCGTGCAAATGGGACCTTCCATCTTGAACGTTGCTCCTCCCAGGGTCTGCATGTGTTGTATGGCTGAAGTGGGAGTAGGCCGCACGAGCATCTTGGGACAGCCTGGGAGGGGCCGTGGCTTAGCGCTGCTCAGGGAACTCCTGGCTGTTGATCTCAGCTTGGAGAGTGAGTGGAGGTTCTCTCCGAGGTACCCAGAACTCAGGCACGACGTCCCAGGGTGAATGCTAAGCCCAGGGCTTTCCTCACGCAGCTGCACGCCTCTCCCTCAGGCCGCCCAGCCTGCCAGTCTCCGACTCCAAAGAACTGACTTCCTGAAGCAGTTTTGAAGGCTGCCGAACTTGAAGCGCTGCCAGCAGGAGGGGCCTGCAGATGATGAGCTGGGCATTCCATTCAGAGGGTTTCCAAGGGATCCTGGCCCAGGACGGGGCACTGGAGCCACGGGAGAGTCTTTGGCAATGAGTGTTCCCCCTTGGAACCAGTGTGACTTCGAGCCTCCTGCAGCCTCGGAACTCACTCTCCGCTTGAAGCACAGCCCTGACACAGGATCCTCGAAACCCAAAGCAGGCCTCTCCGCATGGAGAACTACAGCTCACCTGGTGGCTCTCAGCCAAGTTGCCATCACCCACTAGGGACGTGTGTGGAGCCATGAGCTCCCAGCAAGGACGGCAAGTGCCCGGTTTCTAGGCAAGACGCTCACCTGCTGCAGAAGCACTGGCCAGCAGTGAACAGAAGCCAGGCAGCAAGGGGGATTGGCACGCAGCCTGGGGGCTGCAAGCATGCTGCTTCCCAAAGGGCAAACGACAGCTCTCCTGTCAGGGTCTCATGTTGGCTGTTGTCCCACAGCCTCTGTTATCCGCGCATTCCGAGCCCCGAAGAGACCCTCATGCCCACCCCCTGGGCCCTTCCAGGAATGAAGCTTGCTCCACAGAGAGTGTGCAGGCTGGTATGGCCTAGGGAAGATAGGCCCCCTAGGTAGGCCTTGGTGCCCCTTTGAGCCGCTGAGGCCCTGGAGTGCTCTGGGATATTGTGTGCTTTTCTGTCCAGACTGGATCCACATTGAGGTTGTGCTTGGGGAGAAAGAACCCACGTGGGAGACCCCAGGGTGAGGGCAAAGCAGGGAGCCTTTAGGGTGGCAGCTGGGCTACCTGACCAGGGTGCGCCACGGCAGGGAAGCTAAGCCTCCCTAGAACTGGGTGCCTGAATCCCTTCCAAAGCAGGGCCCAATTGGGCTCTACAAGCACCGAAGCCCTGCTCGCGCCTTCAGCCTGCCCACCCAGTGGATCCCAAGGGCCTCTGGCTAGGAGGGTGTGCGCTGATGGCTAGGCCAGAGCCGTTTCCCCACGGTGTGCCCCAACGGAAAACCCGTGCAGCCCTGAGCGTCCAAGGCTTCCTACAAGGCACTTGGCCCAGTCCAACATCCTGTTGAGTGTGGTTTCACGGCAAGGGCTGCAGGCCTTTCTGGCTGGAAAGCTGCAGCTTCCTTGGAGGGTAGTAGTTGATGTTGTGTGTTCGCCGCACAAAGAGGGGTGTAGGAGGTGCTCCTAGCCAGGGAATGGCAAGCACTTTTTGATTCTTGCCAGAGACGCTCTTTTTCCTCCCAGAGGTTTGCCAGCAGCGAAGGCAAGGCCAGCAGCAGGGCTGCTGGCGAGCCGCCAAGGAGCCACATCCAACCCACTTCGCCCTGGAGTAATGACCGTTTGGCCTTCAGGCCTCAGGGTGAATCTGGACACTCAGCCTGTGCCTCAGCAGCTTCTGAGCAGTGGAAGAGAACCACAGGCCTGTGCAAGTGGGACCTTCCATCTTGAACGTTGCTCCTCCCAGGTCTGCATGTGTGTATGGCTGAAGTGGGAGTAGGCCGCACGGGCATCTTGGGACAGGCCTGGGGACTGGGGGCCGTGGCTTAGCGCTCCTCAGGGAACTCCTGGCTGTTGATCTCAGCTTGGAGAGTGAGTGGAGTTCTCTCCGAGTTACCAGAACTCAGGCACGGACGTCCCAGGGTGAATGCTAAGCCCAGGGCTTTCCTCACGCAGCTGCACGCCTCTCCCTCAGGCCGCCCATGCCTGCCAGTCTCCGACTCCAAAGAACTACCTTCCTGAAGCAGTTTGAAGGCTGCCGAACTTGAGTACTGCCAGCAGCAGAGGTCTGCGGATGATGAGCTGGGCTTTCCATTCAGAGGGGTTTCCAAGGGCCCCTGGCCCAGGAAGGGGGCACTGGAGCCACGGGAGAGTCTTTGGCATGAGTGTTCCCCCTTGGAAACCAGTGTGACTCCGAGCCTCCTCCAGCCTCGGAACTCACTCTCCGCTTGAAAGCACAGCCCTGACACAGGATCCTCGAAACCCAAAGCAGGCCTCTCCGCATGGAGAACTACAGCTCACCTGGTGGCTCTCAGCCAAGTTGCCATCACCCTCTAGGGACGTGTGTGGAGCCATGAGCTCCCAGCAAAGGACGGCAAGCGCCCGGTTTCTAGGCAAGACGCTCACCTGCTGCAGAAGCACTGGCCAGCAGTGAACAGAAGCCAGGCAGCAAGGGGGATTGGCACGCAGCCTGGGGGCCGCAAGCATCCTGCTTCCCAAAGGGAAACGACAGCTCTCCTGTCAGGGTCTCATGTTGCTGTTGTCCCACAGCCTCTGTTATCCGCACGTTCCGAGCCCCGAAGAGACCCTCATGCCCCACCCCCTGGGCCCTTCCAGGAATGAAGCTTGCTCCACAGAGAGTGTGCAGGCTGGGTATGGCCTAGGGAAGAGAGGCCCCCTAGGTAGGCCTTGGTGCCCCTTTGAGCCACTGAGGCCCTGGAGTGCTCTGGATATTGTGTGCTTTTCTGTCCAGACTGGATCCACATTGAGGTTGTGCTTGGGGAGACAGAACCAACGTGGGAGCCCCAGCGTGAGGGCAAAGCAGGGAGCCTTTAGGGTGGCAGCTGGGCTCCCTGACCAGGGTGCGCCACGGCAGGGAAGCTAAGCCTCCCTAGAACTGGGTGCCTGAATCCCTTCCAAAGCAGGGCCCAATTGGGCTCTGCAAGTACCAAAGCCCTGCTCGCGCCTTCAGCCTGCCCACCCAGTGGATCCCAAGGGCCTCTGGCTAGGAGGGTGTGCGCTGATGGCTAGGCCAGAGCCATTTCCCCACGGTGTGCCCCCAACGGAAAACCGTGCAGCCCTGAGCGTCCAAGGCTTCCTACAAGGCACTTGGCCCAGTCCAACAGCCTGTTGAGTGTGGTTTCACGGCAAGGGCTGCAGGCCTTTCTGGCTGGAAAGCTGCAGCTTCCTTGGAGGGTAGTAGTTGATGTGTGTGTTCGCCGCACAAAGAGGGGTGTAGGAGGTGCTCCTAGCCAGGGGATGGCAAGCACTTTTTGATTCTTGCCAGAGACGCTCTTTTTCCTCCCAGAGGTTTGCCAGCAGCGAAGGCAAGGCCAGCAGCAGGGCTGCTGGGCGAGCCGCCAAGGAGCCACATCCAACCCACTTCGCCCTGGAGTAATGACCGTTTGGCCTTCAGGCCTCAGGGTGAATGTGGACACTCAGCCTGTGCCCCAGCAGCTTCTGAGCAGTGGAAGAGACACACAGGCCGTGCAAATGGGACCTTCCATCTTGAATGTTGCTCCTCCCAGGGTCTGCATGTGTTGTATGGCTGAAGTGGGAGTAGGCCGCACGGGCATCTTGGGACAGCCTGGGAGGGGCCATGGCTTAGCGCTGCTCAGGGAACTCCTGGCTGTTGATCTCAGCTTGGAGAGTGAGTGGAGGTTCTCTCCGAGGTACCCAGAACTCAGGCACGACGTCCCAGGGTGAATGCTAAGCCCAGGGCTTTCCTCACGCAGCTGCACGCCTCTCCCTCAGGCCGCCCAGCCTGCCAGTCTCCGACTCCAAAGAACTGACTTCCTGAAGCAGTTTGAAGGCTGCCGAACTTGAGCGCTGCCAGCAGGAGGGGCCGGCAGATGATGAGCTGGGCATTCCATTCAGAGGGGTTTCCAAGGGATCCTGGCCCAGGACGGGGGCACTGGAGCCACGGGAGAGTCTTTGGCAATGAGTGTTCCCCCTTGGAAACCAGTGTGACTTCGAGCCTCCTCCAGCCTCGGAACTCACTCTCCGCTTGAAGCACAGCCCTGACACAGGATCCTCGAAACCCGCAGCAGGCCTCTCCGCATGGAGAACTACAGCTCACCTGGTGGCTCTCAGCCAAGTTGCCATCACCCACTAGGGACGTGTGTGGAGCCATGAGCTCCCAGCAAAGGACGGCAAGTGCCCGGTTTCTAGGCAAGATGCTCACCTGCTGCAGAAGCACTGGCCAGCAGTGAACAGAAGCCAAGCAGCAAGGGGGATTGGCACGCAGCCTGGGGGCCGCAAGCATCCTGCTTCCCAAAGGGCAAACGACAGCTCTCCTGTCAGGGTCTCATGTTGCTGTTGTCCCACAGCCTCTGTTATCCGCACGTTCCGAGCCCCGAAGAGACCCTCATGCCCACCCCCTGGGCCCTTCCAGGAATGAAGCTTGCTCCACAGAGAGTGTGCAGGCTGGGTATGGCCTAGGGAAGATAGGCCCCCTAGGTAGGCCTTGATGCCCCTTTGAGCCGCTGAGGCCCTGGAGTGCTCTGGGATATTGTGTGCTTTTCTGTCCAGACTGGATCCACATTGATGTTGTGCTTGGGGAGACAGAACCCACGTGGGAGACCCCAGGGTGAGGGCAAAGCAGGGAGCCTTTAGGGTGGCAGCTGGGCTACCTGACCAGGGTGCGCCACGGCAGGGAAGCTAAGCCTCCCTAGAACTGGGTGCCTGAATCCCTTCCAAAGCAGGGCCCAATTGGGCTCTGCAAGCACCGAAGCCCTGCTCGCGCCTTCAGCCTGCCCACCCAGTGGATCCCAAGGGCCTCTGGCTAGGAGGGTGTGCGCTGATGGCTAGGCCAGAGCCGTTTCCCCATGGTGTGCCCCAACGGAAAACCGTGCAGCCCTGAGCGTCCAAGGCTTCCTACAAGGCACTTGGCCCAGTCCAACAACCTGTTGAGTGTGGTTTCACGGCAAGGGCTGCAGGCCTTTCTGGCTGGAAAGCTGCAGCTTCCTTGGAGGGTAGTAGTTGTTGTGTGTGTTCGCCGCACAAAGAGGGGTGTTGGAGGTGCTCCTAGCAAGGGGATGGCAAGCACTTTTTGATTCTTGCCAGAGACGCTCTTTTTCCTCCCAGAGGTTTGCCAGCAGCGAAGGCAAGGCCAGCAGCAGGGCTGCTGGGCGAGCCACCAAGGAGCCACATCCAACCCACTTCGCCCTGGAGTAATGACCGTTTGGCCTTCAGGCCTCAGGGTGAATGTGGACACTCAGCCTGTGCCCCAGCAGCTTCTGAGCAGTGGAAGAGACACACAGGCCGTGCAAGTGGGACCTTCCATCTTGAACTTTGCTCCTCCCAGGGTCTGCATGTGTTGTATGGCTGAAGTGGGAGTAGGCCGCACGGGCATCTTGGGACAGCCTGGGAGGGGCCGTGGCTTAGCGCTGCTCAGGGAACTCCTGGCTGTTGATCTCAGCTTGGAGAGTGAGTGGAGGTTCTCTCCGAGGTACCCAGAACTCAGGCACGACGTCCCAGGGTGAATGCTAAGCCCAGGGCTTTCCTCACGCAGCTGCACGTCTCTTCCTCAGGCCGCCCAGCTTGCCAGTCTCCGACTCCAAAGAACTGACTTCCTGAAGCAGTTTGAAGGCTGCCGAACTTGAGCGCTGCCAGAAGGAGGGGCCTGCAGATGATGAGCTGGGCATTCCATTCAGAGGGGTTTCCAAGGGATCCTGGCCCAGTACGGGGGCACTGGAGCCACGGGAGAGTCTTTGGCAATGAGTGTTCCCCCTTGGAAACCAGTGTGACTCCGAGCCTCCTCCAGCCTCGGAACTCACTCTCCGCTTGAAGCACAGCCCTGACACAGGATCCTCGAAACCCGCGGCAGGCCTCTCCGCATGGAGAACTACAGCTCACCTGGTGGCTCTCAGCCAAGTTGCCATCACCCTCTAGGGACGTGTGTGGAGCCATGAGCTCCCAGCAAAGGACAGCAAGTGCCCGGTTTATAGGAAAGACGCTCACCTGCTGCAGAAGCACTGGCCAGCAGTGAACAGAAGCCAGGCAGCAAGGGGGATTGGCACGCAGCCTGGGGGCTGCAAGCATGCTGCTTCCCAAAGGGCAAACGACAGCTCTCCTGTCAGGGTCTCATGTTGCTGTTGTCCCACAGCCTCTGTTATCCGCACATTCCGAGCCCCGAAGAGACCCTCATGCCCATCCCCTGGGCCCTTCCAGGAATGAAGCTTGCTCCACAGAGAGTGTGCAGGCTGGGTATGGCCTAGGGAAGAGAGTCCCTCTAGGTAGGCCTTGGTGCCCATTTGAGCCGCTGAGGCCCTGGAGTGCTCTGGGATATTGTGTGCTTTTCTGTCCAGACTGGATCCACATTGAGGTTGTGCTTGGGGAGACAGAACCCACGTGGGAGACCCCAGGGTGAGGGCAAAGCAGGGAGCCTTTAGGGTGGCAGCTGGGCTACCTGACCAGGGTGCGCCACGGCAGGGAAGCTAAGCCTCCCTAGAACTGGGTGCCTGAATCCCTTCCAAAGCAGGGCCCAATTGGGCTGTACAAGCACCGAAGCCCTGCTCGCGCATTCAGCCTGCCCACCCAGTGGATCCCAAGGGCCTCTGGCTAGGAGGGTGTGCGCTGATGGCTAGGCCAGAGCCGTTTCCCCACGGTGTGCCCCAACGGAAAACCGTGCAGCCCTGAGCGTCCAAGGCTTCCTACAAGGCACTTGGCCCAGTCCAACAGCCTGTTGAGTGTGGTTTCACGGCAAGGGCTGCAGGCCTTTCTGGCTGGAAAGCTGCAGCTTCCTTGGAGGGTAGTAGTTGATGTGTGTGTTCGCCACACAAAGAGGGGTGTAGGAGGTGCTCCTAGCCAGGGAATGGCAAGCACTTTTTGATTCTTGCCAGAGACGCTCTTTTTCCTCCCAGAGGTTTGCCAGCAGCGAAGGCAAGGCCAGCAGCATGGCTGCTGGGCGAGCCGCCAAGGAGCCACATCCAACCCACTTCGCCCTGGGGTAATGACCGTTTGGCCTTCAGGCCTCAGGGTGAATGTGGACACTCAGCCTGTGCCTCAGCAGCTTCTGAGCAGTGGAAGAGACACACAGGCCGTGCAAGTGGGACCTTCCATCTTGAACGTTGCTCCTCCCAGGGTCTGCATGTGTTGTATGGCTGAAGTGGGAGTAGGCCGCACGGGCATCTTGGGACAGCCTGGGAGGGGCCGTGGCTTAGCGCTCCTCAGGGAACTTCTGGCTATTGATCTCAGCTTGGAGAGTGAGTGGAGGTTCTCTCCGAGGTACCCAGAACTCAGGCACGACGTCCCAGGGTGAATGCTAAGCCCAGGGCTTTCCTCACGCAGCTGCACGCCTCTCCCTCAGGCCGCCCAGCCTGCCAGTCTCCGACTCCAAAGAACTACCTTCCTGAAGCAGTTTGAAGGCTGCCGTACTTGAGTACTGCCAGCAGGAGAGGTCTGCGGATGATGAGCTGGGCTTTCCATTCAGAGGGGTTTCCAAGGGATCCTGGCCCAGGAAGGGGGCACTGGAGCCACGGGAGAGTCTTTGGCAATGAGTGTTCCCCCTTGGAAACCAGTGTGACTCCGAGCCTCCTCCAGCCTCGGAACTCACTCTCCGCTTGAAGCACAGCCCTGACACAGGATCCTCGAAACCCAAAGCAGGCCTCTCCACATGGAGAACTACAGCTCACCTGGTGGCTCTCAGCCAAGTTGCCATCACCCACTAGGGACGTGTGTGGAGCCATGAGCTCCCAGCAAAGGACGGCAAGTGCCCGGTTTCTAGGCAAGACGCTCACCTGCTGCAGAAGCACTGGCCAGCAGTGAACAGAAGCCAGGCAGCAAGAGGGATTGGCACGCAGCCTGGGGGCCGCAAGCATCCTGCTTCCCAAAGGGCAAACGACAGCTCTCCTGTCAGGGTCTCATGTTGCTGTTGTCCCACAGCCTCTGTTATCCGCACGTTCCGAGCCCCGAAGAGACCCTCATGCCCAACCCCTGGGCCCTTCCAGGAATGAAGCTTGCTCCACAGAGAGTGTGCAGGCTGGGTATGGCCTAGGGAAGATAGGCCCCCTAGGTAGGCCTTGGTGCCCCTTTGAGCCGCTGAGGCCCTGGAGTGCTCTGGGATATTGTGTGCTTTTCTGTCCAGACTGGATCCACATTGAGGTTGTGCTTGGGGAGACAGAACCCACGTGGGAGACCCCAGGGTGAGGGCAAAGCAGGGAGCCTTTAGGGTGGCAGCTGGGCTACCTGACCAGGGTGCGCCACGGCAGGGAAGCTAAGCCTCCCTAGAACTGGGTGCCTGAATCCCTTCCAAAGCAGGGCCCAATTGGGCTCTACAAGCACCGAAGCCCTGCTCGCGCCTTCAGCCTGCCCACCCAGTGGATCCCAAGGGCCTCTGGCTAGGAGGGTGTGCGCTGATGGCTAGGCCAGAGCCGTTTCCCCACGGTGTGCCCCAACGGAAAACAGTGCAGCCCTGAGCGTCCAAGGCTTCCTACAAGGCACTTGGCCCAGTCCAACAGCCTGTTGAGTGTGGTTTCACGGCAAGGGCTGCAGACCTTTCTGGCTGGAAAGCTGCAGCTTCCTTGGAGGGTAGTAGTTGATGTGTGTGTTCGCCGCACAAAGAGGGGTGTTGGAGGTGTTCCTAGCCAGGGGATGGCAAGCACTTTTTGATTCTTGCCAGAGACGCTCTTTTTCCTCCCAGAGATTTGCCAGCAGCGAAGGCAAGGCCAGCAGCAGGGCTGCTGGGCGAGCCGCCAAGGAGCCACATCCAACCCACTTCGCCCTGGAGTAATGACCGTTTGGCCTTCAGGCCTCAGGGTGAATGTGGACACTCAGCCTGTGCCCCAGCAGCTTCTGAGCAGTGGAAGAGACACACAGGCCGTGCAAGTGGGACCTTCCATCTTGAACTTTGCTCCTCCCAGGGTCTGCATGTGTTGTATGGCTGAAGTGGGAGTAGGCCGCACAGGCATCTTGGGACAGCCTGGGAGGGGCCGTGGCTTAGCGCTGCTCAGGGAACTCCTGGCTGTTGATCTCAGCTTGGAGAGTGAGTGGAGGTTCTCTCCGAGGTACCCAGAACTCAGGCACGACGTCCCAGGGTGAATGCTAAGCCCAGGGCTTTCCTCACGCAGCTGCACGCCTCTTCCTCAGGCCGCCCAGCCTGCCAGTCTCCGACTCCAAAGAACTGCCTTCCTGAAGCAGTTTGAAGGCTGCCGAACTTGAGCGCTGCCAGCAGGAGGGGCCTGCAGATGATGAGCTGGGCATTCCATTCAGAGGGGTTTCCAAGGGATCCTGGCCCAGTACGGGGGCACTGGAGCCACGGGAGAGTCTTTGGCAATGAGTGTTCCCCCTTGGAAACCAGTGTGACTCCGAGCCTCCTCCAGCCTCGGAACTCACTCTCCGCTTGAAGCACAGCCCTGACACAGGATCCTCGAAACCCAAAGCAGGCCTCTCCGCATGGAGAACTACAGCTCACCTGGTGGCTCTCAGCCAAGTTGCCATCACCCTCTAGGGACGTGTGTGGAGCCATGAGCTCCCAGCAAAGGACGGCAAGTGCCCGCTTTCTAGGCAAGACGCTCACCTGCTGCAGAAGCACTGGCCAGCAGTGAACAGAAGCCAGGCAGCAAGAGGGATTGGCACGCAGCCTGGGGGCCGCAAGCATCCTGCTTCCCAAAGGGCAAACGACAGCTCTCCTGTCAGGGTCTCATGTTGCTGTTGTCCCACAGCCTCTGTTATCCGCACGTTCCGAGCCCCGAAGAGACCCTCATGCCCACCCCCTGGGCCCTTCCAGGAATGAAGCTTGCTCCACAGAGAGTGTGCAGGCTGGGTATGGCCTAGGGAAGATAGGCCCCCTAGGTAGGCCTTGGTGCCCCTTTGAGCCACTGAGGCCCTGGAGTGCTCTGGGATATTGTGTGCTTTTCTGTCCAGACTGGATCCACATTGAGGTTGTGCTTGGGGAGACAGAACCCACGTGGGAGACCCCAGGGTGAGGGCAAAGCAGGGAGCCTTTAGGGTGGCAGCTGGGCTACCTGACCAGGGTGCGCCACGGCAGGGAAGCTAAGCCTCCCTAGAACTGGGAGCCTGAATCCCTTCCAAAGCAGGGCCCAATTGGGCTCTACAAGCACCGAAGCCCTGCTCGCGCCTTCAGCCTGCCCACCCAGTGGATCCCAAGGGCCTCTGGCTAGGAGGGTGTGCGCTGATGGCTAGGCCAGAGCCGTTTCCCCACGGTGTGCCCCAACGGAAAACAGTGCAGCCCTGAGCGTCCAAGGCTTCCTACAAGGCACTTGGCCCAGTCCAACAGCCTGTTGAGTGTGGTTTCACGGCAAGGGCTGCAGGCCTTTCTGGCTGGAAAGCTGCAGCTTCCTTGGAGGGTAGTAGTTGATGTGTGTGTTCGCCGCACAAAGAGGGGTGTTGGAGGTGCTCCTAGCCAGGGGATGGCAAGCACTTTTTGATTCTTGCCAGAGACGCTCTTTTTCCTCCCAGAGATTTGCCAGCAGCGAAGGCAAGGCCAGCAGCAGGGCTGCTGGGCGAGCCGCCAAGGAGCCACATCCAACCCACTTCGCCCTGGGGTAATGACCGTTTGGCCTTCAGGCCTCAGGGTGAATGTGGACACTCAGCCTGTGCCTCAGCAGCTTCTGAGCAGTGGAAGAGACACACAGGCCGTGCAAGTGGGACCTTTCATCTTGAACGTTGCTCCTCCCAGAGTCTGCATGTGTTGTATGGCTGAAGTGGGAGTAGGCCGCACGGGCATCTTGGGACAGCCTGGGAGGGGCCGTGGCTTAGCGCTGCTCAGGGAACTCCTGGCTGTTGATCTCAGCTTGGAGAGTGAGTGGAGGTTCTCTCCGAGGTACCCAGAACTCAGGCACGACGTCCCAGGGTGAATGCTAAGCCCAGGGCTTTCCTCACGTAGCTGCACGCCTCTCCCTCAGGCCGCCCAGCCTGCCAGTCTCCGACTCCAAAGAACTGCCTTCCTGAAGCAGTTTGAAGGCTGCCGAACTTAAGCACTGCCAGCAGGAGAGGCCTGTGGATGATGAGCTGGGTTTTCCATTCAGAGGGGTTTCCAAGGGTCCCTGGCCCAGGAAGGGGGCACTGGAGCCACGGGAGAGTCTTTGGCAATGAGTGTTCCCCCTTGGTAACCAGTGTGACTCCGAGCCTCCTCCAGCCTCGGAACTCACTCTCCGCTTGAAGCACAGCCCTGACACAGGATCCTCGAAACCCGCGGCAGGCCTCTCCACATGGAGAACTACAGCTCACCTGGTGGCTCTCAGCCAAGTTGCCATCACCCTCTAGGGACGTGTGTGGAGCCATGAGCTCCCAGCAAAGGACGGCAAGTGCCCGGTTTCTCGGCAAGATGCTCACCTGCTGCAGAAGCACTGGCCAGCAGTGAACAGAAGCCAGGCAGCAAGGGGGATTGGCACGCAGCCTGGGGGCCGCAAGCATCCTGCTTCCCAAAGGGCAAACGACAGCTCTCCTGTCAGGGTCTCATGTTGCTGTTGTCCCACAGCCTCTGTTATCCGCACGTTCCGAGCCCCGAAGAGACCCTCATGCCCACCCCCTGGGCCCTTCCAGGAATGAAGCTTGCTCCACAGAGAGTGTGCAGGCTGGGTATGGCCTAGGGAAGAGAGGCCCCCTAGGTAGGCCTTGGTGCCCCTTTGAGCCGCTGAGGCCCTGGAGTGCTCTGGGATATTGTGTGCTTTTCTGTCCAGACTGGATCCACATTGAGGTTGTGCTTGGGGAGACAGAACCCACGTGGGAGACCCCAGGGTGAGGGCAAAGCAGGGAGCCTTTAGGGTGGCAGCTGGGCTACCTGACCAGGGTGCGCCACGGCAGGGAAGCTAAGCCTCCCTAGAACTGGGTGCCTGAATCCCTTCCAAAGCAGGGCCCAATTGGGCTCTACAAGCACCGAAGCCCTGCTCGCGCCTTCAGCCTGCCCACCCAGTGGATCCCAAGGGCCTCTGGCTAGGAGGGTGTGCACTGATGGCTAGGCCAGAGCCGTTTCCCCATGGTGTGCCCCAACGGAAAACAGTGCAGCCCTGAGCGTCCAAGGCTTCCTACAAGGCACTTGGCCCAGTCCAACAGCCTGTTGAGTGTGGTTTCACGGCAAGGGCTGCAGGCCTTTCTGGCTGGAAAGCTGCAGCTTCCTTGGAGGGTAGTAGTTGATGTGTGTGTTCGCCGCACAAAGAGGGGTGTTGGAGGTGCTCCTAGCCAGGGGATGGCAAGCACTTTTTGATTCTTGCCAGAGACGCTCTTTTTCCTCCCAGAGATTTGCCAGCAGCTAAGGCAAGGCCAGCAGCAGGGCTGCTGGGCGAGCCGCCAAGGAGCCACATCCAACCCACTTCGCCCTGGGGTAATGACCGTTTGGCCTTCAGGCCTCAGGGTGAATGTGGACACTCAGCCTGTGCCTCAGCAGCTTCTGAGCAGTGGAAGAGACACACAGGCCGTGCAAGTGGGACCTTTCATCTTGAACGTTGCTCCTCCCAGGGTCTGCATGTGTTGTATGGCTGAAGTGGGAGTAGGCCGCACGGGCATCTTGGGACAGCCTGGGAGGGGCCGTGGCTTAGCGCTGCTCAGGGAACTCCTGGCTGTTGATCTCAGCTTGGAGAGTGAGTGGAGGTTCTCTCCGAGGTACCCAGAACTCAGGCACGACGTCCCAGGGTGAATGCTAAGCCCAGGGCTTTCCTCACGTAGCTGCACGCCTCTCCCTCAGGCCGCCCAGCCTGCCAGTCTCCGACTCCAAAGAACTGCCTTCCTGAAGCAGTTTGAAGGCTGCCGAACTTGAGCACTGCCAGCAGGAGAGGCCTGTGGATGATGAGCTGGGTTTTCCATTCAGAGGGGTTTCCAAGGGATCCTGGCCCAGGAAGGGGGCACTGGAGCCACGGGAGAGTCTTTGGCAATGAGTGTTCCCCCTTGGTAACCAGTGTGACTCCGAGCCTCCTCCAGCCTCGGAACTCACTCTCCGCTTGAAGCACAGCCCTGACACAGGATCCTCGAAACCCGCGGCAGGCCTCTCCACATGGAGAACTACAGCTCACCTGGTGGCTCTCAGCCAAGTTGCCATCACCCTCTAGGGACGTGTGTGGAGCCATGAGCTCCCAGCAAAGGACGGCAAGTGCCCGGTTTCTCGGCAAGATGCTCACCTGCTGCAGAAGCACTGGCCAGCAGTGAACAGAAGCCAGGCAGCAAGAGGGATTGGCACGCAGCCTGGGGGCCGCAAGCATCCTGCTTCCCAAAGGGCAAACGACAGCTCTCCTGTCAGGGTCTCATGTTGCTGTTGTCCCACAGCCTCTGTTATCCGCACATTCCGAGCCCCGAAGAGACCCTCATGCCCACCCCCTGGGCCCTTCCCGGAATGAAGCTTGCTCCACAGAGAGTGTGCAGGCTGGGTATGGCCTAGGGAAGAGAGGCCCCCTAGGTAGGCCTTGGTGCCCCTTTGAGCCGCTGAGGCCCTGGAGTGCTCTGGGATATTGTGTGCTTTTCTGTCCAGACTGGATCCACATTGAGGTTGTGCTTGGGGAGACAGAACCCACGTGGGAGACCCCAGGGTGAGGGCAAAGCAGGGAGCCTTTAGGGTGGCAGCTGGGCTACCTGACCAGGGTGCGCCACGGCAGGGAAGCTAAGCCTCCCTAGAACTGGGAGCCTGAATCCCTTCCAAAGCAGGGCCCAATTGGGCTCTACAAGCACCGAAGCCCTGCTCGCGCATTGAGCCTGCCCACCCAGTGGATCCCTAGGGCCTCTGGTTAGGAGGGTGTGCGCTGATGGCTAGGCCAGAGCCGTTTCCCCACGGTGTGCCCCAACGGAAAACCGTGCAGCCCTGAGCGTCCAAGGCTTCCTACAAGGCACTTGGCCCAGTCCAATAGCCTGTTGAGTGTGGTTTCACGGCAAGGGCTGCAGGCCTTTCTGGCTGGAAAGCTGCAGCTTCCTTGGAGGGTAGTAGTTGATGTGTGTGTTCGCCGCACAAAGAGGGGTGTAGGAGGTGCTCCTAGCAAGGGGATGGCAAGCACTTTTTGATTCTTGCCAGAGACGCTCTTTTTCCTCCCAGAGGTTTGCCAGCAGCGAAGGCAAGGCCAGCAGCAGGGCTGCTGGGCGAGCCGCCAAGGAGCCACATCCAACCCACTTCGCCCTGGAGTAATGACCGTTTGGCCTTCAGGCCTCAGGGTGAATGTGGACACTCAGCCTGTGCCTCAGCAGCTTCTGAGCAGTGGAAGAGACACACAGGCCGTGCAAGTGGGACCTTCCATCTTGAACGTTGCTCCTCCCAGGGTCTGCATGTGTTGTATGGCTGAAGTGGGATTAGACCGCACGGGCATCTTGGGACTGCCTGGGAGGGGCCGTGGCTTAGCGCTGCTCAGGGAACTCCTGGCTGTTGATCTCAGCTTGGAGAGTGAGTGGAGGTTCTCTCCGAGGTACCCAGAACTCAGGCACGACGTCCCAGGGTGAATGCTAAGCCCAGGGCTTTCCTCACGTAGCTGCACGCCTCTCCCTCAGGCCGCCCAGCCTGCCAGTCTCCGACTCCAAAGAACTGACTTCCTGAAGCAGTTTGAAGGCTGCCGAACTTGAGCACTGCCAGCAGGAGAGGCCTGTGGATGATGAGCTGGGCTTTCCATTCAGAGGGGTTTCCAAGGGTCCCTGGCCCAGGAAGGGGGCACTGGAGCCACGGGAGAGTCTTTGGCAATGAGTGTTCCCCCTTGGAAACCAGTGTGACTCCGAGCCTCCTCCAGCCTCGGAACTCACTCTCCACTTGAAGCACAGCCCTGACACAGGATCCTCGAAACCCAAAGCAGGCCTCTCCGCATGGAGAATTACAGCTCACCTGGTGGCTCTCAGCCAAGTTGCCATCACCCTCTAGGGACGTGTGTGGAGCCATGAGCTCCCAGCAAAGGACGGCAAGTGCCCGGTTTCTAGGCAAGACGCTCACCTGCTGCAGAAGCACTGGCCAGCAGTGAACAGAAGCCAGGCAGCAAGGGGGATTGGCACGCAGCCTGGGGGCCGCAAGCATCCTGCTTCCCAAAGGGCAAACGACAGCTTTCCTGTCAGGGTCTCATGTTGCTGTTGTCCCACAGCCTCTGTTATCCGCACGTTCCGAGCCCTGAAGAGACCCTCATTCCCACCCCCTGGGCCCTTCCAAGAATGAAGCTTGCTCCACAGAGAGTGTGCAGGCTGGGTATGACCTAGGGAAGACAGGCCCCCTAGGTAGGCCTTGGTGCCCCTTTGAGCTGCTGAGGCCCTGGAGTGCTCTGGGATATTGTGTGCTTTTCTGTCCAGACTGGATCCACATTGAGGTTGTGCTTGGGGAGACAGAACCCACGTGGGAGACCCCAGAGTGAGGGCAAAGCAGGGAGCCTTTAGGGTGGCAGCTGGGCTACCTGACCAGGGTGCGCCACGGCAGGGAAGCTAAACCTCCCTAGAACTGTGTGCCTGAATCCCTTCCAAAGCAGGGCCCAATTGGGCTCTGCAAGCACCGAAGCCCTGCTCGCGCCTTCAGCCTGCCCACCCAGTGGATCCCAAGGGCCTCTGGCTAGGAGGGTGTGCGCTGATGGCTAGGCCAGAGCCGTTTCCCCACGGTGTGCCCCAACGGAAAACCGTGCAGCCCTGAGCGTCCAAGGCTTCCTACAAGGCACTTGGCCCAGTCCAACAACCTGTTGAGTGTGGTTTCACGGCAATGGCCACAGGCCTTTCTGGCTGGAAAGCTGCAGCTTCCTTGGAGGGTAGTAGTTGATGTGTGTGTTCGCCGCACAAAGAGGGGTGTTGGAGGTGCTGCTAGCAAGGGGATGGCAAGCACTTTTTGATTCTTGCCAGAGACGCTCTTTTTCCTCCCAGAGGTTTGCCAGCAGCGAAGGCAAGGCCAGCAGCAGGGCTGCTGGGCGAGCCGCCAAGGAGCCACATCCAACCCACTTCGCCCTGGAGTAATGACCGTTTGGCCTTCAGGCCTCAGGGTGAATGTGGACACTCAGCCTGTGCCCCAGCAGCTTCTGAGCAGTGGAAAAGACACACAGGCCGTGCAAGTGGGACCTTCCATCTTGAACGTTGCTCCTCCCAGGGTCTGCATGTGTTGTATGGCTGAAGTGGGAGTAGGCCGCACGGGCATCTTGGGACAGCCTGGGAGGGGCCGTGGCTTAGCCATGCTCATGGAACTCCTGGCTGTTGATCTCAGCTTGGAGAGTGAGTGGAGGTTCTCTCCGAGGTACCCAGAACTCAGGCACGACGTCCCAGGGTGAATGCTAAGCCCAGGGCTTTCCTCACGTAGCTGCACGCCTCTCCCTCAGGCCGCCCAGCCTGCCAGTCTCCGACTCCAAAGAACTGCCTTCCTGAAGCAGTTTGAAGGCTGCCGAACTTGAGCACTGCCAGCAGGAGAGGCCTGTGGATGATGAGCTGGGTTTTCCATTCAGAGGGGTTTCCAAGGGATCCTGGCCCAGGAAGGGGGCACTGGAGCCACGGGAGAGTCTTTGGCAATGAGTGTTCCCCCTTGGAAACCAGTGCGACTCCGAGCCTCCTCCAGCCTCGGAACTCACTCTCCGCTTGAAGCACAGCCCTGACACAGGATCCTCGAAACCCGCGGCAGGCCTCTCCACATGGAGAACTACAGCTCACCTGGTGGCTCTCAGCCAAGTTGCCATCACCCTCTAGGGACGTGTGTGGAGCCATGAGCTCCCAGCAAAGGACGGCAAGTGCCCGGTTTCTCGACAAGATGCTCACCTGCTGCAGAAGCACTGGCCAGCAGTGAACAGAAGCCAGGCAGCAAGGGGGTTTGGCACGCAGCCTGGGGGCCGCAAGCATCCTGCTTCCCAAAGGGCAAACGACAGCTCTCCTGTCAGGGTCTCATGTTGCTGTTGTCCCACAGCCTCTGTTATCCGCACATTCCGAGCCCCGAAGAGACCCTCATGCCCACCCCCTGGGCCCTTCCCGGAATGAAGCTTGCTCCACAGAGAGTGTGCAGGCTGGGTATGGCCTAGGGAAGAGAGTCCCCCTAGGTAGGCCTTGGTGCCCCTTTGAGCCGCTGAGGCCCTGGAGTGCTCTGGGATATTGTGTGCTTTTCTGTCCAGACTGGATCCACATTGATGTTGTGCTTGGGGAGACAGAACCCACGTGGGAGACCCCAGGGTGAGGGCAAAGCAGGGAGCCTTTAGGGTGGCAGCTGGGCTACCTGACCAGGGTGCGCCACGGCAGGGAAGCTAAGCCTCCCTAGAACTGGGTGCCTGAATCCCTTCCAAAGCAGGGCCCAATTGGGCTCTACAAGCACCGAAGCCCTGCTCGCGCATTCAGCCTGCCCACCCAGTGGATCCCAAGGGCCTCTGGTTAGGAGGGTGTGCGCTGATGGCTAGGCCAGAGCCGTTTCCCCACGGTGTGCCCCAACAGAAAACCGTGCAGCCCTGAGCGTCCAAGGCTTCCTACAAGGCACTTGGCCCAGTCCAACAGCCTGTTGAGTGTGGTTTCACGGCAAGGGCTGCAGGCCTTTCTGGCTGGAAAGCTGCAGCTTCCTTGGAGGGTAGTAGTTGATGTGTGTGTTCGCCGCACAAAGAGGGGTGTAGGAGGTGCTCCTAGCCAGGGGATGGCAAGCACTTTTTGATTCTTGCCAGAGACGCTCTTTTTCCTCCCAGAGGTTTGCCAGCAGCGAAGGCAAGGCCAGCAGCAGGGCTGCTGGGCGAGCCGCCAAGGAGCCACATCCAACCCACTTCGCCCTGGAGTAATGACCGTTTGGCCTTCAGGCCTCAGGGTGAATGTGGACACTCAGCCTGTGCCTCAGCAGCTTCTGAGCAGTGGAAGAGACACACAGGCCGTGCAAGTGGGACCTTCCATCTTGAACGTTGCTCCTCCCAGGGTCTGCATGTGTTGTATGGCTGAAGTGGGAGTAGGCCGCACGGGCATCTTGGGACAGCCTGGGAGGGGCCGTGGCTTAGCGCTGCTCAGGGAACTCCTGGCTGTTGATCTCAGCTTGGAGAGTGAGTGGAGGTTCTCTCCGAGGTACCCAGAACTCAGGCACGACGTCCCAGGGTGAATGCTAAGCCCAGGGCTTTCCTCACGTAGCCGCACGCCTCTCCCTCAGGCCGCCCAGCCTGCCAGTCTCCGACTCCAAAGAACTGACTTCCTGAAGCAGTTTGAAGGCTGCCGAACTTGAGCGCTGCCAGCAGGAGGGGCCTGCAGATGATGAGCTGGGCATTCCATTCAGAGGGGTTTCCAAGGGATCCTGGCCCAGGACGGGGGCCCTGGAGCCACGGGAGAGTCTTTGGCAATGATTGTTCCCCCTTGGAAACCAGTGTGACTCCGAGCCTCCTCCAGCCTCGGAACTCACTCTCCGCTTGAAGCACAGCCCTGACACAGGATCCTCGAAACCCGCGGCAGGCCTCTCCGCATGGAGAACTACAGCTCACCTGGTGGCTCTCAGCCAAGTTGCCATCACCCTCTAGGGACGTGTGTGGAGCCATGAGCTCCCAGCAAAGGACGGCAAGTGCCCGGTTTCTAGGCAAGACGCTCACCTGCTGCAGAAGCACTGGCCAGCAGTGAACAGAAGCCAGGCAGCAAGGGGGATTGGCACGCAGCCTGGGGGCCGCAAGCATCCTGCTTCCCAAAGGGCAAATGACAGCTCTCCTGTCAGGGTCTCATGTTGCTGTTGTCCCACAGCCTCTGTTATCCGCACGTTCCGAGCCCCGAAGAGACCCTCATGCCCACCCCCTGGGCCCTTCCAGGAATGAAGCTTGCTCCACAGAGAGTGTGCAGGCTGGGTATGGCCTAGGGAAGAGAGGCCCCCTAGGTAGGCCTTGGTGCCCCTTTGAGCCGCTGAGGCCCTGGAGTGCTCTGGGATATTGTGTGCTTTTCTGTCCAGACTGGATCCACATTGAGGTTGTGCTTGGGGAGACAGAACCCACGTGGGAGACCCCAGGGTGAGGGCAAAGCAGGGAGCCTTTAGGGTGGCAGCTGGGCTACCTGACCAGGGTGCGCCACGGCAGGGAAGCTAAGCCTCCCTAGAACTGGGTGCCTGAATCCCTTCCAAAGCAGGGCCCAATTGGGCTCTGCAAGCACTGAAGCCCTGCTCGCGCCTTCAGCCTGCCCACCCAGTGGATCCCAAGGGCCTCTGGCTAGGAGGGTGTGCGCTGATGGCTAGGCCAGAGCCGTTTCCCCACGGTGTGCCCCAATGGAAAACCGTGCAGCCCTGAGCGTCCAAGGCTTCCTACAAGGCACTTGGCCCAGTCCAACAACCTGTTGAGTGTGGTTTCACGGCAAGGGCTGCAGGCCTTTCTGGCTGGAAAGCTGCAGCTTCCTTGGAGGGTAGTAGTTGATGTGTGTGTTCGCCGCACAAAGAGGGGTGTTGGAGGTGCTCCTAGCAAGGGGATGGCAAGCACTTTTTGATTCTTGCCAGAGACGCTCTTTTTCCTCCCAGAGGTTTGCCAGCAGCGAAGGCAAGGCCAGCAGCAGGGCTGCTGGGCGAGCCGCCAAGGAGCCACATCCAACCCACTTCGCCCTGGGGTAATGAGCGTTTGGCCTTCAGGCCTCAGGGTGAATGTGGACACTCAGCCTGTGCCTCAGCAGCTTCTGAGCAGTGGAAGAGACACACAGGCCGTGCAAGTGGGACCTTCCATCTTGAACGTTGCACCTCCCAGGGTCTGCATGTGTTGTATGGCTGAAGTGGGATTAGACCGCACGGGCATCTTGGGACTGCCTGGGAGGGGCCGTGGCTTAGCGCTGCTCAGGGAACTCCTGGCTGTTGATCTCAGCTTGGAGAGTGAGTGGAGGTTCTCTCCGAGGTACCCAGAACTCAGGCACGACGTCCCAGGGTGAATGCTAAGCCCAGGGCTTTCCTCACGTAGCTGCACGCCTCTCCCTCAGGCCGCCCAGCCTGCCAGTCTCCGACTCCAAAGAACTGCCTTCCTGAAGCAGTTTGAAGGCTGCCGAACTTGAGCGCTGCCAGCAGGAGAGGCCTGCGGATGATGAGCTGGGCTTTCCATTCAGAGGAGTTTCCAAGGGCCCCTGGCCCAGGAAGGGGGCACTGGAGCCACGGGAGAGTCTTTGGCAATGAGTGTTCCCCCTTGGAAACCAGTGTGACTCCGAGCCTCCTCCAGCCTCGGAACTCACTCTCCGCTTGAAGCACAGCCCTGACACAGGATCCTCGAAACCCAAAGCAGGCCTCTCCGCATGGAGAACTACAGCTCACCTGGTGGCTCTCAGCCAAGTTGCCATCACCCTCTAGGGACGTGTGTGGAGCCATGAGCTCCCAGCAAAGGACGGCAAGTGCCCGGTTTCTAGGCAAGACGCTCACCTGCTGCAGAAGCACTGGCCAGCAGTGAACAGAAGCCAGGCAGCAAGGGGGATTGGCACGCAGCCTGGGGGCCGCAAGCATCCTGCTTCCCAAAGGGCAAACGACAGCTTTCCTGTCAGGGTCTCATGTTGCTGTTGTCCCACAGCCTCTGTTATCCGCACGTTCCGAGCCCCGAAGAGACCCTCATTCCCACCCCTGGGCCCTTCCAGGAATGAAGCTTGCTCCACAGAGAGTGTGCAGGCTGGGTATGGCCTAGGGAAGATAGGCCCCCTAGGTAGGCCTTGGTGCCCCTTTGAGCCGCTGAGGCCCTGGAGTGCTCTGGGATATTGTGTGCTTTTCTGTCCAGACTGGATCCACATTGAGGTTGTGCTTGGGGAGACAGAACCCACGTGGGAGACCCCAGAGTGAGGGCAAAGCAGGGAGCCTTTAGGGTGGCAGCTGGGCTACCTGACCAGGGTGCGCCACGGCAGGGAAGCTAAACCTCCCTAGAACTGGGTGCCTGAATCCCTTCCAAAGCAGGGCCCAATTGGGCTCTGCAAGCACCGAAGCCCTGCTCGCGCCTTCAGCCTGCCCACCCAGTGGATCCCAAGGGCCTCTGGCTAGGAGGGTGTGCGCTGATGGCTAGGCCAGAGCCGTTTCCCCACGGTGTGCCCCAACGGAAAACCGTGCAGCCCTGAGCGTCCAAGGCTTCCTACAAGGCACTTGGCCGAGTCCAACAACCTGTTGAGTGTGGTTTCACGGCAAGGGCCACAGGCCTTTCTGGCTGGAAAGCTGCAGCTTCCTTGGAGGGTAGTAGTTGATGTGTGTGTTCGCCGCACAAAGAGGGGTGTTGGAGGTGCTCCTAGCAAGGGGATGGCAAGCACTTTTTGATTCTTGCCAGAGATGCTCTTTTACCTCCCAGAGATTTGCCAGCAGCGAAGACAAGGCCAGCAGCAGGGCTGCTGGGCGAGCCGCCAAGGAGCCACATCCAACCCACTTCGCCCTGGAGTAATGACCGTTTGGCCTTCAGGCCTCAGGGTGAATGTGGACACTCAGCCTGTGCCCCAGCAGCTTCTGAGCAGTGGAAGAGACACACAGGCCGTGCAAGTGGGACCCTCCATCTTGAACGTTGCTCCTCCCAGGGTCTGCATGTGTTGTATGGGTGAAGAGGGAGTAGGCCGCACGGGCATCTTGGGACAGCCTGGGAGGGGCTGTGGCTTAGCGCTGCTCAGGGAACTCCTGGCTGTTGATCTCAGCTTGGAGAGTGAGTGGAGGTTCTCTCCGAGGTACCCAGAACTCAGGCACGACGTCCCAGGGTGAATGCTAAGCCCAGGGCTTTCCTCACGCAGCTGCACGCCTCTCCCTCAGGCCGCCCAGCCTGCCAGTCTCCGACTCCAAAGAACTGACTTCCTGAAGCAGTTTGAAGGCTGCCGAACTTGAGCGCTGCCAGCAGGAGGGGCCTGCAGATGATGAGCTGGGCATTCCATTCAGAGCGGTTTCCAAGGGATCCTGGCGCAGGAAGGGGGCACTGGAGCCACGGGAGAGTCTTTGGCAATGAGTGTTCCCCCTTGGAAACCAGTGTGACTCCGAGCCTCCTCCAGCCTCGGAACTCACTCTCCGCTTGAAGCACAGCCCTGACACAGGATCCTCGAAACCCAAAGCAGGCCTCTCCACATGGAGAACTACAGCTCACCTGGTGGCTCTCAGCCAAGTTGCCATCACCCTCTAGGGACGTGTGTGGAGCCATGAGCTCCCAGCAAAGGACGGCAAGTGCCCGGTTTCTAGGCAAGACGCTCACCTGCTGCAGAAGCACTGGTCAGCAGTGAACAGAAGCCAGGCAGCAAGAGGGATTGGCACGCAGCCTGGGGGCCGCAAGCATCCTGCTTCCCAAAGGGCAAACGACAGCTCTCCTGTCAGGGTCTCATGTTGCTGTTGTCCCACAGCCTCTGTTATCCGCACGTTCCGAGCCCCGAAGAGACCCTCATGCCCACCCCCTGGGTCCTTCCAGGAATGAAGCTTGCTCCACAGAGAGTGTGCAGGCTGGGTATGGCCTAGGGAAGAGAGGCCCCCTAGGTAGGCCTTGGTGCCCCTTTGAGCCGCTGAGGCCCTGGAGTGCTCTGGGATATTGTGTGCTTTTCTGTCCAGACTGGATCCACATTGAGGTTGTGCTTGGGGAGACAGAACCCACGTGGGAGACCCCAGGGTGAGGGCAAAGCAGGGAGCCTTTAGGGTGGCAGCTGGGCTACCTGACCAGGGTGCGCCACGGCAGGGAAGCTAAGCCTCCCTAGAACTGGGTGCCTGAATCCCTTCCAAAGCAGGGCCCAATTGGGCTCTGCAAGCACCGAAGCCCTGCTCGCGCCTTCAGCCTGCCCACCCAGTGGATCCCAAGGGCCTCTGGCTAGGAGGGTGTGCGCTGATGGCTAGGCCAGAGCCGTTTCCCCACGGTGTGCCCCAATGGAAAACCGTGCAGCCCTGAGCGTCCAAGGCTTCCTACAAGGCACTTGGCCCAGTCCAACAACCTGTTGAGTGTGGTTTCACGGCAAGGGCTGCAGGCCTTTCTGGCTGGAAAGCTGCAGCTTCCTTGGAGGGTAGTAGTTGATGTGTGTGTTCGCCGCACAAAGAGGGGTGTTGGAGGTGCTCCTAGCAAGGGGATGGCAAGCACTTTTTGATTCTTGCCAGAGACGCTCTTTTTCCTCCCAGAGGTTTGCCAGCAGCGAAGGCAAGGCCAGCAGCAGGGCTGCTGGGCGAGCCGCCAAGGAGCCACATCCAACCCACTTCGCCCTGGGGTAATGACCGTTTGGCCTTCAGGCCTCAGGGTGATTGTGGACACTCAGCCTGTGCCCCAGCAGCTTCTGAGCAGTGGAAGAGACACACAGGCCGTGCAAGTGGGACCTTCCATCTTGAACGTTGCTCCTCCCAGGGTCTGCATGTGTTGTATGGCTGAAGTGGGAGTAGGCCGCACGGGCATCTTGGGACAGCCTGGGAGGAGCCGTGGCTTAGCGCTGCTCAGGGAACTCCTGGCTGTTGATCTCAGCTTGGAGAGTGATTGGAGGTTCTCTCCGAGGTACCCAGAACTCAGGCACGACGTCCCAAGGTGAATGCTAAGCCCAGGGCTTTCCTCACGTAGCTGCACGCCTCTCCCTCAGGCCGCCCAGCCTGCCAGTCTCCGACTCCAAAGAACTGCCTTCCTGAAGCAGTTTGAAGGCTGCCGAACTTGAGCGCTGCCAGCAGGAGAGGCCTGCGGATGATGAGCTGGGCTTTCCATTCAGAGGGGTTTCCAAGGGCCCCTGGCCCAGGAAGGGGGCACTGGAGCCACGGGAGAGTCTTTGGCAATGAGTGTTCCCCCTTGGAAACCAGTGTGACTCCGAGCCTCCTCCAGCCTCGGAACTCACTCTCCGCTTGAAGCACAGCCCTGACACAGGATCCTCGAAACCCAAAGCAGGCCTCTCCGCATGGAGAACTACAGCTCACCTGGTGGCTCTCAGCCAAGTTGCCATCACCCTCTAGGGACGTGTGTGGAGCCATGAGCTCCCAGCAAAGGACGGCAAGTGCCCGGTTTCTAGGCAAGACGCTCACCTGCTGCAGAAGCACTGGCCAGCAGTGAACAGAAGCCAGGCAGCAAGGGGGATTGGCATGCAGCCTGGGGGCCGCAAGCATCCTGCTTCCCAAAGGGCAAACGACAGCTCTCCTGTCAGGGTCTCATGTTGCTGTTGTCCCACAGCCTCTGTTATCCGCACGTTCCGAGCCCCGAAGAGACCCTCATGCCCACCCCCTGGGCCCTTCCAGGAATGAAGCTTGCTCCACAGAGAGTGTGCAGGCTGGGTATGGCCTAGGGAAGAGAGGCCCCCTAGGTAGGCCTTGGTGCCCCTTTGAGCCGCTGAGGCCCTGGAGTGCTCTGGGATATTGTGTGCTTTTCTGTCCAGACTGGATCCACATTGAGGTTGTGCTTGGGGAGACAGAACCCACGTGGGAGACCCCAGGGTGAGGGCAAAGCAGGGAGCCTTTAGGGTGGCAGCTGGGCTCCCTGACCAGGGTGCGCCACGGCAGGGAAGCTAAGCCTCCCTAGAACTGGGTGCCTGAATCCCTTCCAAAGCAGGGCCCAATTGGGCTCTGCAAGCACCGAAGCCCTGCTCGCGCCTTCAGCCTGCCCACCCAGTGGATCCCAAGGGCCTCTGGCTAGGAGGGTGTGCGCTGATGGCTAGGCCAGAGCCGTTTCCCCACGGTGTGCCCCAACGGAAAACCGTGCAGCTCTGAGCGTCCAAGGCTTCCTACAAGGCACTTAGCCCAGTCCAACAGCCTGTTGAGTGTGGTTTCACGGCAAGGGCTGCAGGCCTTTCTGGCTGGAAAGCTGCAGCTTCCTTGGAGGGTAGTAGTTGATGTGTGTGTTCGCCGCACAAAGAGGGGTGTAGGAGGTGCTCCTAGCCAGGGGATGGCAAGCACTTTTTGATTCTTGCCAGAGACGCTCTTTTTCCTCCCAGAGATTTGCCAGCAGCGAAGGCAAGGCCAGCAGCAGTGCTATTGGGCGAGTCGCCATGGAGCCACATCCAACCCACTTCGCCCTGGGCTAATGACCGTTTGGCCTTCAGGCCTCAGGGTGAATGTGGACACTCAGCCTGTGCCTCAGCAGCTTCTGAGCAGTGGAAGAGACACACAGGCCGTGCAAGTGGGACCTTCCATCTTGAACGTTGCTCCTCCCAGGGTCTGCATGTGTTGTATGGCTGAAGTGGGAGTAGGCCGCACGGGCATCTTGGGACAGCCTGGGAGGGGCCGTGGCTTAGCGCTGCTCAGGGAACTCTTGCCTGTTGATCTCAGCTTGGAGAGTGAGTGGAGGTTCTCTCCGAGGTACCCAGAACTCAGGCACGACGTCCCAGGGTGAATGCTAAGCCCAGGGCTTTCCTCACGCAGCTGCACGCCTCTCCCTCAGGCCGCCCAGCCTGCCAGTCTCCGACTCCAAAGAACTGCCTTCCTGAAGCAGTTTGAAGGCTGCCGAACTTGAGCACTGCCAGCAGGAGAGGCCGGCAGATGATGAGCTGGGCTTTCCATTCAGAGGGGTTTCCAAGGGATCCTGGCCCAGGAAGGGGGCACTGGAGCCACGGGAGAGTCTTTGGCAATGAGTGTTCCCCCTTGGAAACCAGTGTGACTCCGAGCCTCCTCCAGCCTCGGAACTCACTCTCCGCTTGAAGCACAGCCCTGACACAGGATCCTCGAAACCCAAAGCAGGCCTCTCCGCATGGAGAACTACAGCTCACCTGGTGGCTCTCAGCCAAGTTGCCATCACCCTCTAGGGACGTGTGTGGAGCCATGAGCTCCCAGCAAAGGACGGCAAGTGCCCGGTTTCTAGGCAAGATGCTCACCTGCTGCAGAAGCACTGGCCAGCAGTGAACAGAAGCCAGGCAGCAAGGGGGATTGGCACGCAGCCTGGGGGCCGCAAGCATCCTGCTTCCCAAAGGGCAAACAACAACTCTCCTGTCAGGGTCTCATGTTGCTGTTGTCCCACAGCCTCTGTTATCCGCACATTCCGAGCCCCGAAGAGACCCTCATGCCCACCCCCTGGGCCCTTCCCGGAATGAAGCTTGCTCCACAGAGAGTGTGCAGGCTGGGTATGGCCTAGGGAAGAGAGGCCCCCTAGGTAGGCCTTGGTGCCCCTTTGAGCCGCTGAGGCCCTGGAGTGCTCTGGGATATTGTGTGCTTTTCTGTCCAGACTGGATCCACATTGAGGTTGTGCTTGGGGAGACAGAACCCACGTGGGAGACCCCAGGGTGAGGGCAAAGCAGGGAGCCTTTAGGGTGGCAGCTTTGCTACCTGACCAGGGTGCGCCATGGCAGGGAAGCTAAGCCTCCCTAGAACTGGGTGCCTGAATCCCTTCCAAAGCAGGGCCCAATTGGGCTCTACAAGCACCGAAGCCCTGCTCGTGCATTCAGCCTGCCCACCCAGTGGATCCCAAGGGCCTCTGGCTAGGAGGGTGTGCGCTGATGGCTAGGCCAGAGCCGTTTCCCCACGGTGTGCCCCAATGGAAAACCGTGCAGCCCTGAGCGTCCAAGGCTTCCTACAAGGCACTTGGCCCAGTCCAACATCCTGTTGAGTGTGGTTTCACGGCAAGGGCTGCAGGCCTTTCTGGCTGGAAAGCTGCAGCTTCCTTGGAGGGTAGTAGTTGATGTGTGTGTTCGCCGCACAAAGAGGGGTGTAGGAGGTGCTCCTAGCCAGGGGATGGCAAGCACTTTTTGATTCTTGCCAGAGACGCTCTTTTTCCTCCCAGAGGTTTGCCAGCAGCGAAGGCAAGGCCAGCAGCAGTGCTGTTGGGCGAGTCGCCATGGAGCCACATCCAACCCACTTCGCCCTGGGGTAATGACCGTTTGGCCTTCAGGCCTCAGGGTGATTGTGGACACTCAGCCTGTGCCCCAGCAGCTTCTGAGCAGTGGAAGAGACACACAGGCCGTGCAAGTGGGACCTTCCATCTTGAACGTTGCTCCTCCCAGGGTCTGCATGTGTTGTATGGCTGAAGTGGGAGTAGGCCGCACGGGCATCTTGGGACAGCCTGGGAGGGGCCGTGGCTTAGCGCTGCTCAGGGAACTCCTGGCTGTTGATCTCAGCTTGGAGAGTGAGTGGAGGTTCTCTCCGAGGTACCCAGAACTCAGGCACGACGTCCCAAGGTGAATGCTAAGCCCAGGGCTTTCCTCACGTAGCTGCACGCCTCTCCCTCAGGCCGCCCAGCCTGCCAGTCTCCGACTCCAAAGAACTGCCTTCCTGAAGCAGTTTGAAGGCTGCCGAACGTGAGCGCTGCCAGCAGGAGAGGCCTGCGGATGATGAGCTGGGCTTTCCATTCAGAGGGGTTTCCAAGGGATCCTGGCCCAGGAAGGGGGCACTGGAGCCACGGGAGAGTCTTTGGCAATGGGTGTTCCCCCTTGGAAACCAGTGTGACTCCGAGCCTCCTCCAGCCTCGGAACTCACTCTCCGCTTGAAGCACAGCCCTGACACAGGATCCTCGAAACCCAAAGCAGGCCTCTCCACATGGAGAACTACAGCTCACCTGGTGGCTCTCAGCCAAGTTGCCATCACCCTCTAGGGACGTGTGTGGAGCCATGAGCTCCCAGCAAAGGACGGCAAGTGCCCGGTTTCTAGGCAAGACGCTCACCTGCTGCAGAAGCACTGGCCAGCAGTGAACAGAAGCCAGGCAGCAAGAGGGATTGGCACGCAGCCTGGGGGCCGCAAGCATCCTGCTTCCCAAAGGGCAAACGACAGCTCTCCTGTCAGGGTCTCATGTTGCTGTTGTCCCACAGCCTCTGTTATCCGCACGTTCCGAGCCCCGAAGAGACCCTCATGCCCACCCCCTGGGCCCTTCCAGGAATGAAGCTTGCTCCACAGAGAGTGTGCAGGCTGGGTATGGCCTAGGGAAGAGAGGCCCCCTAGGTAGGCCTTGGTGCCCCTTTGAGCCGCTGAGGCCCTGGAGTGCTCTGGGATATTGTGTGCTTTTCTGTCCAGACTGGATCCACATTGAGGTTGTGCTTGGGGAGACAGAACCCACGTGGGAGACCCCAGGGTGAGGGCAAAGCAGGGAGCCTTTAGGGTGGCAGCTGGGCTACCTGACCAGGGTGCGCCACGGCAGGGAAGCTAAGCCTCCCTAGAACTGGGTGCCTGAATCCCTTCCAAAGCAGGGCCCAATTGGGCTCTGCAAGCACCGAAGCCCTGCTCGCGCCTTCAGCCTGCCCACCCAGTGGATCCCAAGGGCCTCTGGCTAGGAGGGTGTGCGCTGATGGCTAGGCCAGAGCCGTTTCCCCACGGTGTGCCCCAAAGGAAAACCGTGCAGCCCTGAGCGTCCAAGGCTTCCTACAAGGCACTTGGCCCAGTCCAACAACCTGTTGAGTGTGGTTTCACGGCAAGGGCTGCAGGCCTTTCTAGCTGGAAAGCTGCAGCTTCCTTGGAGGGTAGTAGTTGATGTGTGTGTTCGCCGCACAAAGAGGGGTGTTGGAGGTGCTCCTAGCAAGGGGATGGCAAGCACTTTTTGATTCTTGCCAGAGACGCTCTTTTTCCTCCCAGAGGTTTGCCAGCAGCGAAGGCAAGGCCAGCAGCAGGGCTGCTGGGCGAGCCGCCAAGGAGCCACATCCAACCCACTTTGCCCTGGGGTAATGACCGTTTGGCCTTCAGGCCTCAGGGTGATTGTGGACACTCAGCCTGTGCCCCAGCAGCTTCTGAGCAGTGGAAGAGACACACAGGCCGTGCAAGTGGGACCTTCCATCTTGAACGTTGCTCCTCCCAGGGTCTGCATGTGTTGTATGGCTGAAGTGGGAGTAGGCCGCACGGGCATCTTGGGACAGCCTGGGAGGAGCCGTGGCTTAGCGCTGCTCAGGGAACTCCTGGCTGTTGATCTCAGCTTGGAGAGTGATTGGAGGTTCTCTCCGAGGTACCCAGAACTCAGGCACGACGTCCCAAGGTGAATGCTAAGCCCAGGGCTTTCCTCACGTAGCTGCACGCCTCTCCCTCAGGCCGCCCAGCCTGCCAGTCTCCGACTCCAAAGAACTGCCTTCCTGAAGCAGTTTGAAGGCTGCCGAACTTGAGCGCTGCCAGCAGGAGAGGCCTGCGGATGATGAGCTGGGCTTTCCATTCAGAGGGGTTTCCAAGGGCCCCTGGCCCAGGAAGGGGGCACTGGAGCCACGGGAGAGTCTTTGGCAATGAGTGTTCCCCCTTGGAAACCAGTGTGACTCCGAGCCTCCTCCAGCCTCGGAACTCACTCTCTGCTTGAAGCACAGCCCTGACACAGGATCCTCGAAACCCAAAGCAGGCCTCTCCGCATGGAGAACTACAGCTCACCTGGTGGCTCTCAGCCAAGTTGCCATCACCCTCTAGGGACGTGTGTGGAGCCATGAGCTCCCAGCAAAGGACGGCAAGTGCCCGGTTTCTAGGCAAGACGCTCACCTGCTGCAGAAGCACTGGCCAGCAGTGAACAGAAGCCAGGCAGCAAGGGGGATTGGCATGCAGCCTGGGGGCCGCAAGCATCCTGCTTCCCAAAGGGCAAACGACAGCTCTCCTGTCAGGGTCTCATGTTGCTGTTGTCCCACAGCCTCTGTTATCCGCACGTTCCGAGCCCCGAAGAGACCCTCATGCCCACCCCCTGGGCCCTTCCAGGAATGAAGCTTGCTCCACAGAGAGTGTGCAGGCTGGGTATGGCCTAGGGAAGAGAGGCCCCCTAGGTAGGCCTTGGTGCCCCTTTGAGCCGCTGAGGCCCTGGAGTGCTCTGGGATATTGTGTGCTTTTCTGTCCAGACTGGATCCACATTGAGGTTGTGCTTGGGGAGACAGAACCCACGTGGGAGACCCCAGGGTGAGGGCAAAGCAGGGAGCCTTTAGGGTGGCAGCTGGGCTCCCTGACCAGGGTGCGCCACGGCAGGGAAGCTAAGCCTCCCTAGAACTGGGTGCCTGAATCCCTTCCAAAGCAGGGCCCAATTGGGCTCTGCAAGCACCGAAGCCCTGCTCGCGCCTTCAGCCTGCCCACCCAGTGGATCCCAAGGGCCTCTGGCTAGGAGGGTGTGCGCTGATGGCTAGGCCAGAGCCGTTTCCCCACGGTGTGCCCCAACGGAAAACCGTGCAGCTCTGAGCGTCCAAGGCTTCCTACAAGGCACTTAGCCCAGTCCAACAGCCTGTTGAGTGTGGTTTCACGGCAAGGGCTGCAGGCCTTTCTGGCTGGAAAGCTGCAGCTTCCTTGGAGGGTAGTAGTTGATGTGTGTGTTCGCCGCACAAAGAGGGGTGTAGGAGGTGCTCCTAGCCAGGGGATGGCAAGCACTTTTTGATTCTTGCCAGAGACGCTCTTTTTCCTCCCAGAGATTTGCCAGCAGCGAAGGCAAGGCCAGCAGCAGTGCTATTGGGCGAGTCGCCATGGAGCCACATCCAACCCACTTCGCCCTGGGCTAATGACCGTTTGGCCTTCAGGCCTCAGGGTGAATGTGGACACTCAGCCTGTGCCTCAGCAGCTTCTGAGCAGTGGAAGAGACACACAGGCCGTGCAAGTGGGACCTTCCATCTTGAACGTTGCTCCTCCCAGGGTCTGCATGTGTTGTATGGCTGAAGTGGGAGTAGGCCGCACGGGCATCTTGGGACAGCCTGGGAGGGGCCGTGGCTTAGCGCTGCTCAGGGAACTCTTGCCTGTTGATCTCAGCTTGGAGAGTGAGTGGAGGTTCTCTCCGAGGTACCCAGAACTCAGGCACGACGTCCCAGGGTGAATGCTAAGCCCAGGGCTTTCCTCACGCAGCTGCACGCCTCTCCCTCAGGCCGCCCAGCCTGCCAGTCTCCGACTCCAAAGAACTGCCTTCCTGAAGCAGTTTGAAGGCTGCCGAACTTGAGCACTGCCAGCAGGAGAGGCCGGCAGATGATGAGCTGGGCTTTCCATTCAGAGGGGTTTCCAAGGGATCCTGGCCCAGGAAGGGGGCACTGGAGCCACGGGAGAGTCTTTGGCAATGAGTGTTCCCCCTTGGAAACCAGTGTGACTCCGAGCCTCCTCCAGCCTCGGAACTCACTCTCCGCTTGAAGCACAGCCCTGACACAGGATACTCGAAACCCAAAGCAGGCCTCTCCGCATGGAGAACTACAGCTCACCTGGTGGCTCTCAGCCAAGTTGCCATCACCCTCTAGGGACGTGTGTGGAGCCATGAGCTCCCAGCAAAGGACGGCAAGTGCCCGGTTTCTAGGCAAGATGCTCACCTGCTGCAGAAGCACTGGCCAGCAGTGAACAGAAGCCAGGCAGCAAGGGGGATTGGCACGCAGCCGGGGGGCCGCAAGCATCCTGCTTCCCAAAGGGCAAACGACAGCTTTCCTGTCAGGGTCTCATGTTGCTGTTGTCCCACAGCCTCTGTTATCCGCACATTCCGAGCCCCGAAGAGACCCTCATGCCCACCCCCTGGGCCCTTCCCGGAATGAAGCTTGCTCCACAGAGAGTGTGCAGGCTGGGTATGGCCTAGGGAAGAGAGGCCCCCTAGGTAGGCCTTGGTACCCCTTTGAGCCGCTGAGGCCCTGGAGTGCTCTGGGATATTGTGTGCTTTTCTGTCCAGACTGGATCCACATTGAGGTTGTGCTTGGGGAGACAGAACCCACGTGGGAGACCCCAGGGTGAGGGCAAAGCAGGGAGCCTTTAGGGTGGCAGCTGGGCTACCTGACCAGGGTGCGCCATGGCAGGGAAGCTAAGCCTCCCTAGAACTGGGTGCCTGAATCCCTTCCAAAGCAGGGCCCAATTGGGCTCTACAAGCACCGAAGCCCTGCTCGTGCATTCAGCCTGCCCACCCAGTGGATCCCAAGGGCCTCTGGCTAGGAGGGTGTGCGCTGATGGCTAGGCCAGAGCCGTTTCCCCACGGTGTGCCCCAATGGAAAACCGTGCAGCCCTGAGCGTCCAAGGCTTCCTACAAGGCACTTGGCCCAGTCCAACATCCTGTTGAGTGTGGTTTCACGGCAAGGGCTGCAGGCCTTTCTGGCTGGAAAGCTGCAGCTTCCTTGGAGGGTAGTAGTTGATGTGTGTGTTCGCCGCACAAAGAGGGGTGTAGGAGGTGCTCCTAGCCAGGGGATGGCAAGCACTTTTTGATTCTTGCCAGAGACGCTCTTTTTCCTCCCAGAGGTTTGCCAGCAGCGAAGGCAAGGCCAGCAGCAGTGCTGTTGGGCGAGTCGCCATGGAGCCACATCCAACCCACTTCGCCCTGGGGTAATGACCGTTTGGCCTTCAGGCCTCAGGGTGATTGTGGACACTCAGCCTGTGCCCCAGCAGCTTCTGAGCAGTGGAAGAGACACACAGGCCGTGCAAGTGGGACCTTCCATCTTGAACGTTGCTCCTCCCAGGGTCTGCATGTGTTGTATGGCTGAAGTGGGAGTAGGCCGCACGGGCATCTTGGGACAGCCTGGGAGGGGCCGTGGCTTAGCGCTGCTCAGGGAACTCCTGGCTGTTGATCTCAGCTTGGAGAGTGAGTGGAGGTTCTCTCCGAGGTACCCAGAACTCAGGCACGACGTCCCAAGGTGAATGCTAAGCCCAGGGCTTTCCTCACGTAGCTGCACGCCTCTCCCTCAGGCCGCCCAGCCTGCCAGTCTCCGACTCCAAAGAACTGCCTTCCTGAAGCAGTTTGAAGGCTGCCGAACGTGAGCGCTGCCAGCAGGAGAGGCCTGCGGATGATGAGCTGAGCTTTCCATTCAGAGGGGTTTCCAAGGGATCCTGGCCCAGGAAGGGGGCACTGGAGCCACGGGAGAGTCTTTGGCAATGGGTGTTCCCCCTTGGAAACCAGTGTGACTCCGAGCCTCCTCCAGCCTCGGAACTCACTCTCCGCTTGAAGCACAGCCCTGACACAGGATCCTCGAAACCCAAAGCAGGCCTCTCCGCATGGAGAACTACAGCTCACCTGGTGGCTCTCAGCCAAGTTGCCATCACCCTCTAGGGACGTGTGTGGAGCCATGAGCTCCCAGCAAAGGACGGCAAGTGCCCGGTTTCTAGGCAAGACGCTCACCTGCTGCAGAAGCACTGGCCAGCAGTGAACAGAAGCCAGGCAGCAAGGGGGATTGGCACGCAGCCTGGGGGCCGCAAGCATCCTGCTTCCCAAAGGGCAAACGACAGCTCTCCTGTCAGGGTCTCATGTTGCTGTTGTCCCACAGCCTCTTATCCGCACGTTCCGAGCCCCGAAGAGACCCTCATGCCCACCCCCTGGGCCCTTCCAGGAATGAAGCTTGCTCCACAGAGAGTGTGCAGGCTGGGTATGGCCTAGGGAAGAGAGGCCCCCTAGGTAGGCCTTGGTGCCCCTTTGAGCCGCTGAGGCCCTGGAGTGCTCTGGGATATTGTGTGCTTTTCTGTCCAGACTGGATCCACATTGAGGTTGTGCTTGGGGAGACAGAACCCACGTGGGAGACCCCAGGGTGAGGGCAAAGCAGGGAGCCTTTAGGGTGGCAGCTGGGCTCCCTGACCAGGGTGCGCCACGGCAGGGAAGCTAAGCCTCCCTAGAACTGGGTGCCTGAATCCCTTCCAAAGCAGGGCCCAATTGGGCTCTGCAAGCACCGAAGCCCTGCTCGCGCCTTCAGCCTGCCCACCCAGTGGATCCCAAGGGCCTCTGGCTAGGAGGGTGTGCGCTGATGGCTAGGCCAGAGCCGTTTCCCCACGGTGTGCCCCAACGGAAAACCGTGCAGCTCTGAGCGTCCAAGGCTTCCTACAAGGCACTTAGCCCAGTCCAACAGCCTGTTGAGTGTGGTTTCACGGCAAGGGCTGCAGGCCTTTCTGGCTGGAAAGCTGCAGCTTCCTTGGAGGGTAGTAGTTGATGTGTGTGTTCGCCGCACAAAGAGGGGTGTAGGAGGTGCTCCTAGCCAGGGGATGGCAAGCACTTTTTGATTCTTGCCAGAGACGCTCTTTTTCCTCCCAGAGATTTGCCAGCAGCGAAGGCAAGGCCAGCAGCAGTGCTATTGGGCGAGTCGCCATGGAGCCACATCCAACCCACTTCGCCCTGGGCTAATGACCGTTTGGCCTTCAGGCCTCAGGGTGAATGTGGACACTCAGCCTGTGCCTCAGCAGCTTCTGAGCAGTGGAAGAGACACACAGGCCGTGCAAGTGGGACCTTCCATCTTGAACGTTGCTCCTCCCAGGGTCTGCATGTGTTGTATGGCTGAAGTGGGAGTAGGCCGCACGGGCATCTTGGGACAGCCTGGGAGGGGCCGTGGCTTAGCGCTGCTCAGGGAACTCTTGCCTGTTGATCTCAGCTTGGAGAGTGAGTGGAGGTTCTCTCCGAGGTACCCAGAACTCAGGCACGACGTCCCAGGGTGAATGCTAAGCCCAGGGCTTTCCTCGCGCAGCTGCACGCCTCTCCCTCAGGCCGCCCAGCCTGCCAGTCTCCGACTCCAAAGAACTGCCTTCCTGAAGCAGTTTGAAGGCTGCCGAACTTGAGCACTGCCAGCAGGAGAGGCCGGCAGATGATGAGCTGGGCTTTCCATTCAGAGGGGTTTCCAAGGGATCCTGGCCCAGGAAGGGGGCACTGGAGCCACGGGAGAGTCTTTGGCAATGAGTGTTCCCCCTTGGAAACCAGTGTGACTCCGAGCCTCCTCCAGCCTCGGAACTCACTCTCCGCTTGAAGCACAGCCCTGACACAGGATACTCGAAACCCAAAGCAGGCCTCTCCGCATGGAGAACTACAGCTCACCTGGTGGCTCTCAGCCAAGTTGCCATCACCCTCTAGGGACGTGTGTGGAGCCATGAGCTCCCAGCAAAGGACGGCAAGTGCCCGGTTTCTAGGCAAGATGCTCACCTGCTGCAGAAGCACTGGCCAGCAGTGAACAGAAGCCAGGCAGCAAGGGGGATTGGCACGCAGCCTGGGGGCCGCAAGCATCCTGCTTCCCAAAGGGCAAACAACAACTCTCCTGTCAGGGTCTCATGTTGCTGTTGTCCCACAGCCTCTGTTATCCGCACATTCCGAGCCCCGAAGAGACCCTCATGCCCACCCCCTGGGCCCTTCCCGGAATGAAGCTTGCTCCACAGAGAGTGTGCAGGCTGGGTATGGCCTAGGGAAGAGAGGCCCCCTAGGTAGGCCTTGGTGCCCCTTTGAGCCGCTGAGGCCCTGGAGTGCTCTGGGATATTGTGTGCTTTTCTGTCCAGACTGGATCCACATTGAGGTTGTGCTTGGGGAGACAGAACCCACGTGGGAGACCCCAGGGTGAGGGCAAAGCAGGGAGCCTTTAGGGTGGCAGCTGGGCTACCTGACCAGGGTGCGCCATGGAAGGGAAGCTAAGCCTCCCTAGAACTGGGTGCCTGAATCCCTTCCAAAGCAGGGCCCAATTGGGCTCTACAAGCACCGAAGCCCTGCTCGTGCATTCAGCCTGCCCACCCAGTGGATCCCAAGGGCCTCTGGCTAGGAGGGTGTGCGCTGATGGCTAGGCCAGAGCCGTTTCCCCACGGTGTGCCCCAATGGAAAACCGTGCAGCCCTGAGCGTCCAAGGCTTCCTACAAGGCACTTGGCCCAGTCCAACATCCTGTTGAGTGTGGTTTCACGGCAAGGGCTGCAGGCCTTTCTGGCTGGAAAGCTGCAGCTTCCTTGGAGGGTAGTAGTTGATGTGTGTGTTCGCCGCACAAAGAGGGGTGTAGGAGGTGCTCCTAGCCAGGGGATGGCAAGCACTTTTTGATTCTTGCCAGAGACGCTCTTTTTCCTCCCAGAGGTTTGCCAGCAGCGAAGGCAAGGCCAGCAGCAGTGCTGTTGGGCGAGTCGCCATGGAGCCACATCCAACCCACTTCGCCCTGGGGTAATGACCGTTTGGCCTTCAGGCCTCAGGGTGATTGTGGACACTCAGCCTGTGCCCCAGCAGCTTCTGAGCAGTGGAAGAGACACACAGGCCGTGCAAGTGGGACCTTCCATCTTGAACGTTGCTCCTCCCAGGGTCTGTATGTGTTGTATGGCTGAAGTGGGAGTAGGCCGCACGGGCATCTTGGGACAGCCTGGGAGGGGCCGTGGCTTAGCGCTGCTCAGGGAACTCCTGCCTGTTGATCTCAGCTTGGAGAGTGAGTGGAGGTTCTCTCCGAGGTACCCAGAACTCAGGCACGACGTCCCAAGGTGAATGCTAAGCCCAGGGCTTTCCTCACGTAGCTGCACGCCTCTCCCTCAGGCCGCCCAGCCTGCCAGTCTCCGACTCCAAAGAACTGCCTTCCTGAAGCAGTTTGAAGGCTGCCGAACGTGAGCGCTGCCAGCAGGAGAGGCCTGCGGATGATGAGCTGGGCTTTCCATTCAGAGGGGTTTCCAAGGGATCCTGGCCCAGGAAGGGGGCACTGGAGCCACGGGAGAGTCTTTGGCAATGGGTGTTCCCCCTTGGAAACCAGTGTGACTCCGAGCCTCCTCCAGCCTCGGAACTCACTCTCCACTTGAAGCACAGCCCTGACACAGGATCCTCGAAACCCAAAGCAGGCCTCTCCGCATGGAGAACTACAGCTCACCTGGTGGCTCTCAGCCAAGTTGCCATCACCCTCTAGGGACGTGTGTGGAGCCATGAGCTCCCAGCAAAGGACGGCAAGTGCCCGGTTTCTAGGCAAGACGCTCACCTGCTGCAGAAGCACTGGCCAGCAGTGAACAGAAGCCAGGCAGCAAGGGGGATTGGCACGCAGCCTGGGGGCCGCAAGCATCCTGCTTCCCAAAGGGCAAACGACAGCTCTCCTGTCAGGGTCTCATGTTGCTGTTGTCCCACAGCCTCTTATCCGCACGTTCCGAGCCCCGAAGAGACCCTCATGCCCACCCCCTGGGCCCTTCCAGGAATGAAGCTTGCTCCACAGAGAGTGTGCAGGCTGGGTATGGCCTAGGGAAGAGATTACCCCTAGGTAGGCCTTGGTGCCCCTTTGAGCCGCTGAGGCCCTGGAGTGCTCTGGGATATTGTGTGCTTTTCTGTCCAGACTGGATCCACATTGAGGTTGTGCTTGGGGAGACAGAACCCACGTGGGAGACCCCAGGGTGAGGGCAAAGCAGGGAGCCTTTAGGGTGGCAGCTGGGCTCCCTGACCAGGGTGCGCCACGGCAGGGAAGCTAAGCCTCCCTAGAACTGGGTGCCTGAATCCCTTCCAAAGCAGGGCCCAATTGGGCTCTGCAAGCACCGAAGCCCTGCTCGCGCCTTCAGCCTGCCCACCCAGTGGATCCCAAGGGCCTCTGGCTAGGAGGGTGTGCGCTGATGGCTAGGCCAGAGCCGTTTCCCCACGGTGTGCCCCAACGGAAAACCGTGCAGCCCTGAGCGTCCAAGGCTTCCTACAAGGCACTTGGCCCAGTCCAACAGCCTGTTGAGTGTGGTTTCACGGCAAGGGCTGCAGGCCTTTCTGGCTGGAAAGCTGCAGCTTCCTTGGAGGGTAGTAGTTGATGTGTGTGTTCGCCGCACAAAGAGGGGTGTAGGAGGTGCTCCTAGCCAGGGGATGGCAAGCACTTTTTGATTCTTGCCAGAGACGCTCTTTTTCCTCCCAGAGGTTTGCCAGCAGCGAAGGCAAGGCCAGCAGCAGGGCTGCTGGGCGAGCCGCCAAGGAGCCACATCCAACCCACTTCGCCCTGGGGTAATGACCGTTTGGCCTTCAGGCCTCAGGGTGAATGTGGACACTCAGCCTGTGCCTCAGCAGCTTCTGAGCAGTGGAAGAGACACACAGGCCGTGCAAGTGGGACCTTCCATCTTGAACGTTGCTCCTCCCAGGGTCTGCATGTGTTGTATGGCTGAAGTGGGAGTAGGCCGCACGGGCATCTTGGGACAGCCTGGGAGGGGCCGTGGCTTAGCGCTGCTCAGGGAACTCCTGGCTGTTGATCTCAGCTTGGAGAGTGAGTGGAGGTTCTCTCCGAGGTACCCAGAACTCAGGCACGACGTCCCAGGGTGAATGCTAAGCCCAGGGCTTTCCTCACGTAGCTGCACGCCTCTCCCTCAGGCCGCCCAGCCTGCCAGTCTCCGACTCCAAAGAACTGCCTTCCTGAAGCAGTTTGAAGGCTGCCGAACTTGAGCGCTGCCAGCAGGAGAGGCCTGCGGATGATGAGCTGGGCTTTCCATTCAGAGGGGTTTCCAAGGGCCCCTGGCCCAGGAAGGGGGCACTGGAACCACGGGAGAGTCTTTGGCAATGAGTGTTCCCCCTTGGAAACCAGTGTGACTCCGAGCCTCCTCCAGCCTCGGAACTCACTCTCCGCTTGAAGCACAGCCCTGACACAGGATCCTCGAAACCCAAAGCAGGCCTCTCCGCATGGAGAACTACAGCTCACCTGGTGGCTCTCAGCCAAGTTGCCATCACCCTCTAGGGACGTGTGTGGAGCCATGAGCTCCCAGCAAAGGACGGCAAGTGCCCGGTTTCTAGGCAAGACGCTCACCTGCTGCAGAAGCACTGGCCAGCAGTGAACAGAAGCCAGGCAGCAAGGGGGATTGGCACGCAGCCTGGGGGCCGCAAGCATCCTGCTTCCCAAAGGGCAAACGACAGCTCTCCTGTCAGGGTCTCATGTTGCTGTTGTCCCACAGCCTCTTATCCGCACGTTCCGAGCCCCGAAGAGACCCTCATGCCCACCCCCTGGGCCCTTCCAGGAATGAAGCTTGCTCCACAGAGAGTGTGCAGGCTGGGTATGGCCTAGGGAAGAGATTACCCCTAGGTAGGCCTTGGTGCCCCTTTGAGCCGCTGAGGCCCTGGAGTGCTCTGGGATATTGTGTGCTTTTCTGTCCAGACTGGATCCACATTGAGGTTGTGCTTGGGGAGACAGAACCCACGTGGGAGACCCCAGGGTGAGGGCAAAGCAGGGAGCCTTTAGGGTGGCAGCTGGGCTCCCTGACCAGGGTGCGCCACGGCAGGGAAGCTAAGCCTCCCTAGAACTGGGTGCCTGAATCCCTTCCAAAGCAGGGCCCAATTGGGCTCTGCAAGCACCGAAGCCCTGCTCGCGCCTTCAGCCTGCCCACCCAGTGGATCCCAAGGGCCTCTGGCTAGGAGGGTGTGCGCTGATGGCTAGGCCAGAGCCGTTTCCCCACGGTGTGCCCCAACGGAAAACCGTGCAGCCCTGAGCGTCCAAGGCTTCCTACAAGGCACTTGGCCCAGTCCAACATCCTGTTGAGTGTGGTTTCACGGCAAGGGCTGCAGGCCTTTCTGGCTGGAAAGCTGCAGCTTCCTTGGAGGGTAGTAGTTGATGTGTGTGTTCGCCGCACAAAGAGGGGTGTAGGAGGTGCTCCTAGCCAGGGGATGGCAAGCACTTTTTGATTCTTGCCAGAGACGCTCTTTTTCCTCCCAGAGGTTTGCCAGCAGCGAAGGCAAGGCCAGCAGCAGTGCTGTTGGGCGAGTCGCCATGGAGCCACATCCAACCCACTTCGCCCTGGGGTAATGACCGTTTGGCCTTCAGGCCTCAGGGTGATTGTGGACACTCAGCCTGTGCCCCAGCAGCTTCTGAGCAGTGGAAGAGACACACAGGCCGTGCAAGTGGGACCTTCCATCTTGAACGTTGCTCCTCCCAGGGTCTGCATGTGTTGTATGGCTGAAGTGGGAGTAGGCCGCACGGGCATCTTGGGACAGCCTGGGAGGGGCCGTGGCTTAGCGCTGCTCAGGGAACTCCTGCCTGTTGATCTCAGCTTGGAGAGTGAGTGGAGGTTCTCTCCGAGGTACCCAGAACTCAGGCACGACGTCCCAAGGTGAATGCTAAGCCCAGGGCTTTCCTCACGTAGCTGCACGCCTCTCCCTCAGGCCGCCCAGCCTGCCAGTCTCCGACTCCAAAGAACTGCCTTCCTGAAGCAGTTTGAAGGCTGCCGAACGTGAGCGCTGCCAGCAGGAGAGGCCTGCGGATGATGAGCTGGGCTTTCCATTCAGAGGGGTTTCCAAGGGATCCTGGCCCAGGAAGGGGGCACTGGAGCCACGGGAGAGTCTTTGGCAATGGGTGTTCCCCCTTGGAAACCAGTGTGACTCCGAGCCTCCTCCAGCCTCGGAACTCACTCTCCGCTTGAAGCACAGCCCTGACACAGGATCCTCGAAACCCAAAGCAGGCCTCTCCGCATGGAGAACTACAGCTCACCTGGTGGCTCTCAGCCAAGTTGCCATCACCCTCTAGGGACGTGTGTGGAGCCATGAGCTCCCAGCAAAGGACGGCAAGTGCCCGGTTTCTAGGCAAGACGCTCACCTGCTGCAGAAGCACTGGCCAGCAGTGAACAGAAGCCAGGCAGCAAGGGGGATTGGCACGCAGCCTGGGGGCCGCAAGCATCCTGCTTCCCAAAGGGCAAACGACAGCTCTCCTGTCAGGGTCTCATGTTGCTGTTGTCCCACAGCCTCTTATCCGCACGTTCCGAGCCCCGAAGAGACCCTCATGCCCACCCCCTGGGCCCTTCCAGGAATGAAGCTTGCTCCACAGAGAGTGTGCAGGCTGGGTATGGCCTAGGGAAGAGATTACCCCTAGGTAGGCCTTGGTGCCCCTTTGAGCCGCTGAGGCCCTGGAGTGCTCTGGGATATTGTGTGCTTTTCTGTCCAGACTGGATCCACATTGAGGTTGTGCTTGGGGAGACAGAACCCACGTGGGAGACCCCAGGGTGAGGGCAAAGCAGGGAGCCTTTAGGGTGGCAGCTGGGCTCCCTGACCAGGGTGCGCCACGGCAGGGAAGCTAAGCCTCCCTAGAACTGGGTGCCTGAATCCCTTCCAAAGCAGGGCCCAATTGGGCTCTGCAAGCACCGAAGCCCTGCTCGCGCCTTCAGCCTGCCCACCCAGTGGATCCCAAGGGCCTCTGGCTAGGAGGGTGTGCGCTGATGGCTAGGCCAGAGCCGTTTCCCCACGGTGTGCCCCAACGGAAAACCGTGCAGCCCTGAGCGTCCAAGGCTTCCTACAAGGCACTTGGCCCAGTCCAACAGCCTGTTGAGTGTGGTTTCACGGCAAGGGCTGCAGGCCTTTCTGGCTGGAAAGCTGCAGCTTCCTTGGAGGGTAGTAGTTGATGTGTGTGTTCGCCGCACAAAGAGGGGTGTAGGAGGTGCTCCTAGCCAGGGGATGGCAAGCACTTTTTGATTCTTGCCAGAGACGCTCTTTTTCCTCCCAGAGGTTTGCCAGCAGCGAAGGCAAGGCCAGCAGCAGGGCTGCTGGGCGAGCCGCCAAGGAGCCACATCCAACCCACTTCGCCCTGGGGTAATGACCGTTTGGCCTTCAGGCCTCAGGGTGAATGTGGACACTCAGCCTGTGCCTCAGCAGCTTCTGAGCAGTGGAAGAGACACACAGGCCGTGCAAGTGGGACCTTCCATCTTGAACGTTGCTCCTCCCAGGGTCTGCATGTGTTGTATGGCTGAAGTGGGAGTAGGCCGCACGGGCATCTTGGGACAGCCTGGGAGGGGCCGTGGCTTAGCGCTGCTCAGGGAACTCCTGGCTGTTGATCTCAGCTTGGAGAGTGAGTGGAGGTTCTCTCCGAGGTACCCAGAACTCAGGCACGACGTCCCAAGGTGAATGCTAAGCCCAGGGCTTTCCTCACGTAGCTGCACGCCTCTCCCTCAGGCCGCCCAGCCTGCCAGTCTCCGACTCCAAAGAACTGCCTTCCTGAAGCAGTTTGAAGGCTGCCGAACTTGAGCGCTGCCAGCAGGAGAGGCCTGCGGATGATGAGCTGGGCTTTCCATTCAGAGGGGTTTCCAAGGGCCCCTGGCCCAGGAAGGGGGCACTGGAACCACGGGAGAGTCTTTGGCAATGAGTGTTCCCCCTTGGAAACCAGTGTGACTCCGAGCCTCCTCCAGCCTCGGAACTCACTCTCCGCTTGAAGCACAGCCCTGACACAGGATCCTCGAAACCCAAAGCAGGCCTCTCCGCATGGAGAACTACAGCTCACCTGGTGGCTCTCAGCCAAGTTGCCATCACCCTCTAGGGACGTGTGTGGAGCCATGAGCTCCCAGCAAAGGACGGCAAGTGCCCGGTTTCTAGGCAAGACGCTCACCTGCTGCAGAAGCACTGGCCAGCAGTGAACAGAAGCCAGGCAGCAAGGGGGATTGGCACGCAGCCTGGGGGCCGCAAGCATCCTGCTTCCCAAAGGGCAAACGACAGCTCTCCTGTCAGGGTCTCATGTTGCTGTTGTCCCACAGCCTCTTATCCGCACGTTCCGAGCCCCGAAGAGACCCTCATGCCCACCCCCTGGGCCCTTCCAGGAATGAAGCTTGCTCCACAGAGAGTGTGCAGGCTGGGTATGGCCTAGGGAAGAGATTACCCCTAGGTAGGCCTTGGTGCCCCTTTGAGCCGCTGAGGCCCTGGAGTGCTCTGGGATATTGTGTGCTTTTCTGTCCAGACTGGATCCACATTGAGGTTGTGCTTGGGGAGACAGAACCCACGTGGGAGACCCCAGGGTGAGGGCAAAGCAGGGAGCCTTTAGGGTGGCAGCTGGGCTCCCTGACCAGGGTGCGCCACGGCAGGGAAGCTAAGCCTCCCTAGAACTGGGTGCCTGAATCCCTTCCAAAGCAGGGCCCAATTGGGCTCTGCAAGCACCGAAGCCCTGCTCGCGCCTTCAGCCTGCCCACCCAGTGGATCCCAAGGGCCTCTGGCTAGGAGGGTGTGCGCTGATGGCTAGGCCAGAGCCGTTTCCCCACGGTGTGCCCCAACGGAAAACCGTGCAGCCCTGAGCGTCCAAGGCTTCCTACAAGGCACTTGGCCCAGTCCAACAGCCTGTTGAGTGTGGTTTCACGGCAAGGGCTGCAGGCCTTTCTGGCTGGAAAGCTGCAGCTTCCTTGGAGGGTAGTAGTTGATGTGTGTGTTCGCCGCACAAAGAGGGGTGTAGGAGGTGCTCCTAGCCAGGGGATGGCAAGCACTTTTTGATTCTTGCCAGAGACGCTCTTTTTCCTCCCAGAGGTTTGCCAGCAGCGAAGGCAAGGCCAGCAGCAGGGCTGCTGGGCGAGCCGCCAAGGAGCCACATCCAACCCACTTCGCCCTGGGGTAATGACCGTTTGGCCTTCAGGCCTCAGGGTGAATGTGGACACTCAGCCTGTGCCTCAGCAGCTTCTGAGCAGTGGAAGAGACACACAGGCCGTGCAAGTGGGACCTTCCATCTTGAACGTTGCTCCTCCCAGGGTCTGCATGTGTTGTATGGCTGAAGTGGGAGTAGGCCGCACGGGCATCTTGGGACAGCCTGGGAGGGGCCGTGGCTTAGCGCTGCTCAGGGAACTCCTGGCTGTTGATCTCAGCTTGGAGAGTGAGTGGAGGTTCTCTCCGAGGTACCCAGAACTCAGGCACGACGTCCCAAGGTGAATGCTAAGCCCAGGGCTTTCCTCACGTAGCTGCACGCCTCTCCCTCAGGCCGCCCAGCCTGCCAGTCTCCGACTCCAAAGAACTGCCTTCCTGAAGCAGTTTGAAGGCTGCCGAACTTGAGCGCTGCCAGCAGGAGAGGCCTGCGGATGATGAGCTGGGCTTTCCATTCAGAGGGGTTTCCAAGGGATCCTGGCCCAGGAAGGGGGCACTGGAGCCACGGGAGAGTCTTTGGCAATGAGTGTTCCCCCTTGGAAACCAGTGTGACTCCGAGCCTCCTCCAGCCTCGGAACTCACTCTCCACTTGAAGCACAGCCCTGACACAGGATCCTCGAAACCCAAAGCAGGCCTCTCCGCATGGAGAACTACAGCTCACCTGGTGGCTCTCAGCCAAGTTGCCATCACCCTCTAGGGACGTGTGTGGAGCCATGAGCTCCCAGCAAAGGACGGCAAGTGCCCGGTTTCTAGGCAAGACGCTCACCTGCTGCAGAAGCACTGGCCAGCAGTGAACAGAAGCCAGGCAGCAAGGGGGATTGGCATGCAGCCTGGGGGCCGCAAGCATCCTGCTTCCCAAAGGGCAAACGACAGCTCTCCTGTCAGGGTCTCATGTTGCTGTTGTCCCACAGCCTCTGTTATCCGCACGTTCCGAGCCCCGAAGAGACCCTCATGCCCACCCCCTGGGCCCTTCCAGGAATGAAGCTTGCTCCACAGAGAGTGTGCAGGCTGGGTATGGCCTAGGGAAGAGAGGCCCCCTAGGTAGGCCTTGGTGCCCCTTTGAGCCGCTGAGGCCCTGGAGTGCTCTGGGATATTGTGTGCTTTTCTGTCCAGACTGGATCCACATTGAGGTTGTGCTTGGGGAGACAGAACCCACGTGGGAGACCCCAGGGTGAGGGCAAAGCAGGGAGCCTTTAGGGTGGCAGCTGGGCTCCCTGACCAGGGTGCGCCACGGCAGGGAAGCTAAGCCTCCCTAGAACTGGGTGCCTGAATCCCTTCCAAAGCAGGGCCCAATTGGGCTCTGCAAGCACCGAAGCCCTGCTCGCGCCTTCAGCCTGCCCACCCAGTGGATCCCAAGGGCCTCTGGCTAGGAGGGTGTGCGCTGATGGCTAGGCCAGAGCCGTTTCCCCACGGAGTGCCCCAATGGAAAACCGTGCAGCCCTGAGCGTCCAAGGCTTCCTACAAGGCACTTGGCCCAGTCCAACATCCTGTTGAGTGTGGTTTCACGGCAAGGGCTGCAGGCCTTTCTGGCTGGAAAGCTGCAGCTTCCTTGGAGGGTAGTAGTTGATGTGTGTGTTCGCCACACAAAGAGGGGTGTAGGAGGTGCTCCTAGCCAGGGGATGGCAAGCACTTTTTGATTCTTGCCAGAGACGCTCTTTTTCCTCCCAGAGGTTTGCCAGCAGTGAAGGCAAGGCCAGCAGCAGTGCTGTTGGGCGAGTCGCCATGGAGCCACATCCAACCCACTTCGCCCTGGGGCAATGACCGTTTGGCCTTCAGGCCTCAGGGTGATTGTGGACACTCAGCCTGTGCCCCAGCAGCTTCTGAGCAGTGGAAGAGACACACAGGCCGTGCAAGTGGGACCTTCCATCTTGAACGTTGCTCCTCCCAGGGTCTGCATGTGTTGTATGGCTGAAGTGGGAGTAGGCCGCACGGGCATCTTGGGACAGCCTGGGAGGGGCCGTGGCTTAGCGCTGCTCAGGGAACTCCTGGCTGTTGATCTCAGCTTGGAGAGTGAGTGGAGGTTCTCTCCGAGGTACCCAGAACTCAGGCACGACGTCCCAAGGTGAATGCTAAGCCCAGGGCTTTCCTCACGTAGCTGCACGCCTCTCTCTCAGGCCGCCCAGCCTGCCAGTCTCCGACTCCAAAGAACTGCCTTCCTGAAGCAGTTTGAAGGCTGCCGAACGTGAGCGCTGCCAGCAGGAGAGGCCTGCGGATGATGAGCTGGGCTTTCCATTCAGAGGGGTTTCCAAGGGATCCTGGCCCAGGAAGGGGGCACTGGAGCCACGGGAGAGTCTTTGGCAATGAGTGTTCCCCCTTGGAAACCAGTGTGACTCCGAGCCTCCTCCAGCCTCGGAACTCACTCTCCGCTTGAAGCACAGCCCTGACACAGGATACTCGAAACCCAAAGCAGGCCTCTCCGCATGGAGAACTACAGCTCACCTGGTGGCTCTCAGCCAAGTTGCCATCACCCTCTAGGGACGTGTGTGGAGCCATGAGCTCCCAGCAAAGGACGGCAAGTGCCCGGTTTCTAGGCAAGACGCTCACCTGCTGCAGAAGCACTGGCCAGCAGTGAACAGAAGCCAGGCAGCAAGGGGGATTGGCACGCAGCCTGGGGGCCGCAAGCATCCTGCTTCCCAAAGGGCAAACGACAGCTCTCCTGTCAGGGTCTCATGTTGCTGTTGTCCCACAGCCTCTTATCCGCACGTTCCGAGCCCCAAAGAGACCCTCATGCCCACCCCCTGGGCCCTTCCAGGAATGAAGCTTGCTCCACAGAGAGTGTGCAGGCTGGGTATGGCCTAGGGAAGAGATTACCCCTAGGTAGGCCTTGGTGCCCCTTTGAGCCGCTGAGGCCCTGGAGTGCTCTGGGATATTGTGTGCTTTTCTGTCCAGACTGGATCCACATTGAGGTTGTGCTTGGGGAGACAGAACCCACGTGGGAGACCCCAGGGTGAGGGCAAAGCAGGGAGCCTTTAGGGTGGCAGCTGGGCTCCCTGACCAGGGTGCGCCACGGCAGGGAAGCTAAGCCTCCCTAGAACTGGGTGCCTGAATCCCTTCCAAAGCAGGGCCCAATTGGGCTCTGCAAGCACCGAAGCCCTGCTCGCGCCTTCAGCCTGCCCACCCAGTGGATCCCAAGGGCCTCTGGCTAGGAGGGTGTGCGCTGATGGCTAGGCCAGAGCCGTTTCCCCACGGTGTGCCCCAACGGAAAACCGTGCAGCCCTGAGCGTCCAAGGCTTCCTACAAGGCACTTGGCCCAGTCCAACAGCCTGTTGAGTGTGGTTTCACGGCAAGGGCTGCAGGCCTTTCTGGCTGGAAAGCTGCAGCTTCCTTGGAGGGTAGTAGTTGATGTGTGTGTTCGCCGCACAAAGAGGGGTGTAGGAGGTGCTCCTAGCCAGGGGATGGCAAGCACTTTTTGATTCTTGCCAGAGACGCTCTTTTTCCTCCCAGAGGTTTGCCAGCAGCGAAGGCAAGGCCAGCAGCAGGGCTGCTGGGCGAGCCGCCAAGGAGCCACATCCAACCCACTTCGCCCTGGGGTAATGACCGTTTGGCCTTCAGGCCTCAGGGTGAATGTGGACACTCAGCCTGTGCCTCAGCAGCTTCTGAGCAGTGGAAGAGACACACAGGCCGTGCAAGTGGGACCTTCCATCTTGAACGTTGCTCCTCCCAGGGTCTGCATGTGTTGTATGGCTGAAGTGGGAGTAGGCCGCACGGGCATCTTGGGACAGCCTGGGAGGGGCCGTGGCTTAGCGCTGCTCAGGGAACTCCTGGCTGTTGATCTCAGCTTGGAGAGTGAGTGGAGGTTCTCTCCGAGGTACCCAGAACTCAGGCACGACGTCCCAAGGTGAATGCTAAGCCCAGGGCTTTCCTCACGTAGCTGCACGCCTCTCCCTCAGGCCGCCCAGCCTGCCAGTCTCCGACTCCAAAGAACTGCCTTCCTGAAGCAGTTTGAAGGCTGCCGAACTTGAGCGCTGCCAGCAGGAGAGGCCTGCGGATGATGAGCTGGGCTTTCCATTCAGAGGGGTTTCCAAGGGCCCCTGGCCCAGGAAGGGGGCACTGGAACCACGGGAGAGTCTTTGGCAATGAGTGTTCCCCCTTGGAAACCAGTGTGACTCCGAGCCTCCTCCAGCCTCGGAACTCACTCTCCGCTTGAAGCACAGCCCTGACACAGGATCCTCGAAACCCAAAGCAGGCCTCTCCGCATGGAGAACTACAGCTCACCTGGTGGCTCTCAGCCAAGTTGCCATCACCCTCTAGGGACGTGTGTGGAGCCATGAGCTCCCAGCAAAGGACGGCAAGTGCCCGGTTTCTAGGCAAGACGCTCACCTGCTGCAGAAGCACTGGCCAGCAGTGAACAGAAGCCAGGCAGCAAGGGGGATTGGCACGCAGCCTGGGGGCCGCAAGCATCCTGCTTCCCAAAGGGCAAACGACAGCTCTCCTGTCAGGGTCTCATGTTGCTGTTGTCCCACAGCCTCTTATCCGCACGTTCCGAGCCCCGAAGAGACCCTCATGCCCACCCCCTGGGCCCTTCCAGGAATGAAGCTTGCTCCACAGAGAGTGTGCAGGCTGGGTATGGCCTAGGGAAGAGATTACCCCTAGGTAGGCCTTGGTGCCCCTTTGAGCCGCTGAGGCCCTGGAGTGCTCTGGGATATTGTGTGCTTTTCTGTCCAGACTGGATCCACATTGAGGTTGTGCTTGGGGAGACAGAACCCACGTGGGAGACCCCAGGGTGAGGGCAAAGCAGGGAGCCTTTAGGGTGGCAGCTGGGCTCCCTGACCAGGGTGCGCCACGGCAGGGAAGCTAAGCCTCCCTAGAACTGGGTGCCTGAATCCCTTCCAAAGCAGGGCCCAATTGGGCTCTGCAAGCACCGAAGCCCTGCTCGCGCCTTCAGCCTGCCCACCCAGTGGATCCCAAGGGCCTCTGGCTAGGAGGGTGTGCGCTGATGGCTAGGCCAGAGCCGTTTCCCCACGGTGTGCCCCAACGGAAAACCGTGCAGCCCTGAGCGTCCAAGGCTTCCTACAAGGCACTTGGCCCAGTCCAACAGCCTGTTGAGTGTGGTTTCACGGCAAGGGCTGCAGGCCTTTCTGGCTGGAAAGCTGCAGCTTCCTTGGAGGGTAGTAGTTGATGTGTGTGTTCGCCGCACAAAGAGGGGTGTAGGAGGTGCTCCTAGCCAGGGGATGGCAAGCACTTTTTGATTCTTGCCAGAGACGCTCTTTTTCCTCCCAGAGGTTTGCCAGCAGCGAAGGCAAGGCCAGCAGCAGGGCTGCTGGGCGAGCCGCCAAGGAGCCACATCCAACCCACTTCGCCCTGGGGTAATGACCGTTTGGCCTTCAGGCCTCAGGGTGAATGTGGACACTCAGCCTGTGCCTCAGCAGCTTCTGAGCAGTGGAAGAGACACACAGGCCGTGCAAGTGGGACCTTCCATCTTGAACGTTGCTCCTCCCAGGGTCTGCATGTGTTGTATGGCTGAAGTGGGAGTAGGCCGCACGGGCATCTTGGGACAGCCTGGGAGGGGCCGTGGCTTAGCGCTGCTCAGGGAACTCCTGGCTGTTGATCTCAGCTTGGAGAGTGAGTGGAGGTTCTCTCCGAGGTACCCAGAACTCAGGCACGACGTCCCAAGGTGAATGCTAAGCCCAGGGCTTTCCTCACGTAGCTGCACGCCTCTCCCTCAGGCCGCCCAGCCTGCCAGTCTCCGACTCCAAAGAACTGCCTTCCTGAAGCAGTTTGAAGGCTGCCGAACTTGAGCGCTGCCAGCAGGAGAGGCCTGCGGATGATGAGCTGGGCTTTCCATTCAGAGGGGTTTCCAAGGGCCCCTGGCCCAGGAAGGGGGCACTGGAGCCACGGGAGAGTCTTTGGCAATGAGTGTTCCCCCTTGGAAACCAGTGTGACTCCGAGCCTCCTCCAGCCTCGGAACTCACTCTCCGCTTGAAGCACAGCCCTGACACAGGATCCTCGAAACCCAAAGCAGGCCTCTCCGCATGGAGAACTACAGCTCACCTGGTGGCTCTCAGCCAAGTTGCCATCACCCTCTAGGGACGTGTGTGGAGCCATGAGCTCCCAGCAAAGGACGGCAAGTGCCCGGTTTCTAGGCAAGACGCTCACCTGCTGCAGAAGCACTGGCCAGCAGTGAACAGAAGCCAGGCAGCAAGGGGGATTGGCATGCAGCCTGGGGGCCGCAAGCATCCTGCTTCCCAAAGGGCAAACGACAGCTCTCCTGTCAGGGTCTCATGTTGCTGTTGTCCCACAGCCTCTGTTATCCGCACGTTCCGAGCCCCGAAGAGACCCTCATGCCCACCCCCTGGGCCCTTCCAGGAATGAAGCTTGCTCCACAGAGAGTGTGCAGGCTGGGTATGGCCTAGGGAAGAGAGGCCCCCTAGGTAGGCCTTGGTGCCCCTTTGAGCCGCTGAGGCCCTGGAGTGCTCTGGGATATTGTGTGCTTTTCTGTCCAGACTGGATCCACATTGAGGTTGTGCTTGGGGAGACAGAACCCACGTGGGAGACCCCAGGGTGAGGGCAAAGCAGGGAGCCTTTAGGGTGGCAGCTGGGCTCCCTGACCAGGGTGCGCCACGGCAGGGAAGCTAAGCCTCCCTAGAACTGGGTGCCTGAATCCCTTCCAAAGCAGGGCCCAATTGGGCTCTGCAAGCACCGAAGCCCTGCTCGCGCCTTCAGCCTGCCCACCCAGTGGATCCCAAGGGCCTCTGGCTAGGAGGGTGTGCGCTGATGGCTAGGCCAGAGCCGTTTCCCCACGGAGTGCCCCAATGGAAAACCGTGCAGCCCTGAGCGTCCAAGGCTTCCTACAAGGCACTTGGCCCAGTCCAACATCCTGTTGAGTGTGGTTTCACGGCAAGGGCTGCAGGCCTTTCTGGCTGGAAAGCTGCAGCTTCCTTGGAGGGTAGTAGTTGATGTGTGTGTTCGCCACACAAAGAGGGGTGTAGGAGGTGCTCCTAGCCAGGGGATGGCAAGCACTTTTTGATTCTTGCCAGAGACGCTCTTTTTCCTCCCAGAGGTTTGCCAGCAGTGAAGGCAAGGCCAGCAGCAGTGCTGTTGGGCGAGTCGCCATGGAGCCACATCCAACCCACTTCGCCCTGGGGCAATGACCGTTTGGCCTTCAGGCCTCAGGGTGATTGTGGACACTCAGCCTGTGCCCCAGCAGCTTCTGAGCAGTGGAAGAGACACACAGGCCGTGCAAGTGGGACCTTCCATCTTGAACGTTGCTCCTCCCAGGGTCTGCATGTGTTGTATGGCTGAAGTGGGAGTAGGCCGCACGGGCATCTTGGGACAGCCTGGGAGGGGCCGTGGCTTAGCGCTGCTCAGGGAACTCCTGGCTGTTGATCTCAGCTTGGAGAGTGAGTGGAGGTTCTCTCCGAGGTACCCAGAACTCAGGCACGACGTCCCAAGGTGAATGCTAAGCCCAGGGCTTTCCTCACGTAGCTGCACGCCTCTCTCTCAGGCCGCCCAGCCTGCCAGTCTCCGACTCCAAAGAACTGCCTTCCTGAAGCAGTTTGAAGGCTGCCGAACGTGAGCGCTGCCAGCAGGAGAGGCCTGCGGATGATGAGCTGGGCTTTCCATTCAGAGGGGTTTCCAAGGGATCCTGGCCCAGGAAGGGGGCACTGGAGCCACGGGAGAGTCTTTGGCAATGAGTGTTCCCCCTTGGAAACCAGTGTGACTCCGAGCCTCCTCCAGCCTCGGAACTCACTCTCCGCTTGAAGCACAGCCCTGACACAGGATACTCGAAACCCAAAGCAGGCCTCTCCGCATGGAGAACTACAGCTCACCTGGTGGCTCTCAGCCAAGTTGCCATCACCCTCTAGGGACGTGTGTGGAGCCATGAGCTCCCAGCAAAGGACGGCAAGTGCCCGGTTTCTAGGCAAGACGCTCACCTGCTGCAGAAGCACTGGCCAGCAGTGAACAGAAGCCAGGCAGCAAGGGGGATTGGCACGCAGCCTGGGGGCCGCAAGCATCCTGCTTCCCAAAGGGCAAACGACAGCTCTCCTGTCAGGGTCTCATGTTGCTGTTGTCCCACAGCCTCTTATCCGCACGTTCCGAGCCCCGAAGAGACCCTCATGCCCACCCCATGGGCCCTTCCAGGAATGAAGCTTGCTCCACAGAGAGTGTGCAGGCTGGGTATGGCCTAGGGAAGAGATTACCCCTAGGTAGGCCTTGGTGCCCCTTTGAGCCGCTGAGGCCCTGGAGTGCTCTGGGATATTGTGTGCTTTTCTGTCCAGACTGGATCCACATTGAGGTTGTGCTTGGGGAGACAGAACCCACGTGGGAGACCCCAGGGTGAGGGCAAAGCAGGGAGCCTTTAGGGTGGCAGCTGGGCTCCCTGACCAGGGTGCGCCACGGCAGGGAAGCTAAGCCTCCCTAGAACTGGGTGCCTGAATCCCTTCCAAAGCAGGGCCCAATTGGGCTCTGCAAGCACCGAAGCCCTGCTCGCGCCTTCAGCCTGCCCACCCAGTGGATCCCAAGGGCCTCTGGCTAGGAGGGTGTGCGCTGATGGCTAGGCCAGAGCCGTTTCCCCACGGTGTGCCCCAACGGAAAACCGTGCAGCCCTGAGCGTCCAAGGCTTCCTACAAGGCACTTGGCCCAGTCCAACAGCCTGTTGAGTGTGGTTTCACGGCAAGGGCTGCAGGCCTTTCTGGCTGGAAAGCTGCAGCTTCCTTGGAGGGTAGTAGTTGATGTGTGTGTTCGCCGCACAAAGAGGGGTGTAGGAGGTGCTCCTAGCCAGGGGATGGCAAGCACTTTTTGATTCTTGCCAGAGACGCTCTTTTTCCTCCCAGAGGTTTGCCAGCAGCAAAGGCAAGGCCAGCAGCAGGGCTGCTGGGCGAGCCGCCAAGGAGCCACATCCAACCCACTTCGCCCTGGGGTAATGACCGTTTGGCCTTCAGGCTTCAGGGTGAATGTGGACACTCAGCCTGTGCCCCAGCAGCTTCTGAGCAGTGGAAGAGACACACAGGCCGTGCAAGTGGGACCTTCCATCTTGAACGTTGCTCCTCCCAGGGTCTGCATGTGTTGTATGGCTGAAGTGGGAGTAGGCCGCACGGGCATCTTGGGACAGCCTGGGAGGGGCCGTGGCTTAGCGCTGCTCAGGGAACTCCTGGCTGTTGATCTCAGCTTGGAGAGTGAGTGGAGGTTCTCTCCGAGGTACCCAGAACTCAGGCACGACGTCCCAGGGTGAATGCTAAGCCCAGGGCTTTCCTCACGCAGCTGCACGCCTCTCCCTCAGGCCGCCCAGCCTGCCAGTCTCCGACTCCAAAGAACTGCCTTCCTGAAGCAGTTTGAAGGCTGCCGAACTTGAGCGCTGCCAGCAGGAGAGGCCTGCGGATGATGAGCTGGGCTTTCCATTCGGAGGGGTTTCCAAGGGCCCCTGGCCCAGGAAGGGGGCACTGGAGCCACGGGAGAGTCTTTGGCAATGAGTGTTCCCCCTTGGAAACCAGTGTGACTCCGAGCCTCCTCCAGCCTCGGAACTCACTCTCCGCTTGAAGCACAGCCCTGACACAGGATCCTCGAAACCCAAAGCAGGCCTCTCCGCATGGAGAACTACAGCTCACCTGGTGGCTCTCAGCCAAGTTGCCATCACCCTCTAGGGACGTGTGTGGAGCCATGAGCTCCCAGCAAAGGACGGCAAGTGCCCGGTTTCTAGGCAAGACGCTCACCTGCTGCAGAAGCACTGGCCAGCAGTGAACAGAAGCCAGGCAGCAAGGGGGATTGGCACGCAGCCTGGGGGCCGCAAGCATCCTGCTTCCCAAAGGGCAACCGACAGCTCTCCTGTCAGGGTCTCATGTTGCTGTTGTCCCACAGCCTCTTATCCGCACGTTCCGAGCCCCGAAGAGACCCTCATGCCCACCCCCTGGGCCCTTCCAGGAATGAAGCTTGCTCCACAGAGAGTGTGCAGGCTGGGTATGGCCTAGGGAAGAGAGGACCCCTAGGTAGGCCTTGGTGCCCCTTTGAGTTGCTGAGGCCCTGGAGTGCTCTGGGATATTGTGTGCTTTTCTGTCCAGACTGGATCCACATTGAGGTTGTGCTTGGGGAGACAGAACCCACGTGGGAGACCCCAGGGTGAGGGCAAAGCAGGGAACTTTTAGGGTGGCAGCTGGGCTCCCTGACCAGGGTGCGCCACGGCAGGGAAGCTAAGCCTCCCTAGAACTGGGTGCCTGAATCCCTTCCAAAGCAGGGCCCAATTGGGCTCTGCAAGCACCGAAGCCCTGCTCGCGCCTTCAGCCTGCCCACCCAGTGGATCCCAAGGGCCTCTGGCTAGGAGGGTGTGCGCTGATGGCTAGGCCAGAGCCGTTTCCCCACGGTGTGCCCCAACGGAAAACCGTGCAGCCCTGAGCGTCCAAGGCTTCCTACAAGGCACTTGGCCCAGTCCAACAGCCTGTTGAGTGTGGTTTCACGGCAAGGGCTGCAGGCCTTTCTGGCTGGAAAGCTGCAGCTTCCTTGGAGGGTAGTAGTTGATGTGTGTGTTCGCCGCACAAAGAGGGGTGTAGGAGGTGCTCCTAGCCAGGGGATGGCAAGCACTTTTTGATTCTTGCCAGAGACGCTCTTTTTCCTCCCAGAGGTTTGCCAGCAGCGAAGGCAAGGCCAGCAGCAGGGCTGCTGGGCGAGCCGCCAAGGAGCCACATCCAACCCACTTCGCCCTGGGGTAATGACCGTTTGGCCTTCAGGCCTCAGGGTGATTGTGGACACTCAGCCTGTGCCCCAGCAGCTTCTGAGCAGTGGAAGAGACACACAGGCCGTGCAAGTGGGACCTTCCATCTTGAACGTTGCTCCTCCCAGGGTCTGCATGTGTTGTATGGCTGAAGTGGGAGTAGGCCGCACAGGCATCTTGGGACAGCCTGGGAGGGGCCGTGGCTTAGCGCTGCTCAGGGAACTCCTGGCTGTTGATCTCAGCTTGGAGAGTGAGTGGAGGTTCTCTTCGAGGTACCCAGAACTCAGGCACGACGTCCCAAGGTGAATGCTAAGCCCAGGGCTTTCCTCACGTAGCTGCACGCCTCTCCCTCAGGCCGCCAAGCCTGCCAGTCTCCGACTCCAAAGAACTGCCTTCCTGAAGCAGTTTGAAGGCTGCCGAACTTGAGCGCTGCCAGCAGGAGAGGCCTGCGGATGATGAGCTGGGCTTTCCATTCAGAGGGGTTTCCAAGGGATCCTGGCCCAGGAAGGGGGCACTGGAGCCACGGGAGAGTCTTTGGCAATGAGTGTTCCCCCTTGGAAACCAGTGTGACTCCGAGCCTCCTCCAGCCTCGGAACTCACTCTCCGCTTGAAGCACAGCCCTGACACAGGATCCTCGAAACCCGCGGCAGGCCTCTCCGCATGGAGAACTACAGCTCACCTGGTGGCTCTCAGCCAAGTTGCCATCACCCTCTAGGGACGTGTGTGGAGCCATGAGCTCCCAGCAAAGGACGGCAAGTGCCCGGTTTCTAGGCAAGACGCTCACCTGCTGCAGAAGCACTGGCCAGCAGTGAACAGAAGCCAGGCAGCAAGGGGGATTGGCACGCAGCCTGGGGGCCGCAAGCATCCTGCTTCCCAAAGGGCAAACGACAGCTCTCCTGTCAGGGTCTCATGTTGCTGTTGTCCCACAGCCTCTGTTATCCGCACGTTCCGAGCCCTGAAGAGACCCTCATGCCCACCCCCTGGGCCCTTCCAGGAATGAAGCTTGCTCCACAGAGAGTGTGCAGGCTGGGTATGGCCTAGGGAAGAGAGGCCCCCTAGGTAGGCCTTGGTGCCCCTTTGAGCCGCTGAGGCCCTGGAGTTCTCTGGGATATTGTGTGCTTTTCTGTCCAGACTGGATCCACATTGAGGTTGTGCTTGGGGAGACAAACCCACGTGGGAGACCCCAGGGTGAGGGCAAAGCAGGGAGCCTTTAGGGTGGCAGCTGGGCTACCTGACCTGGGTGCGCCACGGCAGGGAAGCTAAGCCTCCCTAGAACTGGGTGCCTGAATCCCTTCCAAAGCAGGGCCCAATTGGGCTCCTCAAGCACCGAAGCCCTGCTCGCGCCTTCAGCCTGCCCACCCAGTGGATCCCAATGGCCTCTGGCTAGGAGGGTGTGCGCTGATGGCTAGGCCAGAGCCGTTTCCCCACGGTGTGCCCCAACGGAAAACCGTGCAGCCCTGAGCGTCCAAGGCTTCCTACAAGGCACTTGGCCCAGTCCAACAGCCTGTTGAGTGTGGTTTCACGGCAAGGGCTGCAGGCCTTTCTGGCTGGAAAGCTGCAGCTTCCTTGGAGGGTAGTAGTTGATGTGTGTGTTCGCCGCACAAAGAGGGGTGTAGGAGGTGCTCCTAGCCAGGGGATGGCAAGCACTTTTTGATTCTTGCCAGAGACGCTCTTTTTCCTCCCAGAGGTTTGCCAGCAGCGAAGGCAAGGCCAGCAGCAGGGCTGCTGGGCGAGCCGCCAAGGAGCCACATCCAACCCACTTCGCCCTGGGGTAATGACCGTTTGGCCTTCAGGCCTCAGGGTGAATGTGGACACTCAGCCTGTGCCCCAGCAGCTTCTGAGCAGTGGAAGAGACACACAGGCCGTGCAAGTGGGACCTTCCATCTTGAACGTTGCTCCTCCCAGGGTCTGCATGTGTTGTATGGCTGAAGTGGGAGTAGGCCGCACGGGCATCTTGGGACAGCCTGGGAGGGGCCGTGGCTTAGCGCTGCTCAGGGAACTCCTGGCTGTTGATCTCAGCTTGGAGAGTGAGTGGAGGTTCTCTCCGAGGTACCCAGAACTCAGGCACGACGTCCCAGGGTGAATGCTAAGCCCAGGGCTTTCCTCACGCAGCTGCACGCCTCTCCCTCAGGCCGCCCAGCCTGCCAGTCTCCGACTCCAAAGAACTGCCTTCCTGAAGCAGTTTGAAGGCTGCCGAACTTGAGCACTGCCAGCAGGAGAGGCCTGCGGATGATGAGCTGGGCTTTCCATTCGGAGGGGTTTCCAAGGGCCCCTGGCCCAGGAAGGGGGCACTGGAGCCACGGGAGAGTCTTTGGCAATGAGTGTTCCCCCTTGGAAACCAGTGTGACTCCGAGCCTCCTCCAGCCTCGGAACTCACTCTCCGCTTGAAGCACAGCCCTGACACAGGATCCTCGAAACCCAAAGCAGGCCTCTCCGCATGGAGAACTACAGCTCACCTGGTGGCTCTCAGCCAAGTTGCCATCACCCTCTAGGGACGTGTGTGGAGCCATGAGCTCCCAGCAAAGGACGGCAAGTGCCCGGTTTCTAGGCAAGACGCTCACCTGCTGCAGAAGCACTGGCCAGCAGTGAACAGAAGCCAGGCAGCAAGGGGGATTGGCACGCAGCCTGGGGGCCGCAAGCATCCTGCTTCCCAAAGGGCAACCGACAGCTCTCCTGTCAGGGTCTCATGTTGCTGTTGTCCCACAGCCTCTTATCCGCACGTTCCGAGCCCCGAAGAGACCCTCATGCCCACCCCCTGGGCCCTTCCAGGAATGAAGCTTGCTCCACAGAGAGTGTGCAGGCTGGGTATGGCCTAGGGAAGAGAGGACCCCTAGGTAGGCCTTGGTGCCCCTTTGAGCTGCTGAGGCCATGGAGTGCTCTGGGATATTGTGTGCTTTTCTGTCCAGACTGGATCCACATTGAGGTTGTGCTTGGGGAGACAGAACCCACGTGGGAGACCCCAGGGTGAGGGCAAAGCAGGGAACTTTTAGGGTGGCAGCTGGGCTCCCTGACCAGGGTGCGCCACGGCAGGGAAGCTAAGCCTCCCTAGAACTGGGTGCCTGAATCGCTTCCAAAGCAGGGCCCAATTGGGCTCTGCAAGCACCGAAGCCCTGCTCGCGCCTTCAGCCTGCCCACCCAGTGGATCCCAAGGGCCTCTGGCTAGGAGGGTGTGCGCTGATGGCTAGGCCAGAGCCGTTTCCCCACGGTGTGCCCCAACGGAAAACCGTGCAGCCCTGAGCGTCCAAGGCTTCCTACAAGGCACTTGGCCCAGTCCAACATCCTGTTGAGTGTGGTTTCACGGCAAGGGCTGCAGGCCTTTCTGGCTGGAAAGCTGCAGCTTCCTTGGAGGGTAGTAGTTGATGTGTGTGTTCGCCGCACAAAGAGGGGTGTAGGAGGTGCTCCTAGCCAGGGGATGGCAAGCACTTTTTGATTCTTGCCAGAGACGCTCTTTTTCCTCCCAGAGGTTTGCCAGCAGCGAAGGCAAGGCCAGCAGCAGTGCTGTTGGGCGAGTCGCCATGGAGCCACATCCAACCCACTTCGCCCTGGGGTAATGACCGTTTGGCCTTCAGGCCTCAGGGTGATTGTGGACACTCAGCCTGTGCCCCAGCAGCTTCTGAGCAGTGGAAGAGACACACAGGCCGTGCAAGTGGGACCTTCCATCTTGAACGTTGCTCCTCCCAGGGTCTGCATGTGTTGTATGGCTGAAGTGGGAGTAGGCCGCACGGGCATCTTGGGACAGCCTGGGAGGGGCCGTGGCTTAGCGCTGCTCAGGGAACTCCTGGCTGTTGATCTCAGCTTGGAGAGTGATTGGAGGTTCTCTCCGAGGTACCCAGAACTCAGGCACGACGTCCCAAGGTGAATGCTAAGCCCAGGGCTTTGCTCACGTAGCTGCACGCCTCTCCCTCAGGCCGCCCAGCCTGCCAGTCTCCGACTCCAAAGAACTGCCTTCCTGAAGCAGTTTGAAGGCTGCCGAACGTGAGCGCTGCCAGCAGGAGAGGCCTGCGGATGATGAGCTGGGCTTTCCATTCAGAGGGGTTTCCAAGGGATCCTGGCCCAGGAAGGGGGCACTGGAGCCACGGGAGAGTCTTTGGCAATGAGTGTTCCCCCTTGGAAACCAGTGTGACTCCGAGCCTCCTCCAGCCTCGGAACTCACTCTCCGCTTGAAGCACAGCCCTGACACAGGATCCTCGAAACCCAAAGCAGGCCTCTCCGCATGGAGAACTACAGCTCACCTGGTGGCTCTCAGCCAAGTTGCCATCACCCTCTAGGGACGTGTGTGGAGCCATGAGCTCCCAGCAAAGGACGGCAAGTGCCCGGTTTCTAGGCAAGACGCTCACCTGCTGCAGAAGCACTGGCCAGCAGTGAACAGAAGCCAGGCAGCAAGGGGGATTGGCACGCAGCCTGGGGGCCGCAAGCATCCTGCTTCCCAAAGGGCAAACGACAGCTCTCCTGTCAGGGTCTCATGTTGCTGTTGTCCCACAGCCTCTTATCCGCACGTTCCGAGCCCCGAAGAGACCCTCATGCCCACCCCCTGGGCCCTTCCAGGAATGAAGCTTGCTCCACAGAGAGTGTGCAGGCTGGGTATGGCCTAGGGAAGAGAGGACCCCTAGGTAGGCCTTGGTGCCCCTTTGAGCTGCTGAGGCCCTGGAGTGCTCTGGGATATTGTGTGCTTTTCTGTCCAGACTGGATCCACATTGAGGTTGTGCTTGGGGAGACAGAACCCACGTGGGAGACCCCAGGGTGAGGGCAAAGCAGGGAACTTTTAGGGTGGCAGCTGGGCTCCCTGACCAGGGTGCGCCACGGCAGGGAAGCTAAGCCTCCCTAGAACTGGGTGCCTGAATCGCTTCCAAAGCAGGGCCCAATTGGGCTCTGCAAGCACCGAAGCCCTGCTCGCGCCTTCAGCCTACCCACCCAGTGGATCCCAAGGGCCTCTGGCTAGGAGGGTGTGCGCTGATGGCTAGGCCAGAGCCGTTTCCCCACGGTGTGCCCCAACGGAAAACCGTGCAGCCCTGAGCGTCCAAGGCTTCCTACAAGGCACTTGGCCCAGTCCAACATCCTGTTGAGTGTGGTTTCACGGCAAGGGCTGCAGGCCTTTCTGGCTGGAAAGCTGCAGCTTCCTTGGAGGGTAGTAGTTGATGTGTGTGTTCGCCGCACAAAGAGGGGTGTAGGAGGTGCTCCTAGCCAGGGGATGGCAAGCACTTTTTGATTCTTGCCAGAGACGCTCTTTTTCCTCCCAGAGGTTTGCCAGCAGCGAAGGCAAGGCCAGCAGCAGTGCTGTTGGGCGAGTCGCCATGGAGCCACATCCAACCCACTTCGCCCTGGGGTAATGACCGTTTGGCCTTCAGGCCTCAGGGTGATTGTGGACACTCAGCCTGTGCCCCAGCAGCTTCTGAGCAGTGGAAGAGACACACAGGCCGTGCAAGTGGGACCTTCCATCTTGAACGTTGCTCCTCCCAGGGTCTGCATGTGTTGTATGGCTGAAGTGGGAGTAGGCCGCACGGGCATCTTGGGACAGCCTGGGAGGGGCCGTGGCTTAGCGCTGCTCAGGGAACTCCTGGCTGTTGATCTCAGCTTGGAGAGTGATTGGAGGTTCTCTCCGAGGTACCCAGAACTCAGGCACGACGTCCCAAGGTGAATGCTAAGCCCAGGGCTTTCCTCACGTAGCTGCACGCCTCTCCCTCAGGCCGCCCAGCCTGCCAGTCTTCGACTCCAAAGAACTGCCTTCCTGAAGCAGTTTGAAGGCTGCCGAACTTGAGCGCTGCCAGCAGGAGAGGCCTGCGGATGATGAGCTGGGCTTTCCATTCGGAGGGGTTTCCAAGGGCCCCTGGCCCAGGAAGGGGGCACTGGAGCCACGGGAGAGTCTTTGGCAATGAGTGTTCCCCCTTGGAAACCAGTGTGACTCCGAGCCTCCTCCAGCCTCGGAACTCACTCTCCGCTTGAAGCACAGCCCTGACACAGGATACTCGAAACCCAAAGCAGGCCTCTCCGCATGGAGAACTACAGCTCACCTGGTGGCTCTCAGCCAAGTTGCCATAACCCTCTAGGGACGTGTGTGGAGCCATGAGCTCCCAGCAAAGGACGGCAAGTGCCCGGTTTCTAGGCAAGACGCTCACCTGCTGCAGAAGCACTGGCCAGCAGTGAACAGAAGCCAGGCAGCAAGGGGGATTGGCACGCAGCCTGGGGGCCGCAAGCATCCTGCTTCCCAAAGGGCAAACGACAGCTCTCCTGTCAGGGTCTCATGTTGCTGTTGTCCCACAGCCTCTTATCCGCACGTTCCGAGCCCCGAAGAGACCCTCATGCCCACCCCCTGGGCCCTTCCAGGAATGAAGCTTGCTCCACAGAGAGTGTGCAGGCTGGGTATGGCCTAGGGAAGAGATTACCCCTAGGTAGGCCTTGGTGCCCCTTTGAGCCGCTGAGGCCCTGGAGTGCTCTGGGATATTGTGTGCTTTTCTGTCCAGACTGGATCCACATTGAGGTTGTGCTTGGGGAGACAGAACCCACGTGGGAGACCCCAGGGTGAGGGCAAAGCAGGGAGCCTTTAGGGTGGCAGCTGGGCTCCCTGACCAGGGTGCGCCACGGCAGGGAAGCTAAGCCTCCCTAGAACTGGGTGCCTGAATCCCTTCCAAAGCAGGGCCCAATTGGGCTCTGCAAGCACCGAAGCCCTGCTCGCGCCTTCAGCCTGCCCACCCAGTGGATCCCAAGGGCCTCTGGCTAGGAGGGTGTGCGCTGATGGCTAGGCCAGAGCCGTTTCCCCACGGTGTGCCCCAACGGAAAACCGTGCAGCCCTGAGCGTCCAAGGCTTCCTACAAGGCACTTGGCCCAGTCCAACAGCCTGTTGAGTGTGGTTTCACGGCAAGGGCTGCAGGCCTTTCTGGCTGGAAAGCTGCAGCTTCCTTGGAGGGTAGTAGTTGATGTGTGTGTTCGCCGCACAAAGAGGGGTGTAGGAGGTGCTCCTAGCCAGGGGATGGCAAGCACTTTTTGATTCTTGCCAGAGACGCTCTTTTTCCTCCCAGAGGTTTGCCAGCAGCGAAGGCAAGGCCAGCAGCAGGGCTGCTGGGCGAGCCGCCAAGGAGCCACATCCAACCCACTTCGCCCTGGGGTAATGACCGTTTGGCCTTCAGGCCTCAGGGTGAATGTGGACACTCAGCCTGTGCCCCAGCAGCTTCTGAGCAGTGGAAGAGACACACAGGCCGTGCAAGTGGGACCTTCCATCTTGAACGTTGCTCCTCCCAGGGTCTGCATGTGTTGTATGGCTGAAGTGGGAGTAGGCCGCACGGGCATCTTGGGACAGCCTGGGAGGGGCCGTGGCTTAGCGCTGCTCAGGGAACTCCTGGCTGTTGATCTCAGCTTGGAGAGTGAGTGGAGGTTCTCTCCGAAGTACCCAGAACTCAGGCACGACGTCCCAGGGTGAATGCTAAGCCCAGGGCTTTCCTCACGCAGCTGCACGCCTCTCCCTCAGGCCGCCCAGCCTGCCAGTCTCCGACTCCAAAGAACTGCCTTCCTGAAGCAGTTTGAAGGCTGCCGAACTTGAGCGCTGCCAGCAGGAGAGGCCTGCGGATGATGAGCTGGGCTTTCCATTCGGAGGGGTTTCCAAGGGCCCCTGGCCCAGGAAGGGGGCACTGGAGCCACGGGAGAGTCTTTGGCAATGAGTGTTCCCCCTTGGAAACCAGTGTGACTCCGAGCCTCCTCCAGCCTCGGAACTCACTCTCCGCTTGAAGCACAGCCCTGACACAGGATCCTCGAAACCCAAAGCAGGCCTCTCCGCATGGAGAACTACAGCTCACCTGGTGGCTCTCAGCCAAGTTGCCATCACCCTCTAGGGACGTGTGTGGAGCCATGAGCTCCCAGCAAAGGACGGCAAGTGCCCGGTTTCTAGGCAAGACGCTCACCTGCTGCAGAAGCACTGGCCAGCAGTGAACAGAAGCCAGGCAGCAAGAGGGATTGGCACGCAGCCTGGGGGCCGCAAGCATCCTGCTTCCCAAAGGGCAAACGACAGCTCTCCTGTCAGGGTCTCATATTGCTGTTGTCCCACAGCCTCTGTTATCCGCACGTTCCGAGCCCCGAAGAGACCCTCATGCCCACCCCCTGGGCCCTCCCCGGAATGAAGCTGGCTCCACAGAGAGTGTGCAGGCTGGGTATGGCCTAGGGAAGAGAGGCCCCCTAGGTAGGCCTTGGTGCCCCTTTGAGCCGCTGAGGCCCTGGAGTGCTCTGGGATATTGTGTGCTTTTCTGTCCAGACTGGATCCACATTGAGGTTGTGCTTGGGGAGACAGAACCCACGTGGGAGACCCCAGGGTGAGGGCAAAGCAGGGAACTTTTAGGGTGGCAGCTGGGCTCCCTGACCAGGGTGCGCCACGGCAGGGAAGCTAAGCCTCCCTAGAACTGGGTGCCTGAATCGCTTCCAAAGCAGGGCCCAATTGGGCTCTGCAAGCACCGAAGCCCTGCTCGCGCCTTCAGCCTGCCCACCCAGTGGATCCCAAGGGCCTCTGGCTAGGAGGGTGTGCGCTGATGGCTAGGCCAGAGCCGTTTCCCCACGGTGTGCCCCAACGGAAAACCGTGCAGCCCTGAGCGTCCAAGGCTTCCTACAAGGCACTTGGCCCAGTCCAACATCCTGTTGAGTGTGGTTTCACGGCAAGGGCTGCAGGCCTTTCTGGCTGGAAAGCTGCAGCTTCCTTGGAGGGTAGTAGTTGATGTGTGTGTTCGCCGCACAAAGAGGGGTGTAGGAGGTGCTCCTAGCCAGGGGATGGCAAGCACTTTTTGATTCTTGCCAGAGACGCTCTTTTTCCTCCCAGAGGTTTGCCAGCAGCGAAGGCAAGGCCAGCAGCAGTGCTGTTGGGCGAGTCGCCATGGAGCCACATCCAACCCACTTCGCCCTGGGGTAATGACCGTTTGGCCTTCAGGCCTCAGGGTGATTGTGGACACTCAGCCTGTGCCCCAGCAGCTTCTGAGCAGTGGAAGAGACACACAGGCCGTGCAAGTGGGACCTTCCATCTTGAACGTTGCTCCTCCCAGGGTCTGCATGTGTTGTATGGCTGAAGTGGGAGTAGGCCGCACGGGCATCTTGGGACAGCCTGGGAGGGGCCGTGGCTTAGCGCTGCTCAGGGAACTCCTGGCTGTTGATCTCAGCTTGGAGAGTGATTGGAGGTTCTCTCCGAGGTACCCAGAACTCAGGCACGACGTCCCAAGGTGAATGCTAAGCCCAGGGCTTTCCTCACGTAGCTGCACGCCTCTCCCTCAGGCCGCCCAGCCTGCCAGTCTCCGACTCCAAAGAACTGCCTTCCTGAAGCAGTTTGAAGGCTGCCGAACGTGAGCGCTGCCAGCAGGAGAGGCCTGCGGATGATGAGCTGGGCTTTCCATTCAGAGGGGTTTCCAAGGGATCCTGGCCCAGGAAGGGGGCACTGGAGCCACGGGAGAGTCTTTGGCAATGAGTGTTCCCCCTTGGAAACCAGTGTGACTCCGAGCCTCCTCCAGCCTCGGAACTCACTCTCCGCTTGAAGCACAGCCCTGACACAGGATCCTCGAAACCCAAAGCAGGCCTCTCCGCATGGAGAACTACAGCTCACCTGGTGGCTCTCAGCCAAGTTGCCATCACCCTCTAGGGACGTGTGTGGAGCCATGAGCTCCCAGCAAAGGACGGCAAGTGCCCGGTTTCTAGGCAAGACGCTCACCTGCTGCAGAAGCACTGGCCAGCAGTGAACAGAAGCCAGGCAGCAAGGGGGATTGGCACGCAGCCTGGGGGCCGCAAGCATCCTGCTTCCCAAAGGGCAAACGACAGCTCTCCTGTCAGGGTCTCATGTTGCTGTTGTCCCACAGCCTCTTATCCGCACGTTCCGAGCCCCGAAGAGACCCTCATGCCCACCCCCTGGGCCCTTCCAGGAATGAAGCTTGCTCCACAGAGAGTGTGCAGGCTGGGTATGGCCTAGGGAAGAGAGGACCCCTAGGTAGGCCTTGGTGCCCCTTTGAGCTGCTGAGGCCCTGGAGTGCTCTGGGATATTGTGTGCTTTTCTGTCCAGACTGGATCCACATTGAGGTTGTGCTTGGGGAGACAGAACCCACGTGGGAGACCCCAGGGTGAGGGCAAAGCAGGGAACTTTTAGGGTGGCAGCTGGGCTCCCTGACCAGGGTGCGCCACGGCAGGGAAGCTAAGCCTCCCTAGAACTGGGTGCCTGAATCGCTTCCAAAGCAGGGCCCAATTGGGCTCTGCAAGCACCGAAGCCCTGCTCGCGCCTTCAGCCTACCCACCCAGTGGATCCCAAGGGCCTCTGGCTAGGAGGGTGTGCGCTGATGGCTAGGCCAGAGCCGTTTCCCCACGGTGTGCCCCAACGGAAAACCGTGCAGCCCTGAGCGTCCAAGGCTTCCTACAAGGCACTTGGCCCAGTCCAACATCCTGTTGAGTGTGGTTTCACGGCAAGGGCTGCAGGCCTTTCTGGCTGGAAAGCTGCAGCTTCCTTGGAGGGTAGTAGTTGATGTGTGTGTTCGCCGCACAAAGAGGGGTGTAGGAGGTGCTCCTAGCCAGGGGATGGCAAGCACTTTTTGATTCTTGCCAGAGACGCTCTTTTTCCTCCCAGAGGTTTGCCAGCAGCGAAGGCAAGGCCAGCAGCAGTGCTGTTGGGCGAGTCGCCATGGAGCCACATCCAACCCACTTCGCCCTGGGGTAATGACCGTTTGGCCTTCAGGCCTCAGGGTGATTGTGGACACTCAGCCTGTGCCCCAGCAGCTTCTGAGCAGTGGAAGAGACACACAGGCCGTGCAAGTGGGACCTTCCATCTTGAACGTTGCTCCTCCCAGGGTCTGCATGTGTTGTATGGCTGAAGTGGGAGTAGGCCGCACGGGCATCTTGGGACAGCCTGGGAGGGGCCGTGGCTTAGCGCTGCTCAGGGAACTCCTGGCTGTTGATCTCAGCTTGGAGAGTGATTGGAGGTTCTCTCCGAGGTACCCAGAACTCAGGCACGACGTCCCAAGGTGAATGCTAAGCCCAGGGCTTTCCTCACGTAGCTGCACGCCTCTCCCTCAGGCCGCCCAGCCTGCCAGTCTCCGACTCCAAAGAACTGCCTTCCTGAAGCAGTTTGAAGGCTGCCGAACTTGAGCGCTGCCAGCAGGAGAGGCCTGCGGATGATGAGCTGGGCTTTCCATTCGGAGGGGTTTCCAAGGGCCCCTGGCCCAGGAAGGGGGCACTGGAGCCACGGGAGAGTCTTTGGCAATGAGTGTTCCCCCTTGGAAACCAGTGTGACTCCGAGCCTCCTCCAGCCTCGGAACTCACTCTCCGCTTGAAGCACAGCCCTGACACAGGATACTCGAAACCCAAAGCAGGCCTCTCCGCATGGAGAACTACAGCTCACCTGGTGGCTCTCAGCCAAGTTGCCATAACCCTCTAGGGACGTGTGTGGAGCCATGAGCTCCCAGCAAAGGACGGCAAGTGCCCGGTTTCTAGGCAAGACGCTCACCTGCTGCAGAAGCACTGGCCAGCAGTGAACAGAAGCCAGGCAGCAAGGGGGATTGGCACGCAGCCTGGGGGCCGCAAGCATCCTGCTTCCCAAAGGGCAAACGACAGCTCTCCTGTCAGGGTCTCATGTTGCTGTTGTCCCACAGCCTCTTATCCGCACGTTCCGAGCCCCGAAGAGACCCTCATGCCCACCCCCTGGGCCCTTCCAGGAATGAAGCTTGCTCCACAGAGAGTGTGCAGGCTGGGTATGGCCTAGGGAAGAGATTACCCCTAGGTAGGCCTTGGTGCCCCTTTGAGCCGCTGAGGCCCTGGAGTGCTCTGGGATATTGTGTGCTTTTCTGTCCAGACTGGATCCACATTGAGGTTGTGCTTGGGGAGACAGAACCCACGTGGGAGACCCCAGGGTGAGGGCAAAGCAGGGAGCCTTTAGGGTGGCAGCTGGGCTCCCTGACCAGGGTGCGCCACGGCAGGGAAGCTAAGCCTCCCTAGAACTGGGTGCCTGAATCCCTTCCAAAGCAGGGCCCAATTGGGCTCTGCAAGCACCGAAGCCCTGCTCGCGCCTTCAGCCTGCCCACCCAGTGGATCCCAAGGGCCTCTGGCTAGGAGGGTGTGCGCTGATGGCTAGGCCAGAGCCGTTTCCCCACGGTGTGCCCCAACGGAAAACCGTGCAGCCCTGAGCGTCCAAGGCTTCCTACAAGGCACTTGGCCCAGTCCAACAGCCTGTTGAGTGTGGTTTCACGGCAAGGGCTGCAGGCCTTTCTGGCTGGAAAGCTGCAGCTTCCTTGGAGGGTAGTAGTTGATGTGTGTGTTCGCCGCACAAAGAGGGGTGTAGGAGGTGCTCCTAGCCAGGGGATGGCAAGCACTTTTTGATTCTTGCCAGAGACGCTCTTTTTCCTCCCAGAGGTTTGCCAGCAGCGAAGGCAAGGCCAGCAGCAGGGCTGCTGGGCGAGCCGCCAAGGAGCCACATCCAACCCACTTCGCCCTGGGGTAATGACCGTTTGGCCTTCAGGCCTCAGGGTGAATGTGGACACTCAGCCTGTGCCCCAGCAGCTTCTGAGCAGTGGAAGAGACACACAGGCCGTGCAAGTGGGACCTTCCATCTTGAACGTTGCTCCTCCCAGGGTCTGCATGTGTTGTATGGCTGAAGTGGGAGTAGGCCGCACGGGCATCTTGGGACAGCCTGGGAGGGGCCGTGGCTTAGCGCTGCTCAGGGAACTCCTGGCTGTTGATCTCAGCTTGGAGAGTGAGTGGAGGTTCTCTCCGAAGTACCCAGAACTCAGGCACGACGTCCCAGGGTGAATGCTAAGCCCAGGGCTTTCCTCACGCAGCTGCACGCCTCTCCCTCAGGCCGCCCAGCCTGCCAGTCTCCGACTCCAAAGAACTGCCTTCCTGAAGCAGTTTGAAGGCTGCCGAACTTGAGCGCTGCCAGCAGGAGAGGCCTGCGGATGATGAGCTGGGCTTTCCATTCGGAGGGGTTTCCAAGGGCCCCTGGCCCAGGAAGGGGGCACTGGAGCCACGGGAGAGTCTTTGGCAATGAGTGTTCCCCCTTGGAAACCAGTGTGACTCCGAGCCTCCTCCAGCCTCGGAACTCACTCTCCGCTTGAAGCACAGCCCTGACACAGGATCCTCGAAACCCAAAGCAGGCCTCTCCGCATGGAGAACTACAGCTCACCTGGTGGCTCTCAGCCAAGTTGCCATCACCCTCTAGGGACGTGTGTGGAGCCATGAGCTCCCAGCAAAGGACGGCAAGTGCCCGGTTTCTAGGCAAGACGCTCACCTGCTGCAGAAGCACTGGCCAGCAGTGAACAGAAGCCAGGCAGCAAGAGGGATTGGCACGCAGCCTGGGGGCCGCAAGCATCCTGCTTCCCAAAGGGCAAACGACAGCTCTCCTGTCAGGGTCTCATATTGCTGTTGTCCCACAGCCTCTGTTATCCGCACGTTCCGAGCCCCGAAGAGACCCTCATGCCCACCCCCTGGGCCCTCCCCGGAATGAAGCTGGCTCCACAGAGAGTGTGCAGGCTGGGTATGGCCTAGGGAAGAGAGGCCCCCTAGGTAGGCCTTGGTGCCCCTTTGAGCCGCTGAGGCCCTGGAGTGCTCTGGGATATTGTGTGCTTTTCTGTCCAGACTGGATCCACATTGAGGTTGTGCTTGGGGAGACAGAACCCACGTGGGAGACCCCAGGGTGAGGGTAAAGCAGGGAGCCTTTAGGGTGGCAGCTGGGCTACCTGACCAGGGTGCGCCACGGCAGGGAAGCTAAGCCTCCCTAGAACTGGGTGCCTGAATCCCTTCCAAAGCAGGGCCCAATTGGGCTCTACAAGCACCGAAGCCCTGCTCGCGCCTTCAGCCTGCCCACCCATTGGATCCCAAGGGCCTCTGGCTAGGAGGGTGTGCACTGATGGCTAGGCCAGAGACGTTTCCCCACGGTGTGCCCCAACGGAAAACCGTGCAGCCCTGAGCGTCCAAGGCTTCCTACAAGGCACTTGGCCCAGTCCAACAGCCTGTTGAGTGTGGTTTCACGGCAAGGGCCGCAGGCCTTTCTGGCTGGAAAGCTGCAGCTTCCTTGGAGGGTAGTAGTTGATGTGTGTGTTCGCCGCACAAAGAGGGGTGTAGGAGGTGCTCCTAGCCAGGGGATGGCAAGCACTTTTTGATTCTTGCCAGAGACGCTCTTTTTCCTCCCAGAGGTTTGCCAGCAGCGAAGGCAAGGCCAGCAGCAGGGTTGCTGGGCGAGCCGCCAAGGAGCCACATCCAACCCACTTCGCCCTGGGGTAATGACCGTTTGGCCTTCAGGCCTCAGGGTGAATGTGGACACTCAGCCTGTGCCTCAGCAGCTTCTGAGCAGTGGAAGAGACACACAGGCCGTGCAAGTGGGACCTTCCATCTTGAACGTTGCTCCTCCCAGGGTCTGCATGTGTTGTATGGCTGAAGTGGGAGTAGGCCACACGGGCATCTTGGGACAGCCTGGGAGGGGCCGTGGCTTAGCGCTGCTCAGGGAACTCCTGGCTGTTGATCTCAGCTTGGAGAGTGAGTGGAGGTTCTCTCCGAGGTACCCAGAACTCAGGCACGACGTCCCAAGGTGAATGCTAAGCCCAGGGCTTTCCTCACGTAGCTGCACGCCTCTCCCTCAGGCCGCCCAGCCTGCCAGTCTCCGACTCCAAAGAACTGCCTTCCTGAAGCAGTTTGAAGGCTGCCGAACTTGAGCGCTGCCAGCAGGAGAGGCCTGCGGATGATGAGCTGGGCTTTCCATTCAGAGGGGTTTCCAAGGGCCCCTGGCCCAGGAAGGGGGCACTGGAGCCACGGGAGAGTCTTTGGCAATGAGTGTTCCCCCTTGGAAACCAGTGTGACTCCGAGCCTCCTCCAGCCTCGGAACTCACTCTCCGCTTGAAGCACAGCCCTGACACAGGATCCTCGAAACCCAAAGCAGGCCTCTCCGCATGGAGAACTACAGCTCACCTGGTGGCTCTCAGCCAAGTTGCCATCACCCTCTAGGGACGTGTGTGGAGCCATGAGCTCCCAGCAAAGGACGGCAAGTGCCCGGTTTCTAGGCAAGACGCTCACCTGCTGCAGAAGCACTGGCCAGCAGTGAACAGAAGCCAGGCAGCAAGGGGGATTGGCATGCAGCCTGGGGGCCGCAAGCATCCTGCTTCCCAAAGGAAAAACGACAGCTCTCCTGTCAGGGTCTCATGTTGCTGTTGTCCCACAGCCTCTGTTATCCGCACGTTCCGAGCCCCGAAGAGACCCTCATGCCCACCCCCTGGGCCCTTCCAGGAATGAAGCTTGCTCCACAGAGAGTGTGCAGGCTGGGTATGGCCTAGGGAAGAGAGTCCCCCTAGGTAGGCCTTGGTGCCCCTTTGAGCCGCTGAGGCCCTGGAGTGCTCTGGGATATTGTGTGCTTTTCTGTCCAGACTGGATCCACATTGAGGTTGTGCTTGGGGAGACAGAACCCACGTGGGAGACCCCAGGGTGAGGGCAAAGCAGGGAGCCTTTAGGGTGGCAGCTGGGCTCCCTGACCAGGGTGCGCCACGGCAGGGAAGCTAAGCCTCCCTAGAACTGGGTGCCTGAATCCCTTCCAAAGCAGGGCCCAATTGGGCTCTGCAAGCACCGAAGCCCTGCTCGCGCCTTCAGCCTGCCCACCCAGTGGATCCCAAGGGCCTCTGGCTAGGAGGGTGTGCGCTGATGGCTAGGCCAGAGCCGTTTCCCCACGGTGTGCCCCAACGGAAAACCGTGCAGCCCTGAGCGTCCAAGGCTTCCTACAAGGCACTTAGCCCAGTCCAACAGCCTGTTGAGTGTGGTTTCACGGCAAGGGCTGCAGGCCTTTCTGGCTGGAAAGCTGCAGCTTCCTTGGAGGGTAGTAGTTGATGTGTGTGTTCGCCGCACAAAGAGGGGTGTAGGAGGTGCTCCTAGCCAGGGGATGCCAAGCACTTTTTGATTCTTGCCAGAGACGCTCTTTTTCCTCCCAGAGGTTTGCCAGCAGCGAAGGCAAGGCCAGCAGCAGTGCTATTGGGCGAGTCGCCATGGAGCCACATCCAACCCACTTCGCCCTGGGGTAATGACCGTTTGGCCTTCAGGCCTCAGGGTGAATGTGGACACTCAGCCTGTGCCTCAGCAGCTTCTGAGCAGTGGAAGAGACACACAGGCCGTGCAAGTGGGACCTTCCATCTTGAACGTTGCTCCTCCCAGGGTCTGCATGTGTTGTATGGCTGAAGTGGGAGTAGGCCGCACGGGCATCTTGGGACAGCCTGGGAGGGGCCGTGGCTTAGCGCTGCTCAGGGAACTCTTGCCTGTTGATCTCAGCTTGGAGAGTGAGTGGAGGTTCTCTCCGAGGTACCCAGAACTCAGGCACGACGTCCCAGGGTGAATGCTAAGCCCAGGGCTTTCCTCACGCAGCTGCACGCCTCTCCCTCAGGCCGCCCAGCCTGCCAGTCTCCGACTCCAAAGAACTGCCTTCCTGAAGCAGTTTGAAGGCTGCCGAACTTGAGCACTGCCAGCAGGAGAGGCCGGCAGATGATGAGCTGGGCTTTCCATTCAGAGGGGTTTCCAAGGGATCCTGGCCCAGGAAGGGGGCACTGGAGCCACGGGAGAGTCTTTGGCAATGAGTGTTCCCCCTTGGAAACCAGTGTGACTCCGAGCCTCCTCCAGCCTCGGAACTCACTCTCCGCTTGAAGCACAGCCCTGACACAGGATCCTCGAAACCCAAAGCAGGCCTCTCCGCATGGAGAACTACAGCTCACCTGGTGGCTCTCAGCCAAGTTGCCATCACCCTCTAGGGACGTGTGTGGAGCCATGAGCTCCCAGCAAAGGACGGCAAGTGCCCGGTTTCTAGGCAAGATGCTCACCTGCTGCAGAAGCACTGGCCAGCAGTGAACAGAAGCCAGGCAGCAAGGGGGATTGGCACACAGCCTGGGGGCCGCAAGCATCCTGCTTCCCAAAGGGCAAACAACAACTCTCCTGTCAGGGTCTCATGTTGCTGTTGTCCCACAGCCTCTGTTATCCGCACATTCCGAGCCCCGAAGAGACCCTCATGCCCACCCCCTGGGCCCTTCCCGGAATGAAGCTTGCTCCACAGAGAGTGTGCAGGCTGGGTATGGCCTAGGGAAGAGAGGCCCCCTAGGTAGGCCTTGGTGCCCCTTTGAGCCGCTGAGGCCCTGGAGTGCTCTGGGATATTGTGTGCTTTTCTGTCCAGACTGGATCCACATTGAGGTTGTGCTTGGGGAGACAGAACCCACGTGGGAGACCCCAGGGTGAGGGCAAAGCAGGGAGCCTTTAGGGTGGCAGCTGGGCTACCTGACCAGGGTGCGCCATGGCAGGGAAGCTAAGCCTCCCTAGAACTGGGTGCCTGAATCCCTTCCAAAGCAGGGCCCAATTGGGCTCTACAAGCACCGAAGCCCTGCTCGTGCATTCAGCCTGCCCACCCAGTGGATCCCAAGGGCCTCTGGCTAGGCGGGTGTGCGCTGATGGCTAGGCCAGAGCCGTTTCCCCACGGAGTGCCCCAATGGAAAACCGTGCAGCCCTGAGCGTCCAAGGCTTCCTACAAGGCACTTGGCCCAGTCCAACATCCTGTTGAGTGTGGTTTCACGGCAAGGGCTGCAGGCCTTTCTGGCTGGAAAGCTGCAGCTTCCTTGGAGGGTAGTAGTTGATGTGTGTGTTCGCCGCACAAAGAGGGGTGTAGGAGGTGCTCCTAGCCAGGGGATGGCAAGCACTTTTTGATTCTTGCCAGAGACGCTCTTTTTCCTCCCAGAGGTTTGCCAGCAGCGAAGGCAAGGCCAGCAGCAGTGCTGTTGGGCGAGTCGCCATGGAGCCACATCCAACCCACTTCGGCCTGGGGCAATGACCGTTTGGCCTTCAGGCCTCAGGGTGATTGTGGACACTCAGCCTGTGCCCCAGCAGCTTCTGAGCAGTGGAAGAGACACACAGGCCGTGCAAGTGGGACCTTCCATCTTGAACGTTGCTCCTCCCAGGGTCTGCATGTGTTGTATGGCTGAAGTGGGAGTAGGCCGCACGGGCATCTTGGGACAGCCTGGGAGGGGCCGTGGCTTAGCGCTGCTCAGGGAACTCCTGGCTGTTGATCTCAGCTTGGAGAGTGAGTGGAGGTTCTCTCCGAGGTACCCAGAACTCAGGCACGACGTCCCAAGGTGAATGCTAAGCCCAGGGCTTTCCTCACGTAGCTGCACGCCTCTCTCTCAGGCCGCCCAGCCTGCCAGTCTCCGACTCCAAAGAACTGCCTTCCTGAAGCAGTTTGAAGGCTGCCGAACGTGAGCGCTGCCAGCAGGAGAGGCCTGTGGATGATGAGCTGGGCTTTCCATTCAGAGGGGTTTCCAAGGGATCCTGGCCCAGGAAGGGGGCACTGGAGCCACGGGAGAGTCTTTGGCAATGAGTGTTCCCCCTTGGAAACCAGTGTGACTCCGAGCCTCCTCCAGCCTCGGAACTCACTCTCCGCTTGAAGCACAGCCCTGACACAGGATACTCGAAACCCAAAGCAGGCCTCTCCGCATGGAGAACTACAGCTCACCTGGTGGCTCTCAGCCAAGTTGCCATCACCCTCTAGGGACGTGTGTGGAGCCATGAGCTCCCAGCAAAGGACGGCAAGTGCCCGGTTTCTAGGCAAGACGCTCACCTGCTGCAGAAGCACTGGCCAGCAGTGAACAGAAGCCAGGCAGCAAGGGGGATTGGCACGCAGCCTGGGGGCCGCAAGCATCCTGCTTCCCAAAGGGCAAACGACAGCTCTCCTGTCAGGGTCTCATGTTGCTGTTGTCCCACAGCCTCTTATCCGCACGTTCCGAGCCCCGAAGAGACCCTCATGCCCACCCCCTGGGCCCTTCCAGGAATGAAGCTTGCTCCACAGAGAGTGTGCAGGCTGGGTATGGCCTAGGGAAGAGAGGACCCCTAGGTAGGCCTTGGTGCCCCTTTGAGCCGCTGAGGCCCTGGAGTGCTCTGGGATATTGTGTGCTTTTCTGTCCAGACTGGATCCACATTGAGGTTGTGCTTGGGGAGACAGAACCCACGTGGGAGACCCCAGGGTGAGGGCAAAGCAGGGAGCCTTTAGGGTGGCAGCTGGGCTCCCTGACCAGGGTGCGCCACGGCAGGGAAGCTAAGCCTCCCTAGAACTGGGTGCCTGAATCGCTTCCAAAGCAGGGCCCAATTGGGCTCTGCAAGCACCGAAGCCCTGCTCGCGCCTTCAGCCTGCCCACCCAGTGGATCCCAAGGGCCTCTGGCTAGGAGGGTGTGCGCTGATGGATAGGCCAGAGCCGTTTCCCCACGGTGTGCCCCAACGGAAAACCGTGCAGCCCTGAGCGTCCAAGGCTTCCTACAAGGCACTTGGCCCAGTCCAACAGCCTGTTGAGTGTGGTTTCACGGCAAGGGCTGCAGGCCTTTCTGGCTGGAAAGCTGCAGCTTCCTTGGAGGGTAGTAGTTGATGTGTGTGTTCGCCGCACAAAGAGGGGTGTAGGAGGTGCTCCTAGCCAGGGGATGGCAAGCACTTTTTGATTCTTGCCAGAGACGCTCTTTTTCCTCCCAGAGGTTTGCCAGCAGCGAAGGCAAGGCCAGCAGCAGGGCTGCTGGGCGAGCCGCCAAGGAGCCACATCCAACCCACTTCGCCCTGGGGTAATGACCGTTTGGCCTTCAGGCCTCAGGGTGAATGTGGACACTCAGCCTGTGCCCCAGCAGCTTCTGAGCAGTGGAAGAGACACACAGGCCGTGCAAGTGGGACCTTCCATCTTGAACGTTGCTCCTCCCAGGGTCTGCATGTGTTGTATGGCTGAAGTGGGAGTAGGCCGCACGGGCATCTTGGGACAGCCTGGGAGGGGCCGTGGCTTAGCGCTGCTCAGGGAACTCCTGGCTGTTGATCTCAGCTTGGAGAGTGAGTGGAGGTTCTCTCCGAGGTACCCAGAACTCAGGCACGACGTCCCAGGGTGAATGCTAAGCCCAGGGCTTTCCTCACGCAGCTGCACGCCTCTCCCTCAGGCCGCCCAGCCTGCCAGTCTCCGACTCCAAAGAACTGCCTTCCTGAAGCAGTTTGAAGGCTGCCGAACTTGAGCGCTGCCAGCAGGAGAGGCCTGCGGATGATGAGCTGGGCTTTCCATTCGGAGGGGTTTCCAAGGGCCCCTGGCCCAGGAAGGGGGCACTGGAGCCACGGGAGAGTCTTTGGCAATGAGTGTTCCCCCTTGGAAACCAGTGTGACTCCGAGCCTCCTCCAGCCTCGGAACTCACTCTCCGCTTGAAGCACAGCCCTGACACAGGATCCTCGAAACCCAAAGCAGGCCTCTCCGCATGGAGAACTACAGCTCACCTGGTGGCTCTCAGCCAAGTTGCCATCACCCTCTAGGGACGTGTGTGGAGCCATGAGCTCCCAGCAAAGGACGGCAAGTGCCCGGTTTCTAGGCAAGACGCTCACCTGCTGCAGAAGCACTGGCCAGCAGTGAACAGAAGCCAGGCAGCAAGGGGGATTGGCACGCAGCCTGGGGGCCGCAAGCATCCTGCTTCCCAAAGGGCAACCGACAGCTCTCCTGTCAGGGTCTCATGTTGCTGTTGTCCCACAGCCTCTTATCCGCACGTTCCGAGCCCCGAAGAGACCCTCATGCCCACCCCCTGGGCCCTTCCAGGAATGAAGCTTGCTCCACAGAGAGTGTGCAGGCTGGGTATGGCCTAGGGAAGAGAGGACCCCTAGGTAGGCCTTGGTGCCCCTTTGAGCTGCTGAGGCCCTGGAGTGCTCTGGGATATTGTGTGCTTTTCTGTCCAGACTGGATCCACATTGAGGTTGTGCTTGGGGAGACAGAACCCACGTGGGAGACCCCAGGGTGAGGGCAAAGCAGGGAACTTTTAGGGTGGCAGCTGGGCTCCCTGACCAGGGTGCGCCACGGCAGGGAAGCTAAGCCTCCCTAGAACTGGGTGCCTGAATCGCTTCCAAAGCAGGGCCCAATTGGGCTCTGCAAGCACCGAAGCCCTGCTCGCGCCTTCAGCCTGCCCACCCAGTGGATCCCAAGGGCCTCTGGCTAGGAGGGTGTGCGCTGATGGCTAGGCCAGAGCCGTTTCCCCACGGTGTGCCCCAACGGAAAACCGTGCAGCCCTGAGCGTCCAAGGCTTCCTACAAGGCACTTGGCCCAGTCCAACAGCCTGTTGAGTGTGGTTTCACGGCAAGGGCTGCAGGCCTTTCTGGCTGGAAAGCTGCAGCTTCCTTGGAGGGTAGTAGTTGATGTGTGTGTTCGCCGCACAAAGAGGGGTGTAGGAGGTGCTCCTAGCCAGGGGATGGCAAGCACTTTTTGATTCTTGCCAGAGACGCTCTTTTTCCTCCCAGAGGTTTGCCAGCAGCGAAGGCAAGGCCAGCAGCAGGGCTGCTGGGCGAGCCGCCAAGGAGCCACATCCAACCCACTTCGCCCTGGGGTAATGACCGTTTGGCCTTCAGGCCTCAGGGTGATTGTGGACACTCAGCCTGTGCCCCAGCAGCTTCTGAGCAGTGGAAGAGACACACAGGCCGTGCAAGTGGGACCTTCCATCTTGAACGTTGCTCCTCCCAGGGTCTGCATGTGTTGTATGGCTGAAGTGGGAGTAGGCCGCACAGGCATCTTGGGACAGCCTGGGAGGGGCCGTGGCTTAGCGCTGCTCAGGGAACTCCTGGCTGTTGATCTCAGCTTGGAGAGTGAGTGGAGGTTCTCTTCGAGGTACCCAGAACTCAGGCACGACGTCCCAAGGTGAATGCTAAGCCCAGGGCTTTCCTCACGTAGCTGCACGCCTCTCCCTCAGGCCGCCAAGCCTGCCAGTCTCCGACTCCAAAGAACTGCCTTCCTGAAGCAGTTTGAAGGCTGCCGAACTTGAGCACTGCCAGCAGGAGAGGCCGGCAGATGATGAGCTGGGCTTTCCATTCAGAGGGGTTTCCAAGGGATCCTGGCCCAGGAAAGGGGCACTGGAGCCACGGGAGAGTCTTTGGCAATGAGTGTTCCCCCTTGGAAACCAGTGTGACTCCGAGCCTCCTCCAGCCTCGGAACTCACTCTCCGCTTGAAGCACAGCCCTGACACAGGATCCTCGAAACCCGCGGCAGGCCTCTCCGCATGGAGAACTACAGCTCACCTGGTGGCTCTCAGCCAAGTTGCCATCACCCTCTAGGGACGTGTGTGGAGCCATGAGCTCCCAGCAAAGGACGGCAAGTGCCCGGTTTCTAGGCAAGACGCTCACCTGCTGCAGAAGCACTGGCCAGCAGTGAACAGAAGCCAGGCAGCAAGGGGGATTGGCACGCAGCCTGGGGGCCGCAAGCATCCTGCTTCCCAAAGGGCAAACGACAGCTCTCCTGTCAGGGTCTCATGTTGCTGTTGTCCCACAGCCTCTGTTATCCGCACGTTCCGAGCCCCGAAGAGACCCTCATGCCCACCCCCTGGGCCCTTCCAGGAATGAAGCTTGCTCCACAGAGAGTGTGCAGGCTGGGTATGGCCTAGGGAAGAGAGGCCCCCTAGGTAGGCCTTGGTGCCCCTTTGAGCCGCTGAGGCCCTGCAGTTCTCTGGGATATTGTGTGCTTTTCTGTCCAGACTGGATCCACATTGAGGTTGTGCTTGGGGAGACAAACCCACGTGGGAGACCCCAGGGTGAGGGCAAAGCAGGGAGCCTTTAGGGTGGCAGCTGGGCTACCTGACCTGGGTGCGCCACGGCAGGGAAGCTAAGCCTCCCTAGAACTGGGTGCCTGAATCCCTTCCAAAGCAGGGCCCAATTGGGCTCCTCAAGCACCGAAGCCCTGCTCGCGCCTTCAGCCTGCCCACCCAGTGGATCCCAATGGCCTCTGGCTAGGAGGGTGTGCGCTGATGGCTAGGCCAGAGCCGTTTCCCCACGGTGTGCCCCAACGGAAAACCGTGCAGCCCTGAGCGTCCAAGGCTTCCTACAAGGCACTTGGCCCAGTCCAACAGCCTGTTGAGTGTGGTTTCACGGCAAGGGCTGCAGGCCTTTCTGGCTGGAAAGCTGCAGCTTCCTTGGAGGGTAGTAGTTGATGTGTGTGTTCGCCGCACAAAGAGGGGTGTAGGAGGTGCTCCTAGCCAGGGGATGGCAAGCACTTTTTGATTCTTGCCAGAGACGCTCTTTTTCCTCCCAGAGGTTTGCCAGCAGCGAAGGCAAGGCCAGCAGCAGGGCTGCTGGGCGAGCCGCCAAGGAGCCACATCCAACCCACTTCGCCCTGGGGTAATGACCGTTTGGCCTTCAGGCCTCAGGGTGAATGTGGACACTCAGCCTGTGCCCCAGCAGCTTCTGAGCAGTGGAAGAGACACACAGGCCGTGCAAGTGGGACCTTCCATCTTGAACGTTGCTCCTCCCAGGGTCTGCATGTGTTGTATGGCTGAAGTGGGAGTAGGCCGCACGGGCATCTTGGGACAGCCTGGGAGGGGCCGTGGCTTAGCGCTGCTCAGGGAACTCCTGGCTGTTGATCTCAGCTTGGAGAGTGAGTGGAGGTTCTCTCCGAGGTACCCAGAACTCAGGCACGACGTCCCAGGGTGAATGCTAAGCCCAGGGCTTTCCTCACGCAGCTGCACGCCTCTCCCTCAGGCCGCCCAGCCTGCCAGTCTCCGACTCCAAAGAACTGCCTTCCTGAAGCAGTTTGAAGGCTGCCGAACTTGAGCACTGCCAGCAGGAGAGGCCTGCGGATGATGAGCTGGGCTTTCCATTCGGAGGGGTTTCCAAGGGCCCCTGGCCCAGGAAGGGGGCACTGGAGCCACGGGAGAGTCTTTGGCAATGAGTGTTCCCCCTTGGAAACCAGTGTGACTCCGAGCCTCCTCCAGCCTCGGAACTCACTCTCCGCTTGAAGCACAGCCCTGACACAGGATCCTCGAAACCCAAAGCAGGCCTCTCCGCATGGAGAACTACAGCTCACCTGGTGGCTCTCAGCCAAGTTGCCATCACCCTCTAGGGACGTGTGTGGAGCCATGAGCTCCCAGCAAAGGACGGCAAGTGCCCGGTTTCTAGGCAAGACGCTCACCTGCTGCAGAAGCACTGGCCAGCAGTGAACAGAAGCCAGGCAGCAAGGGGGATTGGCACACAGCCTGGGGGCCGCAAGCATCCTGCTTCCCAAAGGGCAACCGACAGCTCTCCTGTCAGGGTCTTATGTTGCTGTTGTCCCACAGCCTCTTATCCGCACGTTCCGAGCCCCGAAGAGACCCTCATGCCCACCCCCTGGGCCCTTCCAGGAATGAAGCTTGCTCCACAGAGAGTGTGCAGGCTGGGTATGGCCTAGGGAAGAGAGGACCCCTAGGTAGGCCTTGGTGCCCCTTTGAGCTGCTGAGGCCCTGGAGTGCTCTGGGATATTGTGTGCTTTTCTGTCCAGACTGGATCCACATTGAGGTTGTGCTTGGGGAGACAGAACCCACGTGGGAGACCCCAGGGTGAGGGCAAAGCAGGGAACTTTTAGGGTGGCAGCTGGGCTCCCTGACCAGGTTGCGCCACGGTAGGGAAGCTAAGCCTCCCTAGAACTGGGTGCCTGAATCGCTTCCAAAGCAGGGCCCAATTGGGCTCTGCAAGCACCGAAGCCCTGCTCGCGCCTTCAGCCTGCCCACCCAGTGGATCCCAAGGGCCTCTGGCTAGGAGGGTGTGCGCTGATGGCTAGGCCAGAGCCGTTTCCCCACGGTGTGCCCCAATGGAAAACCGTGCAGCCCTGAGCGTCCAAGGCTTCCTACAAGGCACTTGGCCCAGTCCAACAGCCTGTTGAGTGTGGTTTCACGGCAAGGGCTGCAGGCCTTTCTGGCTGGAAAGCTGCAGCTTCCTTGGAGGGTAGTAGTTGATGTGTGTGTTCGCCGCACAAAGAGGGGTGTAGGAGGTGCTCCTAGCCAGGGGATGGCAAGCACTTTTTGATTCTTGCCAGAGACGCTCTTTTTCCTCCCAGAGGTTTGCCAGCAGCGAAGGCAAGGCCAGCAGCAGGGCTGCTGGGCGAGCCGCCAAGGAGCCACATCCAACCCACTTCGCCCTGGGGTAATGACCGTTTGGCCTTCAGGCCTCAGGGTGATTGTGGACACTCAGCCTGTGCCCCAGCAGCTTCTGAGCAGTGGAAGAGACACACAGGCCGTGCAAGTGGGACCTTCCATCTTGAACGTTGCTCCTCCCAGGGTCTGCATGTGTTGTATGGTTGAAGTGGGAGTAGGCCGCACAGGCATCTTGGGACAGCCTGGGAGGGGCCGTGGCTTAGCGCTGCTCAGGGAACTCCTGGCTGTTGATCTCAGCTTGGAGAGTGAGTGGAGGTTCTCTTCGAGGTACCCAGAACTCAGGCACGACGTCCCAAGGTGAATGCTAAGCCCAGGGCTTTCCTCACGTAGCTGCACGCCTCTCCCTCAGGCCGCCAAGCCTGCCAGTCTCCGACTCCAAAGAACTGCCTTCCTGAAGCAGTTTGAAGGCTGCCGAACTTGAGCACTGCCAGCAGGAGAGGCCTGCGGATGATGAGCTGGGCTTTCCATTCAGAGGGGTTTCCAAGGGATCCTGGCCCAGGAAGGGGGCACTGGAGCCACGGGAGAGTCTTTGGCAATGAGTGTTCCCCCTTGGAAACCAGTGTGACTCCGAGCCTCCTCCAGCCTCGGAACTCACTCTCCGCTTGAAGCACAGCCCTGACACAGGATCCTCGAAACCCACGGCAGGCCTCTCCGCATGGAGAACTACAGCTCACCTGGTGGCTCTCAGCCAAGTTGCCATCACCCTCTAGGGACGTGTGTGGAGCCATGAGCTCCCAGCAAAGGACGGCAAGTGCCCGGTTTCTAGGCAAGACGCTCACCTGCTGCAGAAGCACTGGCCAGCAGTGAACAGAAGCCAGGCAGCAAGGGGGATTGGCACGCAGCCTGGGGGCCGCAAGCATCCTGCTTCCCAAAGGGCAAACGACAGCTCTCCTGTCAGGGTCTCATGTTGCTGTTGTCCCACAGCCTCTGTTATCCGCACGTTCCGAGCCCCGAAGAGACCCTCATGCCCACCCCCTGGGCCCTTCCAGGAATGAAGCTTGCTCCACAGAGAGTGTGCAGGCTGGGTATGGCCTAGGGAAGAGAGGCCCCCTAGGTAGGCCTTGGTGCCCCTTTGAGCCGCTGAGGCCCTGGAGTGCTCTGGGATATCGTGTGCTTTTCTGTCCAGACTGGATCCACATTGAGGTTGTGCTTGGGGAGACAAACCCACGGGGGAGACCCCAGGGTGAGGGCAAAGCAGGGAGCCTTTAGGGTGGCAGCTGGGCTACCTGACCTGGGTGCGCCACGGCAGGGAAGCTAATCCTCCCTAGAACTGGGTGCCTGAATCCCTTCCAAAGCAGGGCCCAATTGGGCTCTGCAAGCACCGAAGCCCTGCTCGCGCCTTCAGCCTGCCCACCCAGTGGATCCCAAGGGCCTCTGGCTAGGAGGGTGTGCGCTGATGGCTAGGCCAGAGCCGTTTCCCCACGGTGTGCCCCAACGGAAAACAGTGCAGCCCTGAGCGTCTAAGGCTTCCTACAAGGCACTTGGCCCAGTCCAACAGCCTGTTGAGTGTGGTTTCACGGCAAGGGCTGCAGGCCTTTCTGGCTGGAAAGCTGCAGCTTCCTTGGAGGGTAGTAGTTGATGTGTGTGTTCGCCGCACAAAGAGGGGTGTAGGAGGTGCTCCTAGCCAGGGGATGGCAAGCACTTTTTGATTCTTGCCAGAGACGCTCTTTTTCCTCCCAGAGGTTTGCCAGCAGCGAAGGCAAGGCCAGCAGCAGGGCTGCTGGGCGAGCCGCCAAGGAGCCACATCCAACCCACTTCGCCCTGGAGTAATGACCGTTTGGCCTTCAGGCCTCAGGGTGAATGTGGACACTCAGCCTGTGCCCCAGCAGCTTCTGAGCAGTGGAAGAGACACACAGGCCGTGCAAGTGGGACCCTCCATCTTGAACGTTGCTCCTCCCAGGGTCTGCATGTGTTGTATGGCTGAAGTGGGAGTAGGCCGCACGGGCATCTTGGGACAGCCTGGGAGGGGCCGTGGCTTAGCGCTGCTCAGGGAACTCCTGGCTGTTGATCTCAGCTTGGAGAGTGAGTGGAGGTTCTCTCCGAGGTACCCAGAACTCAGGCACGACCTCCCAGGGCGAATGCTAAGCCCAGGGCTTTCCTCACGCAGCTGCACGCCTCTCCCTCAGGCTGCCCAGCCTGCCAGTCTCCGACTCCAAAGAACTGCCTTCCTGAAGCAGTTTGAAGGCTGCCTAACTTGAGCGCTGCCAGCAGGAGAGGCCTGCGGATGATGAGCTGTGCTTTCCATTCAGAGGGGTTTCCAAGGGTCCCTGGCCCAGGAAGGGGGCACTGGAGCCACGGGAGAGTCTTTGGCAATGAGTGTTCCCCCTTGGAAACCAGTGTGACTCCGAGCTTCCTCCAGCCTCGGAACTCACTCTCCGCTTGAAGCACAGCCCTGACACAGGATCCTCGAAACCCAAAGCAGGCCTCTCCGCATGGAGAACTACAGCTCACCTGGTGGCTCTCAGCCAAGTTGCCATCACCCTCTAGGGACGTGTGTGGAGCCATGAGCTCCCAGCAAAGGACGGCAAGTGCCCGGTTTCTAGGCAAGACGCTCACCTGCTGCAGAAGCACTGGCCAGCAGTGAACAGAAGCCAGGCAGCAAGGGGGATTGGCATGCAGCCTGGGGGCCGCAAGCATCCTGCTTCCCAAAGGGCAAACGACAGCTCTCCTGTCAGGGTCTCATGTTGCTGTTGTCCCACAGCCTCTGTTATCCGCACGTTCCGAGCCCCGAAGAGACCCTCATGCCCACCCCCTGGGCCCTTCCAGGAATGAAGCTTGCTCCACAGAGAGTGTGCAGGCTGGGTATGGCCTAGGGAAGAGAGGCCCCCTAGGTAGGCCTTGGTGCCCCTTTGAGCCGCTGAGGCCCTGGAGTGCTCTGGGATATTGTGTGCTTTTCTGTCCAGACTGGATCCACATTGAGGTTGTGCTTGGGGAGACAGAACCCACGTGGGAGACCCCAGGGTGAGGGCAAAGCAGGGAGCCTTTAGGGTGGCAGCTGGGCTCCCTGACCAGGGTGCGCCACGGCAGGGAAGCTAAGCCTCCCTAGAACTGGGTGCCTGAATCCCTTCCAAAGCAGGGCCCAATTGGGCTCTGCAAGCAACGAAGCCCTGCTCGCGCCTTCAGCCTGCCCACCCAGTGGATCCCAAGGGCCTCTGGCTAGGAGGGTGTGCGCTGATGGCTAGGCCAGAGCCGTTTCCCCACGGTGTGCCCCAACGGAAAACCGTGCAGCCCTGAGCGTCCAAGGCTTCCTACAAGGCACTTAGCCCAGTCCAACAGCCTGTTGAGTGTGGTTTCACGGCAAGGGCTGCAGGCCTTTCTGGCTGGAAAGCTGCAGCTTCCTTGGAGGGTAGTAGTTGATGTGTGTGTTCGCCGCACAAAGAGGGGTGTAGGAGGTGCTCCTAGCCAGGGGATGGCAAGCACTTTTTGATTCTTGCCAGAGACACTCTTTTTCCTCCCAGAGATTTGCCAGCAGCGAAGGCAAGGCCAGCAGCAGTGCTATTGGGCGACTCGCCATGGAGCCACATCCAACCCACTTCGCCCTGGGCTAATGACCGTTTGGCCTTCAGGCCTCAGGGTGAATGTGGACACTCAGCCTGTGCCTCAGCAGCTTCTGAGCAGTGGAAGAGACACACAGGCCGTGCAAGTGGGACCTTCCATCTTGAACGTTGCTCCTCCCAGGGTCTGCATGTGTTGTATGGCTGAAGTGGGAGTAGGCCGCACGGGCATCTTGGGACAGCCTGGGAGGGGCCGTGGCTTAGCGCTGCTCAGGGAACTCTTGCCTGTTGATCTCAGCTTGGAGAGTGAGTGGAGGTTCTCTCCGAGGTACCCAGAACTCAGGCACGACGTCCCAGGGTGAATGCTAAGCCCAGGGCTTTCCTCACGCAGCTGCACGCCTCTCCCTCAGGCCGCCCAGCCTGCCAGTCTCCGACTCCAAAGAACTGCCTTCCTGAAGCAGTTTGAAGGCTGCCGAACTTGAGCACTGCCAGCAGGAGAGGCCGGCAGATGATGAGCTGGGCTTTCCATTCAGAGGGGTTTCCAAGGGATCCTGGCCCAGGAAGGGGGCACTGGAGCCACGGGAGAGTCTTTGGCAATGAGTGTTCCCCCTTGGAAACCAGTGTGACTCCGAGCCTCCTCCAGCCTCGGAACTCACTCTCCGCTTGAAGCACAGCCCTGACACAGGATCATCGAAACCCACGGCAGGCCTCTCCGCATGGAGAACTACAGCTCACCTGGTGGCTCTCAGCCAAGTTGCCATCACCCTCTAGGGACGTGTGTGGAGCCATGAGCTCCCAGCAAAGGACGGCAAGTGCCCGGTTTCTAGGCAAGATGCTCACCTGCTGCAGAAGCACTGGCCAGCAGTGAACAGAAGCCAGGCAGCGAGGGGGATTGGCACGCAGCCTGGGGGCCGCAAGCATCCTGCTTCCCAAAGGGCAAACAACAGCTCTCCTGTCAGGGTCTCATGTTTCTGTTGTCCCACAGCCTCTGTTATCGGCACGTTCCGAGCCCCGAAGAGACCCTCATGCCCACCCCCTGGGCCCTTCCCAAATGAAGCTTGCTCCACAGAGAGTGTGCAGGCTGGGTATGGCCTAGGGAAGAGAGGCCCCCTAGGTAGGCCTTGGTGCCCCTTTGAGCCGCTGAGGCCCTGGAGTGCTCTGGGATATTGTGTGCTTTTCTGTCCAGACTGGATCCACATTGAGGTTGTGCTTGGGGAGACAGAACCCACGTGGGAGACCCCAGGGTGAGGGCAAAGCAGGGAGCCTTTAGGGTGGCAGCTGGGCTACCTGACCAGGGTGCGCCATGGCAGGGAAGCTAAGCCTCCCTAGAACTGGGTGCCTGAATCCCTTCCAAAGCAGGGCCCAATTGGGCTCTACAAGCACCGAAGCCCTGCTCGTGCATTCAGCCTGCCCACCCAGTGGATCCCAAGGGCCTCTGGCTAGGAGGGTGTGCGCTGATGGCTAGGCCAGAGCCGTTTCCCCACGGTGTGCCCCAACGGAAAACCGTGCAGCCCTGAGCGTCCAAGGCTTCCTACAAGGCACTTGGCCCAGTCCAACAACCTGTTGAGTGTGGTTACACGGCAAGGGCTGCAGGCCTTTCTGGCTGGAAAGCTGCAGCTTCCTTGGAGGGTAGTAGTTGATGTGTGTGTTCGCCGCACAAAGAGGGGTGTAGGAGGTGCTCCTAGCCAGGGGATGGCAAGCACTTTTTGATTCTTGCCAGAGACGCTCTTTTTCCTCCCAGAGGTTTGCCAGCAGCGAAGGCAAGGCCAGCAGCAGGGCTGCTGGGCGAGCCGCCAAGGAGCCACATCCAACCCACTTCGCCCTGGGGTAATGACCGTTTGGCCTTCAGGCCTCAGGGTGATTGTGGACACTCAGCCTGTGCCTCAGCAGCTTCTGAGCAGTGGAAGAGACACACAGGCCGTGCAAGTGGAACCTTCCATCTTGAACGTTGCTCCTCCCAGGGTCTGCATGTGTTGTATGGCTGAAGTGGGAGTAGGCCGCACGGGCATCTTGGGACAGCCTGGGAGGGGCCGTGGCTTAGCGCTGCTCAGGGAACTCCTGGCTGTTGATCTCAGCTTGGAGAGTGAGTGGAGGTTCTCTCCGAGGTACCCAGAACTCAGGCACGACGTCCCAAGGTGAATGCTAAGCCCAGGGCTTTCCTCACGTAGCTGCACGCCTCTCCCTCAGGCCGCCCAGCCTGCCAGTCTCCGACTCCAAAGAACTGCCTTCCTGAAGCAGTTTGAAGGTTGCCGAACTTGAGCGCTGCCAGCAGGAGAGGCCTGCGGATGATGAGCTGGGGCTTTCCATTCAGAGGGGTTTCCAAGGGCCCCTGGCCCAGGAAGGGGGCACTGGAGCCACGGGAGATTCTTTGGCAATGAGTGTTCCCCCTTGGAAACCAGTGTGACTCCGAGCCTCCTCCAGCCTCGGAACTCACTCTCCGCTTGAAGTACAGCCCTGACACAGGATCCTCGAAACCCAAAGCAGGCCTCTCCGCATGGAGAACTACAGCTCACCTGGTGGCTCTCAGCCAAGTTGCCATCACCCTCTAGGGACGTGTTTGGAGCCATGAGCTCCCAGCAAAGGACGGCAAGTGCCCGGTTTCTAGGCAAGACGCTCACCTGCTGCAGAAGCACTGGCCAGCAGTGAACAGAAGCCAGGCAGCAAGGGGGATTGGCACGCAGCCTGGGGGCCGCAAGCATCCTGCTTCCCAAAGGGCAAACGACAGCTCTCCTGTCAGGGTCTCATGTTGCTGTTGTCCCACAGCCTCTGTTATCCGCACGTTCCGAGCCCCGAAGAGACCCTCATGCCCACCCCCTGGGCCCTTCCAGGAATGAAGCTTGCTCCACAGAGAGTGTGCAGGCTGGGTATGGCCTAGGGAAGAGAGTCCCCCTAGGTAGGCCTTGGTGCCCCTTTGAGCCGCTGAGGCCCTGGAGTGCTCTGGGATATTGTGTGCTTTTCTGTCCAGACTGGATCCACATTGAGGTTGTGCTTGGGGAGACAGAACCCACGTGGGAGACCCCAGGGTGAGGGCAAAGCAGGGAGCCTTTAGGGTGGCAGCTGGGCTCCCTGACCAGGGTGCGCCACGGCAGGGAAGCTAAGCCTCCCTAGAACTGGGTGCCTGAATCCCTTCCAAAGCAGGGCCCAATTGGGCTCTGCAAGCACCGAAGCCCTGCTCGCACCTTCAGCCTGCCCACCCAGTGGATCCCAAGGGCCTCTGGCTAGGAGGGTGTGCGCTGATGGCTAGGCCAGAGCCGTTTCCCCACGGTGTGCCCCAACGGAAAACCGTGCAGCCCTGAGCGTCCAAGGCTTCCTACAAGGCACTTGGCCCAGTCCAACAGCCTGTTGAGTGTGGTTTCACGGCAAGGGCTGCAGGCCTTTCTGGCTGGAAAGCTGCAGCTTCCTTGGAGGGTAGTAGTTGATGTGTGTGTTCGCCGCACAAAGAGGGGTGTAGGAGGTGCTCCTAGCCAGGGGATGGCAAGCACTTTTTGATTCTTGCCAGAGACGCTCTTTTTCCTCCCAGAGGTTTGCCAGCAGCGAAGGCAAGGCCAGCAGCAGGGCTGCTGGGCGAGCCGCCAAGGAGCCACATCCAACCCACTTCGCCCTGGGGTAATGACCGTTTGGCCTTCAGGCCTCAGGGTGAATGTGGACACTCAGCCTGTGCCTCAGCAGCTTCTGAGCAGTGGAAGAGACACACAGGCCGTGCAAGTGGGACCTTCCATCTTGAACGTTGCTCCTCCCAGGGTCTGCATGTGTTGTATGGCTGAAGTGGGATTAGACCGCACGGGCATCTTGGGACAGCCTGGGAGGGGCCGTGGCTTAGCGCTGCTCAGGGGACTCCTGGCTGTTGATCTCAGCTTGGAGAGTGAGTGGAGGTTCTCTCCGAGGTACCCAGAACTCAGGCACGACGTCCCATGGTGAATGCTAAGCCCAGGGCTTTCCTCACGTAGCTGCACGCCTCTCCCTCAGGCCACCCAGCCTGCCAGTCTCCGACTCCAAAGAACTGCCTTCCTGAAGCAGTTTGAAGGCTGCCAAACTTGAGCGCTGCCAGCAGGAGAGGCCTGCGGATGATGAGCTGGGCTTTCCATTCAGAGGGGTTTCCAAGGGATCCTGGTCCAGGAAGGGGGCACTGGAGCCACGGGAGAGTCTTTGGCAATGAGTGTTCCCCCTTGGAAACCAGTGTGACTCCGAGCCTCCTCCAGCCTCGGAACTCACTCTCCGCTTGAAGCACAGCACTGACACAGGATCCTCGAAACCCGCGGCAGGCCTCTCCGCATGGAGAACTACAGCTCACCTGGTGGCTCTCAGCCAAGTTGCCATCACCCTCTAGGGACGTGTGTGGAGCCATGAGCTCCCAGCAAAGGACGGCAAGTGCCCGGTTTCTGGACAAGAAGCTCACCTGCTGCAGAAGCACTGGCCAGCAGTGAACAGAAGCCAGGCAGCAAGGGGGATTGGCACGCAGCCTGGGGGCTGCAAGCATCCTGCTTCCCAAAGGGCAAACGACAGCTCTCCTGTCAGGGTCTCATGTTGCTGTTGTCCCACAGCCTCTGTTATCCGCACGTTCCGAGCCCCGAAGAGACCCTCATGCCCACCCTCTGGGCCCTTCCAGGAATGAAGCTTGCTCCACAGAGAGTGTGCAGGCTGAGTATGGCCTAGGGAAGAGAGTCCCCCTAGGTAGGCCTTGATGCCCCTTTGAGCTGCTGAGGCCCTGGAGTGCTCTGGAATATTGTGTGCTTTTCTGTCCAGAATGGATCCTCATTGAGGTTGTGCTTGGGGAGACAGAACCCACGTGGGAGACCCCAGGGTGAGGGCAAAGCAGGGAGCCTTTAGGGTGGCAGCTGGGCTACCTGACCAGGGTGCGCCATGGCAGGGAAGCTAAGCCTCCCTAGAACTGGGTGATTGAATCCCTTCCAAAGCAGGGCCCAATTGGGCTCTACAAGCACTGAAGCCATGCTCGCGCCTTCAGCCTGCCCACCCAGTGGATCCCAAGGGCCTCTGGCTAGGAGGGTGTGCGCTGATGGCTAGGCCAGAGCCGTTTCCCCACGGTGTGCCCCAACGGAAAACCGTGCAGCCCTGAGCGTCCAAGGCTTCCTACAAGGCACTTGGCCCAGTCCAACAGCCTGTTGAGTGTGGTTTCACGGCAAGGGCTGCAGGCCTTTCTGGCTGGAAACCTGCAGCTTCCTTGCAGGGTAGTAGTTGATGTGTGTGTTCGCCGCACAAAGAGGGGTGTAGGAGGTGCTCCTAGCCAGGGGATGGCAAGCACTTTTTGATTCTTGCCAGAGACGCTCTTTTTCCTCCCAGAGGTTTGCCAGCAGCGAAGGCAAGGCCAGCAGCAGGGCTGCTGGGCGAGCCGCCAAGGAGCCACATCCAACCCACTTCGCCCTGGGGTAATGACCGTTTGGCCTTCAGGCCTCAGGGTGAATGTGGACACTCAGCCTGTGCCTCAGCAGCTTCTGAGCAGTGGAAGAGACACACAGGCCGTGCAAGTGGGACCTTCCATCTTGAACGTTGCTCCTCCCAGGGTCTGCATGTGTTGTATGGCTGAAGTGGGATTAGACCGCACGGGCATCTTGGGACAGCCTGGGAGGGGCCGTGGTTTAGCGCTGCTCAGGGAACTCCTGGCTGTTGATCTCAGCTTGGAGAGTGAGTGGAGGTTCTCTCCGAGGTACCCAGAACTCAGGCACGACGTCCCAGGGTGAATGCTAAGCCCAGGGCTTTCCTCACGCAGCTGCACGCCTCTCCCTCAGGCAGCCCAGCCTGCCAGTCTCCGACTCCAAAGAACTGCCTTCCTGAAGCAGTTTGAAGGCTGCCGAACTTGAGCGCTGCCAGCAGGAGGGGCTTGCAGATGATGAGCTGGGCTTTCCATTCAGAGGGGTTTCCAAGGGTTCCTGGCCCAGGACGGGGGCACTGGAGCCACGGGAGAGTCTTTGGCAATGAGTGTTCCCCCTTGGAAACCAGTGTGACTCCGAGCCTCCTCCAGCCTCGGAACTCACTCTCCGCTTGAAGCACAGCACTGACACAGGATCCGCGAAACCCGCGGCAGGCCTCTCCGCATGGAGAACTACAGCTCACCTGGTGGCTCTCAGCCAAGTTGCCATCACCCACTAGGGACGTGTGTGGAGCCATGAGCTCCCAGCAAAGGACGGCAAGTGCCCGGTTTCTAGGCAAGATGCTCACCTGCTGCAGAAGCACTGGCCAGCAGTGAACAGAAGCCAGGCAGCAAGGGGGATTGGCACGCAGCCTGGGGGCCGCAAGCATCCTGCTTCCCAAAGGGCAAACGACAGCTCTCCTGTCAGGGTCTCATGTTGCTGTTGTCCCACAGCCTCTGTTATCCACACGTTCCGAGCCCCGAAGAGACCCTCATGCCCACCCCCTGGGCCCTTCCAGGAATGAAGCTTGCTCCACAGAGAGTGTGCAGGCTGGGTATGGCCTAGGGAAGAGAGGCCCCCTAGGTAGGCCTTGGTGCCCCTTTGAGCCGCTGAGGCCCTGGAGTGCTCTGGGATATTGTGTGCTTTTCTGTCCAGACTGGATCCACATTGAGGTTGTGCTTGGGGAGACAGAACCCACGTGGGAGACCCCAGGGTGAGGGCAAAGCAGGGAGCCTTTAGGGTGGCAGCTGGGCTCCCTGACCAGGGTGCGCCACGGCAGGGAAGCTAAGCCTCCCTAGAACTGGGTGCCTGAATCCCTTCCAAAGCAGGGCCCAATTGGGCTCTGCAAGCACCGAAGCCCTGCTCGCGCCTTCAGCCTGCCCACCCAGTGGATCCCAAGGGCCTCTGGCTAGGAGGGTGTGCGCTGATGGCTAGGCCAGAGCCGTTTCCCCACGGTGTGCCCCAATGGAAAACCGTGCAGCCCTGAGCGTCCAAGGCTTCCTACAAGGCACTTAGCCCAGTCCAACAGCCTGTTGAGTGTGGTTTCACGGCAAGGGCTGCAGGCCTTTCTGGCTGGAAAGCTGCAGCTTCCTTGGAGGGTAGTAGTTGATGTGTGTGTTCGCCGCACAAAGAGGGGTGTAGGAGGTGCTCCTAGCCAGGGGATGGCAAGCACTTTTTGATTCTTGCCAGAGACACTCTTTTTCCTCCCAGAGATTTGCCAGCAGCGAAGGCAAGGCCAGCAGCAGTGCTATTGGGCGACTCGCCATGGAGCCACATCCAACCCACTTCGCCCTGGGCTAATGACCGTTTGGCCTTCAGGCCTCAGGGTGAATGTGGACACTCAGCCTGTGCCTCAGCAGCTTCTGAGCAGTGGAAGAGACACACAGGCCGTGCAAGTGGGACCTTCCATCTTGAACGTTGCTCCTCCCAGGGTCTGCATGTGTTGTATGGCTGAAGTGGGAGTAGGCCGCACGGGCATCTTGGGACAGCCTGGGAGGGGCCGTGGCTTAGCGCTGCTCAGGGAACTCTTGCCTGTTGATCTCAGCTTGGAGAGTGAGTGGAGGTTCTCTCCGAGGTACCCAGAACTCAGGCACGACGTCCCAGGGTGAATGCTAAGCCCAGGGCTTTCCTCACGCAGCTGCACGCCTCTCCCTCAGGCCGCCCAGCCTGCCAGTCTCCGACTCCAAAGAACTGCCTTCCTGAAGCAGTTTGAAGGCTGCCGAACTTGAGCACTGCCAGCAGGAGAGGCCGGCAGATGATGAGCTGGGCTTTCCATTCAGAGGGGTTTCCAAGGGATCCTGGCCCAGGAAGGGGGCACTGGAGCCACGGGAGAGTCTTTGGCAATGAGTGTTCCCCCTTGGAAACCAGTGTGACTCCGAGCCTCCTCCAGCCTCGGAACTCACTCTCCGCTTGAAGCACAGCCCTGACACAGGATCCTCGAAACCCACGGCAGGCCTCTCCGCATGGAGAACTACAGCTCACCTGGTGGCTCTCAGCCAAGTTGCCATCACCCTCTAGGGACGTGTGTGGAGCCATGAGCTCCCAGCAAAGGACGGCAAGTGCCCGGTTTCTAGGCAAGATGCTCACCTGCTGCAGAAGCACTGGCCAGCAGTGAACAGAAGCCAGGCAGCGAGGGGGATTGGCACGCAGCCTGGGGGCCGCAAGCATCCTGCTTCCCAAAGGGCAAACAACAGCTCTCCTGTCAGGGTCTCATGTTGCTGTTGTCCCACAGCCTCTGTTATCGGCACGTTCCGAGCCCCGAAGAGACCCTCATGCCCACCCCCTGGGCCCTTCCCGGAATGAAGCTTGCTCCACAGAGAGTGTGCAGGCTGGGTATGGCCTAGGGAAGAGAGGCCCCCTAGGTAGGCCTTGGTGCCCCTTTGAGCCGCTGAGGCCCTGGAGTGCTCTGGGATATTGTGTGCTTTTCTGTCCAGACTGGATCCACATTGAGGTTGTGCTTGGGGAGACAGAACCCACGTGGGAGACCCCAGGGTGAGGGCAAAGCAGGGAGCCTTTAGGGTGGCAGCTGGGCTACCTGACCAGGGTGCGCCATGGCAGGGAAGCTAAGCCTCCCTAGAACTGGGTGCCTGAATCCCTTCCAAAGCAGGGCCCAATTGGGCTCTACAAGCACCGAAGCCCTGCTCGTGCATTCAGCCTGCCCACCCAGTGGATCCCAAGGGCCTCTGGCTAGGAGGGTGTGCGCTGATGGCTAGGCCAGAGCCGTTTCCCCACGGTGTGCCCCAACGGAAAACCGTGCAGCCCTGAGCGTCCAAGGCTTCCTACAAGGCACTTGGCCCAGTCCAACAACCTGTTGAGTGTGGTTACACGGCAAGGGCTGCAGGCCTTTCTGGCTGGAAAGCTGCAGCTTCCTTGGAGGGTAGTAGTTGATGTGTGTGTTCGCCGCACAAAGAGGGGTGTAGGAGGTGCTCCTAGCCAGGGGATGGCAAGCACTTTTTGATTCTTGCCAGAGACGCTCTTTTTCCTCCCAGAGGTTTGCCAGCAGCGAAGGCAAGGCCAGCAGCAGGGCTGCTGGGCGAGCCGCCAAGGAGCCACATCCAACCCACTTCGCCCTGGGGTAATGACCGTTTGGCCTTCAGGCCTCAGGGTGATTGTGGACACTCAGCCTGTGCCCCAGCAGCTTCTGAGCAGTGGAAGAGACACACAGGCCGTGCAAGTGGAACCTTCCATCTTGAACGTTGCTCCTCCCAGGGTCTGCATGTGTTGTATGGCTGAAGTGGGAGTAGGCCGCACGGGCATCTTGGGACAGCCTGGGAGGGGCCGTGGCTTAGCGCTGCTCAGGGAACTCCTGGCTGTTGATCTCAGCTTGGAGAGTGAGTGGAGGTTCTCTCCGAGGTACCCAGAACTCAGGCACGACGTCCCAAGGTGAATGCTAAGCCCAGGGCTTTCCTCACGTAGCTGCACGCCTCTCCCTCAGGCCACCCAGCCTGCCAGTCTCCGACTCCAAAGAACTGCCTTCCTGAAGCAGTTTGAAGGTTGCCGAACTTGAGCGCTGCCAGCAGGAGAGGCCTGCGGATGATGAGCTGGGGCTTTCCATTCAGAGGGGTTTCCAAGGGCCCCTGGCCCAGGAAGGGGGCACTGGAGCCACGGGAGATTCTTTGGCAATGAGTGTTCCCCCTTGGAAACCAGTGTGACTCCGAGCCTCCTCCAGCCTCGGAACTCACTCTCCGCTTGAAGCACAGCCCTGACACAGGATCCTCGAAACCCAAAGCAGGCCTCTCCGCATGGAGAACTACAGCTCACCTGGTGGCTCTCAGCCAAGTTGCCATCACCCTCTAGGGACGTGTGTGGAGCCATGAGCTCCCAGCAAAGGACGGCAAGTGCCCGGTTTCTAGGCAAGACGCTCACCTGCTGCAGAAGCACTGGCCAGCAGTGAACAGAAGCCAGGCAGCAAGGGGGATTGGCACGCAGCCTGGGGGCCGCAAGCATCCTGCTTCCCAAAGGGCAAACGACAGCTCTCCTGTCAGGGTCTCATGTTGCTGTTGTCCCACAGCCTCTGTTATCCACACGTTCCGAGCCCCGAAGAGACCCTCATGCCCACCCCCTGGGCCCTTCCAGGAATGAAGCTTGCTCCACAGAGAGTGTGCAGGCTGGGTATGGCCTAGGGAAGAGAGTCCCCCTAGGTAGGCCTTGGTGCCCCTTTGAGCCGCTGAGGCCCTGGAGTGCTCTGGGATATTGTGTGCTTTACTGTCCAGACTGGATCCACATTGAGGTTGTGCTTGGGGAGACAGAACCCACGTGGGAGACCCCAGGGTGAGGGCAAAGCAGGGAGCCTTTAGGGTGGCAGCTGGGCTCCCTGACCAGGGTGCGCCACGGCAGGGAAGCTAAGCCTCCCTAGAACTGGGTGCCTGAATCCCTTCCAAAGCAGGGCCCAATTGGGCTCTGCAAGCACCGAAGCCCTGCTCGCGCCTTCAGCCTGCCCACCCAGTGGATCCCAAGGGCCTCTGGCTAGGAGGGTGTGCGCTGATGGCTAGGCCAGAGCCGTTTCCCCACGGTGTGCCCCAACGGAAAACCGTGCAGCCCTGAGCGTCCAAGGCTTCCTACAAGGCACTTGGCCCAGTCCAACAGCCTGTTGAGTGTGGTTTCACGGCAAGGGCTGCAGGCCTTTCTGGCTGGAAAGCTGCAGCTTCCTTGGAGGGTAGTAGTTGATGTGTGTGTTCGCCGCACAAAGAGGGGTGTAGGAGGTGCTCCTAGCCAGGGGATGGCAAGCACTTTTTGATTCTTGCCAGAGACGCTCTTTTTCCTCCCAGAGGTTTGCCAGCAGCGAAGGCAAGGCCAGCAGCAGGGCTGCTGGGCGAGCCGCCAAGGAGCCACATCCAACCCACTTCGCCCTGGGGTAATGACCGTTTGGCCTTCAGGCCTCAGGGTGAATGTGGACACTCAGCCTGTGCCTCAGCAGCTTCTGAGCAGTGGAAGAGACACACAGGCCGTGCAAGTGGGACCTTCCATCTTGAACGTTGCTCCTCCCAGGGTCTGCATGTGTTGTATGGCTGAAGTGGGATTAGACCGCACGGGCATCTTGGGACAGCCTGGGAGGGGCCGTGGCTTAGCGCTGCTCAGGGGACTCCTGGCTGTTGATCTCAGCTTGGAGAGTGAGTGGAGGTTCTCTCCGAGGTACCCAGAACTCAGGCACGACGTCCCAGGGTGAATGCTAAGCCCAGGGCTTTCCTCACGTAGCTGCACGCCTCTCCCTCAGGCCACCCAGCCTGCCAGTCTCCGACTCCAAAGAACTGCCTTCCTGAAGCAGTTTGAAGGCTGCCAAACTTGAGCGCTGCCAGCAGGAGAGGCCTGCGGATGATGAGCTGGGCTTTCCATTCAGAGGGGTTTCCAAGGGATCCTGGTCCAGGAAGGGGGCACTGGAGCCACGGGAGAGTCTTTGGCAATGAGTGTTCCCCCTTGGAAACCAGTGTGACTCCGAGCCTCCTCCAGCCTCGGAACTCACTCTCCGCTTGAAGCACAGCCCTGACACAGGATCCTCGAAACCCGCGGCAGGCCTCTCCGCATGGAGAACTACAGCTCACCTGGTGGCTCTCAGCCAAGTTGCCATCACCCTCTAGGGACGTGTGTGGAGCCATGAGCTCCCAGCAAAGGACGGCAAGTGCCCGGTTTCTGGACAAGAAGCTCACCTGCTGCAGAAGCACTGGCCAGCAGTGAACAGAAGCCAGGCAGCAAGGGGGATTGGCACGCAGCCTGGGGGCTGCAAGCATCCTGCTTCCCAAAGGGCAAACGACAGCTCTCCTGTCAGGGTCTCATGTTGCTGTTGTCCCACAGCCTCTGTTATCCGCACATTCCGAGCCCCGAAGAGACCCTCATGCCCACCCTCTGGGCCCTTCCAGGAATGAAGCTTGCTCCACAGAGAGTGTGCAGGCTGAGTATGGCCTAGGGAAGAGAGTCCCCCTAGGTAGGCCTTGATGCCCCTTTGAGCCGCTGAGGCCCTGGAGTGCTCTGGGATATTGTGTGCTTTTCTGTCCAGAATGGATCCTCATTGAGGTTGTGCTTGGGGAGACAGAACCCACGTGGGAGACCCCAGGGTGAGGGCAAAGCAGGGAGCCTTTAGGGTGGCAGCTGGGCTACCTGACCAGGGTGCGCCATGGCAGGGAAGCTAAGCCTCCCTAGAACTGGGTGCCTGAATCCCTTCCAAAGCAGGGCCCAATTGGGCTCTACAAGCACTGAAGCCCTGCTCGCGCCTTCAGCCTGCCCACCCAGTGGATCCCAAGGGCCTCTGGCTAGGAGGGTGTGCGCTGATGGCTAGGCCAGAGCCGTTTCCCCACGGTGTGCCCCAACGGAAAACCGTGCAGCCCTGAGCGTCCAAGGCTTCCTACAAGGCACTTGGCCCAGTCCAACAGCCTGTTGAGTGTGGTTTCACGGCAAGGGCTGCAGGCCTTTCTGGCTGGAAAGCTGCAGCTTCCTTGGAGGGTAGTAGTTGATGTGTGTGTTCGCCGCACAAAGAGGGGTGTAGGAGGTGCTCCTAGCCAGGGGATGGCAAGCACTTTTTGATTCTTGCCAGAGACGCTCTTTTTCCTCCCAGAGGTTTGCCAGCAGCGAAGGCAAGGCCAGCAGCAGGGCTGCTGGGCGAGCCGCCAAGGAGCCACATCCAACCCACTTCGCCCTGGAGTAATGACCGTTTGGCCTTCAGGCCTCAGGGTGAATGTGGACACTCAGCCTGTGCCTCAGCAGCTTCTGAGCAGTGGAAGAGACACACAGGCCGTGCAAGTGGAACCTTCCATCTTGAACGTTGCTCCTCCCAGGGTCTGCATGTGTTGTATGGCTGAAGTGGGAGTAGGCCGCACGGGCATCTTGGGACAGCCTGGGAGGGGCCGTGGCTTAGCGCTGCTCAGGGAACTCCTGGCTGTTGATCTCAGCTTGGAGAGTGAGTGGAGGTTCTCTCCGAGGTACCCAGAACTCAGGCACGACGTCCCAGGGTGAATGCTAAGCCCAGGGCTTTCCTCACGCAGCTGCACGCCTCTCCCTCAGGCAGCCCAGCCTGCCAGTCTCCGACTCCAAAGAACTGCCTTCCTGAAGCAGTTTGAAGGCTGCCAAACTTGAGCGCTGCCAGCAGGAGAGGCCTGCGGATGATGAGCTGGGCTTTCCATTCAGAGGGGTTTCCAAGGGATCCTGGCCCAGGAAGGGGGCACTGGAGCCACGGGAGAGTCTTTGGCAATGAGTGTTCCCCCTTGGAAACCAGTGTGACTCCGAGCCTCCTCCAGCCTCGGAACTCACTCTCCACTTGAAGTACAGCCCTGACACAGGATCCTCGAAAACCGCGGCAGGCCTCTCCGCATGGAGAACTACAGCTCACCTGGTGGCTCTCAGCCAAGTTGCCATCACCCTCTAGGGACGTGTGTGGAGCCATGAGCTCCCAGCAAAGGACGGCAAGTGCCCGGTTTCTAGGCAAGACGCTCACCTGCTGCAGAAGCACTGGCCAGCAGTGAACAGAAGCCAGGCAGCAAGGGGGATTGGCACGCAGCCTGGGGGCCGCAAGCATCCTGCTTCCCAAAGGGCAAACGACAGCTCTCCTGTCAGGGTCTCATGTTGCTGTTGTCCCACAGCCTCTGTTATCCGCACGTTCCGAGCCCCGAAGAGACCCTCATGCCCACCCCCTGGGCCCTTCCAGGAATGAAGCTTGCTCCACAGAGAGTGTGCAGGCTGGGTATGGCCTAGGGAAGAGAGGCCCCCTAGGTAGGCCTTGGTGCCCCTTTGAGCCGCTGAGGCCCTGGAGTGCTCTGGGATATTGTGTGCTTTTCTGTCCAGACTGGATCCACATTGAGGTTGTGCTTGGGGAGACAGAACCCACGTGGGAGACCCCAGGGTGAGGGCAAAGCAGGGAGCCTTTAGGGTGGCAGCTGGGCTACCTGACCAGGGTGCGCCACGGCAGGGAAGCTAAGCCTCCCTAGAACTGGGTGCCTGAATCCCTTCCAAAGCAGGGCCCAATTGGGCTCTGCAAGCACCAAAGCCCTGCTCGCGCCTTCAGCCTGCCCACCCAGTGGATCCCAAGGGCCTCTGGCTAGGAGGGTGTGCGCTGATGGCTAGGCCAGAGCCGTTTCCCCACGGTGTGCCCCAACGGAAAACCGTGCAGCCCTGAGCGTCCAAGGCTTCCTACAAGGCACTTGGCCCAGTCCAACAGCCTGTTGAGTGTGGTTTCACGGCAAGGGCTGCAGGCCTTTCTGGCTGGAAAGCTGCAGCTTCCTTGGAGGGTAGTAGTTGATGTGTGTGTTCGCCGCACAAAGAGGGGTGTAGGACGTGCTCCTAGCCAGGGGATGGCAAGCACTTTTTGATTCTTGCCAGAGACGCTCTTTTTCCTCCCAGAGGTTTGCCAGCAGCGAAGGCAAGGCCAGCAGCAGGGCTGCTGGGCGAGCCGCCAAGGAGCCACATCCAACCCACTTCGCCCTGGGGTAATGACCGTTTGGCCTTCAGGCCTCAGGGTGAATGTGGACACTCAGCCTGTGCCTCAGCAGCTTCTGAGCAGTGGAAGAGACACACAGGCCGTGCAAGTGGGACCTTCCATCTTGAACGTTGCTCCTCCCAGGGTCTGCATGTGTTGTATGGCTGAAGTGGGAGTAGGCCGCACGGGCATCTTGGGACAGCCTGGGAGGGGCCGTGGCTTAGCGCTGCTCAGGGAACTCCTGGCTATTGATCTCAGCTTGGAGAGTGAGTGGAGGTTCTCTCCGAGGTACCCAGAACTCAGGCACGACGTCCCAGGGTGAATGCTAAGCCCAGGGCTTTCCTCACGCAGCTGCACGCCTCTCCCTCAGGCCGCCCAGCCTGCCAGTCTCCGACTCCAAAGAACTGCCTTCCTGAAGCAGTTTGAAGGCTGCCAAACTTGAGCGCTGCCAGCAGGAGAGGCCTGCGGATGATGAGCTGGGCTTTCCATTCAGAGGGGTTTCCAAGGGATCCTGGCCCAGGAAGGGGGCACTGGAGCCACGGGAGAGTCTTTGGCAATGAGTGTTCCCCCTTGGAAACCAGTGTGACTCCGAGCCTCCTCCAGCCTCGGAACTCACTCTCCACTTGAAGTACAGCCCTGACACAGGATCCTCGAAACCCGCGGCAGGCCTCTCCGCATGGAGAACTACAGCTCACCTGGTGGCTCTCAGCCAAGTTGCCATCACCCTCTAGGGACGTGTGTGGAGCCATGAGCTCCCAGCAAAGGACGGCAAGTGCCCGGTTTCTAGGCAAGATGGTCACCTGCTGCAGAAGCACTGGCCAGCAGTGAACAGAAGCCAGGCAGCAAGGGGGATTGGCACGCAGCCTGGGGGCCGCAAGCATCCTGCTTCCCAAAGGGCAAACGACAGCTCTCCTGTCAGGGTCTCATGTTGCTGTTGTCCCACAGCCTCTGTTATCCGCACATTCCGAGCCCCGAAGAGACCCTCATGCCCACCCCCTGGGCCCTTCCAGGAATGAAGCTTGCTCCACAGAGAGTGTGCAGGCTGGGTATGGCCTAGGGAAGAGAGGCCCCCTAGGTAGGCCTTGGTGCCCCTTTGAGCCGCTGAGGCCCTGGAGTGCTCTGGGATATTGTGTGCTTTTCTGTCCAGACTGGATCCACATTGAGGTTGTGCTTGGGGAGACAGAACCCACGTGGGAGACCCCAGGGTGAGGGCAAAGCAGGGAGCCTTTAGGGTGGCAGCTGGGCTACCTGACCAGGGTGCGCCACGGCAGGGAAGCTAAGCCTCCCTAGAACTGGGTGCCTGAATCCCTTCCAAAGCAGGGCCCAATTGGGCTCTGCAAGCACCGAAGCCCTGCTCGCGCCTTCAGCCTGCCCACCCAGTGGATCCCAAGGGCCTCTGGCTAGGAGGGTGTGCGCTGATGGCTAGGCCAGAGCCGTTTCCCCACGGTGTGCCCCAACGGAAAACCGTGCAGCCCTGAGCGTCCAAGGCTTCCTACAAGGCACTTGGCCCAGTCCAACAGCCTGTTGAGTGTGGTTTCACGGCAAGGGCTGCAGGCCTTTCTGGCTGGAAAGCTGCAGCTTCCTTGGAGGGTAGTAGTTGATGTGTGTGTTCGCCGCACAAAGAGGGGTGTAGGAGGTGCTCCTAGCCAGGGGATGGCAAGCACTTTTTGATTCTTGCCAGAGACGCTCTTTTTCCTCCCAGAGGTTTGCCAGCAGCGAAGGCAAGGCCAGCAGCAGGGCTGCTGGGCGAGCCGCCAAGGAGCCACATCCAACCCACTTCGCCCTGGGGTAATGACCGTTTGGCCTTCAGGCCTCAGGGTGAATGTGGACACTCAGCCTGTGCCTCAGCAGCTTCTGAGCAGTGGAAGAGACACACAGGCCGTGCAAGTGGGACCTTCCATCTTGAACGTTGCTCCTCCCAGGGTCTGCATGTGTTGTATGGCTGAAGTGGGAGTAGGCCGCACGGGCATCTTGGGACAGCCTGGGAGGGGCCGTGGCTTAGCGCTGCTCAGGGAACTCCTGGCTATTGATCTCAGCTTGGAGAGTGAGTGGAGGTTCTCTCCGAGGTACCCAGAACTCAGGCACGACGTCCCAGGGTGAATGCTAAGCCCAGGGCTTTCCTCACGCAGCTGCACGCCTCTCCCTCAGGCTGCCCAGCCTGCCAGTCTCCGACTCCAAAGAACTGCCTTCCTGAAGCAGTTTGAAGGCTGCCGAACTTGAGCGCTGCCAGCAGGAGAGGTCTGCGGATGATGAGCTGGGCTTTCCATTCAGAGGGGTTTCCAAGGGATCCTGGCCCAGGAAGGGGGCACTGGAGCCACGGGAGAGTCTTTGGCAATGAGTGTTCCCCCTTGGAAACCAGTGTGACTCCGAGCCTCCTCCATCCTCGGAACTCACTCTCCGCTTGAAGCACAGCCCTGACACAGGATCCTCTAAACCCGCGGCAGGCCTCTCCGCATGGAGAACTACAGCTCACCTGGTGGCTCTCAGCCAAGTTGCCATCACCCTCTAGGGACGTGTGTGGAGCCATGAGCTCCCAGCAAAGGACGGCAAGTGCCCGGTTTCTAGGCAAGACGCTCACCTGCTGCAGAAGCACTGGCCAGCAGTGAACAGAAGCCAGGCAGCAAGGGGGATTGGCACGCAGCCTGGGGGCCGCAAGCATCCTGCTTCCCAAAGGGCAAACGACAGCTCTCCTGTCAGGGTCTCATGTTGCTGTTGTCCCACAGCCTCTGTTATCCGCACGTTCCGAGCCCCGAAGAGACCCTCATGCCCACCCCCTGGGCCCTTCCAGGAATGAAGCTTGCTCCACAGAGAGTGTGCAGGCTGGGTATGGCCTAGGGAAGAGAGGCCCCCTAGGTAGGCCTTGGTGCCCCTTTGAGCCGCTGAGGCCCTGGAGTGCTCTGGGATATTGTGTGCTTTTCTGTCCAGACTGGATCCACATTGAGGTTGTGCTTGGGGAGACAGAACCCACGTGGGAGACCCCAGGGTGAGGGCAAAGCAGGGAGCCTTTAGGGTGGCAGCTGGGCTACCTGACCAGGGTGCGCCACGGCAGGGAAGCTAAGCCTCCCTAGAACTGGGTGCCTGAATCCCTTCCAAAGCAGGGCCCAATTGGGCTCTGCAAGCACCGAAGCCCTGCTCGCGCCTTCAGCCTGCCCACCCAGTGGATCCCAAGGGCCTCTGGCTAGGAGGGTGTGCGCTGATGGCTAGGCCAGAGCCGTTTCCCCACGGTGTGCCCCAACGGAAAACCGTGCAGCCCTGAGCGTCCAAGGCTTCCTACAAGGCACTTGGCCCAGTCCAACAGCCTGTTGAGTGTGGTTTCACGGCAAGGGCTGCAGGCCTTTCTGGCTGGAAAGCTGCAGCTTCCTTGGAGGGTAGTAGTTGATGTGTGTGTTCGCCGCACAAAGAGGGGTGTAGGAGGTGCTCCTAGCCAGGGGATGGCAAGCACTTTTTGATTCTTGCCAGAGACGCTCTTTTTCCTCCCAGAGGTTTGCCAGCAGCGAAGGCAAGGCCAGCAGCAGGGCTGCTGGGCGAGCCGCCAAGGAGCCACATCCAACCCACTTCGCCCTGGGGTAATGACCGTTTGGCCTTCAGGCCTCAGGGTGAATGTGGACACTCAGCCTGTGCCTCAGCAGCTTCTGAGCAGTGGAAGAGACACACAGGCCGTGCAAGTGGGACCTTCCATCTTGAACGTTGCTCCTCCCAGGGTCTGCATGTGTTGTATGGCTGAAGTGGGAGTAGACCGCATGGGCATCATGGGACAGCCTGGGAGGGGCCGTGGCTTAGCACTGCTCAGGGAACTCCTGGCTGTTGATCTCAGCTTGGAGAGTGAGTGGAGGTTCTCTCCGAGGTACCCAGAACTCAGGCACGACGTCCCAGGGTGAATGCTAAGCCCAGGGCTTTCCTCACGTAGCTGCACGCCTCTCCCTCAGGCCACCCAGCCTGCCCGTCTCCGACTCCAAAGAACTGCCTTCCTGAAGCAGTTTGAAGGCTGCCAAACTTGAGCGCTGCCAGCAGGAGAGGCCTGCGGATGATGAGCTGGGCTTTCCATTCAGAGGGGTTTCCAAGGGATCCTGGCCCAGGAAGGGGGCACTGGAGCCACGGGAGAGTCTTTGGCAATGAGTGTTCCCCCTTGGAAACCAGTGTGACTCCGAGCCTCCTCCAGCCTCGGAACTCACTCTCCGCTTGAAGCACAGCCCTGACACAGGATCCTCGAAACCCAAAGCAGGCCTCTCCGCATGGAGAACTACAGCTCACCTGGTGGCTCTCAGCCAAGTTGCCATCACCCACTAGGGACGTGTGTGGAGCCATGAGCTCCCAGCAAAGGACGGCAAGTGCCCAGTTTCTAGGCAAGACGCTCACCTGCTGCAGAAGCACTGGCCAGCAGTGAACAGAAGCCAGGCAGCAAGGGGGATTGGCATGCAGCCTGGGGGCCGCAAGCATCCTGCTTCCCAAAGGGCAAACGACAGCTCTCCTGTCAGGGTCTCATGTTGCTGTTGTCCCACAGCCTCTGTTATCCACACGTTCCGAGCCCCGAAGAGACCCTCATGCCCACCCCCTGGGCCCTTCCAGGAATGAAGCTTGCTCCACAGAGAGTGTGCAGGCTGGGTATGGCCTAGGGAAGAGAGTCCCCCTAGGTAGGCCTTGGTGCCCCTTTGAGCCGCTGAGGCCCTGGAGTGCTCTGGGATATTGTGTGCTTTTCTGTCCAGACTGGATCCACATTGAGGTTGTGCTTGGGGAGACAGAACCCACGTGGGAGACCCCAGGGTGAGGGCAAAGCAGGGAGCCTTTAGGGTGGCAGCTGGGCTACCTGACCAGGGTGCGCCACGGCAGGGAAGCTAAGCCTCCCTAGAACTGGGTGCCTGAATCCCTTCCAAAGCAGGGCCCAATTGGGCTCTGCAAGCACCGAAGCACTGCTCGCACCTTCAGCCTGCCCACCCAGTGGATCCCAAGGGCCTCTGGCTAGGAGGGTGTGCGCTGATGGCTAGGCCAGAGCCGTTTCCCCACGGTGTGCCCCAACGGAAAACCGTGCAGCCCTGAGCGTCCAAGGCTTCCTACAAGGCACTTGGCCCAGTCCAACATCCTGTTGAGTGTGGTTTCACGGCAAGGGCTGCAGGCCTTTCTGGCTGGAAAGCTGCAGCTTCCTTGGAGGGTAGTAGTTGATGTGTGTGTTCGCCGCACAAAGAGGGGTGTAGGAGGTGCTCCTAGCCAGGGGATGGCAAGCACTTTTTGATTCTTGCCAGAGACGCTCTTTTTCCTCCCAGAGGTTTGCCAGCAGCGAAGGCAAGGCCAGCAGCAGGGCTGCTGGGCGAGCCGCTAAGGAGCCACATCCAACCCACTTCGCCCTGGGGTAATGACCGCTTGGCCTTCAGGCCTCAAGGTGAATGTGGACACTCAGCCTGTGCCCCAGCAGCTTCTGAGCAGTGGAAGAGACACACAGGCCGTGCAAGTGGGACCTTCCATCTTGAACGTTGCTCCTCCCAGGGTCTGCATGTGCTGTATGGCTGAAGTGGGATTAGACCGCACGGGCATCTTGGGACTGCCTGGGAGGGGCCGTGGCTTAGCGCTGCTCAGGGAACTCCTGGCTGTTGATCTCAGCTTGGAGAGTGAGTGGAGGTTCTCTCCGAGGTACCCAGAACTCAGGCACGACGTCCCAGGGTGAATGCTAAGCCCAGGGCTTTCCTCACGCAGCTGCACGCCTCTCCCTCAGGCCACCCAGCCTGCCAGTCTCCGACTCCAAAGAACTGCCTTCCTGAAGCAGTTTGAAGGCTGCCAAACTTGAGCGCTGCCAGCAGGAGAGGCCTGCGGATGATGAGCTGGGCTTTCCATTCAGAGGGGTTTCCAAGGGATCCTGGCCCAGGAAGGGGGCACTGGAGCCACGGGAGAGTCTTTGGCAATGAGTGTTCCCCCTTGGAAACCAGTGTGACTCCGAGCCTCCTCCAGCCTCGGAACTCACTCTCCACTTGAAGTACAGCCCTGACACAGGATCCTCGAAACCCGCGGCAGGCCTCTCTGCATGGAGAACTACAGCTCACCTGGTGGCTCTCAGCCAAGTTGCCATCACCCTCTAGGGACGTGTGTGGAGCCATGAGCTCCCAGCAAAGGACGGCAAGTGCCCGGTTTCTAGGCAAGACGCTCACCTGCTGCAGAAGCACTGGCCAGCAGTGAACAGAAGCCAGGCAGCAAGGGGGATTGGCACGCAGCCTGGGGGCCGCAAGCATCCTGCTTCCCAAAGGGCAAACGACAGCTCTCCTGTCAGGGTCTCATGTTGCTGTTGTCCCACAGCCTCTGTTATCCGCACGTTCCGAGCCCCGAAGAGACCCTCATGCCCACCCCCTGGGCCCTTCCAGGAATGAAGCTTGCTCCACAGAGAGTGTGCAGGCTGGGTATGGCCTAGGGAAGAGAGGCCCCCTAGGTAGGCCTTGGTGCCCCTTTGAGCCGCTGAGGCCCTGGAGTGCTCTGGGATATTGTGTGCTTTTCTGTCCAGACTGGATCCACATTGAGGTTGTGCTTGGGGAGACAGAACCCACGTGGGAGACCCCAGGGTGAGGGCAAAGCAGGGAGCCTTTAGGGTGGCAGCTGGGCTACCTGACCAGGGTGCGCCACGGCAGGGAAGCTAAGCCTCCCTAGAACTGGGTGCCTGAATCCCTTCCAAAGCAGGGCCCAATTGGGCTCTGCAAGCACCGAAGCCCTGCTCGCGCCTTCAGCCTGCCCACCCAGTGGATCCCAAGGGCCTCTGGCTAGGAGGGTGTGCGCTGATGGCTAGGCCAGAGACGTTTCCCCACGGTGTGCCCCAACGGAAAACTGTGCAGCCCTGAGCGTCCAAGGCTTCCTACAAGGCACTTGGCCCAGTCCAACAGCCTGTTGAGTGTGGTTTCACGGCAAGGGCTGCAGGCCTTTCTGGCTGGAAAGCTGCAGCTTCCTTGGAGGGTAGTAGTTGATGTGTGTGTTCGCCGCACAAAGAGGGGTGTAGGAGGTGCTCCTAGCCAGGGGATGGCAAGCACTTTTTGATTCTTGCCAGAGACGCTCTTTTTCCTCCCAGAGGTTTGCCAGCAGCGAAGGCAAGGCCAGCAGCAGGGCTGCTGGGCGAGCCGCTAAGGAGCCACATCCAACCCACTTCGCCCTGGGGTAATGACCGCTTGGCCTTCAGGCCTCAAGGTGAATGTGGACACTCAGCCTGTGCCTCAGCAGCTTCTGAGCAGTGGAAGAGACACACAGGCCGTGCAAGTGGGACCTTCCATCTTGAACGTTGCTCCTCCCAGGGTCTGCATGTGTTGTATGGCTGAAGTGGGATTAGACCGCACGGGCATCTTGGGACTGCCTGGGAGGGGCCGTGGCTTAGCGCTGCTCAGGGAACTCCTGGCTGTTGATCTCAGCTTGGAGAGTGAGTGGAGGTTCTCTCCGAGGTACGCAGAACTCAGGCACGACGTCCCAGGGTGAATGCTAAGCCCAGGGCTTTCCTCACGTAGCTGCACGCCTCTCCCTCAGGCCACCCAGCCTGCCAGTCTCCGACTCCAAAGAACTGCCTTCCTGAAGCAGTTTGAAGGCTGCCGAACTTGAGCGCTGCCAGCAGGAGGGGCCTGCGGATGATGAGCTGGGCTTTCCATTCAGAGGGGTTTCCAAGGGATCCTGGCCCAGGAAGGGGGCACTGGAGCCACGGGAGAGTCTTTGGCAATGAGTGTTCCCCCTTGGAAACCAGTGTGACTCCGAGCCTCCTCCAGCCTCGGAACTCACTCTCCACTTGAAGTACAGCCCTGACACAGGATCCTCGAAACCCAAAGCAGGCCTCTCCGCATGGAGAACTACAGCTCACCTGGTGGCTCTCAGCCAAGTTGCCATCACCCTCTAGGGACGTGTGTGGAGCCATGAGCTCCCAGCAAAGGACGGCAAGTGCCCGGTTTCTAGGCAAGACACTCACCTGCTGCAGAAGCACTGGCCAGCAGTGAACAGAAGCCAGGCAGCAAGGGGGATTGGCACGCAGCCTGGGGGCCGCAAGCATCCTGCTTCCCAAAGGGCAAACGACAGCTCTCCTGTCAGGGTCTCATGTTGCTGTTGTCCCACAGCCTCTGTTATCCGCACGTTCCGAACCCCGAAGAGACCCTCATGCCCACCCCCTGGGCCCTTCCAGGAATGAAGCTTGCTCCACAGAGAGTGTGCAGGCTGGGTATGGCCTAGGGAAGAGAGGCCCCCTAGGTAGGCCTTGGTGCCCCTTTGAGCCGCTGAGGCCCTGGAGTGCTCTGGGATATTGTGTGCTTTTCTGTCCAGACTGGATCCACATTGAGGTTGTGCTTGGGGAGACAGAACCCACGTGGGAGACCCCAGGGTGAGGGCAAAGCAGGGAGCCTTTAGGGTGGCAGCTGGGCTCCCTGACCAGGGTGCGCCACGGCAGGGAAGCTAAGCCTCCCTAGAACTGGGTGCCTGAATCCCTTCCAAAGCAGGGCCCAATTGGGCTCTGCAAGCACCGAAGCCCTGCTCGCGCCTTCAGCCTGCCCACCCAGTGGATCCCAAGGGCCTCTGGCTAGGAGGGTGTGCGCTGATGGCTAGGCCAGAGCCGTTTCCCCACGGTGTGCCCCAACGGAAAACCGTGCAGCCCTGAGCGTCCAAGGCTTCCTACAAGGCACTTGGCCCAGTCCAACAGCCTGTTGAGTGTGGTTTCACGGCAAGGGCTGCAGGCCTTTCTGGCTGGAAAGCTGCAGCTTCCTTGGAGGGTAGTAGTTGATGTGTGTGTTCGCCGCACAAAGAGGGGTGTAGGACGTGCTCCTAGCAAGGGGATGGCAAGCACTTTTTGATTCTTGCCAGAGACGCTCTTTTTCCTCCCAGAGGTTTGCCAGCAGCGAAGGCAAGGCCAGCAGCAGGGCTGCTGGGCGAGCCGCCAAGGAGCCACATCCAACCCACTTTGCCCTGGGGTAATGACCGTTTGGCCTTCAGGCCTCAGGGTGAATGTGGACACTCAGCCTGTGCCTCAGCAGCTTCTGAGCAGTGGAAGAGACACACAGGCCGTGCAAGTGGGACCTTCCATCTTGAACGTTGCTCCTCCCAGGGTCTGCATGTGTTGTATGGCTGAAGTGGGAGTAGGCCGCACGGGCATCTTGGGACAGCCTGGGAGGGGCCGTGGCTTAGTGCTGCTCAGGGAACTCCTGGCTATTGATCTCAGCTTGGAGAGTGAGTGGAGGTTCTCTCCGAGGTACCCAGAACTCAGGCACGACGTCCCAGGGTGAATGCTAAGCCCAGGGCTTTCCTCACGCAGCTGCACGCCTCTCCCTCAGGCCGCCCAGCCTGCCAGTCTCCGACTCCAAAGAACTGCCTTCCTGAAGCAGTTTGAAGGCTGCCGAACTTGAGCGCTGCCAGCAGGAGAGGTCTGCGGATGATGAGCTGGGCTTTCCATTCAGAGGGGTTTCCAAGGGATCCTGGCCCAGGAAGGGGGCACTGGAGCCACGGGAGAGTCTTTGGCAATGAGTGTTCCCCCTTGGAAACCAGTGTGACTCCGAGCCTCCTCCATCCTCGGAACTCACTCTCCACTTGAAGCACAGCCCTGACACAGGATCCTCTAAACCCGCGGCAGGCCTCTCCGCATGGAGAACTACAGCTCACCTGGTGGCTCTCAGCCAAGTTGCCATCACCCTCTAGGGACGTGTGTGGAGCCATGAGCTCCCAGCAAAGGACGGCAAGTGCCCGGTTTCTAGGCAAGACGCTCACCTGCTGCAGAAGCACTGGCCAGCAGTGAACAGAAGCCAGGCAGCAAGGGGGATTGGCACGCAGCCTGGGGGCCGCAAGCATCCTGCTTCCCAAAGGGCAAACGACAGCTCTCCTGTCAGGGTCTCATGTTGCTGTTGTCCCACAGCCTCTGTTATCCGCACGTTCCGAGCCCCGAAGAGACCCTCATGCCCACCCCCTGGGCCCTTCCAGGAATGAAGCTTGCTCCACAGAGAGTGTGCAGGCTGGGTATGGCCTAGGGAAGAGAGGCCCCCTAGGTAGGCCTTGGTGCCCCTTTGAGCCGCTGAGGCCCTGGAGTGCTCTGGGATATTGTGTGCTTTTCTGTCCAGACTGGATCCACATTGAGGTTGTGCTTGGGGAGACAGAACCCACGTGGGAGACCCCAGGGTGAGGGCAAAGCAGGGAGCCTTTAGGGTGGCAGCTGGGCTACCTGACCAGGGTGCGCCACGGCAGGGAAGCTAAGCCTCCCTAGAACTGGGTGCCTGAATCCCTTCCAAAGCAGGGCCCAATTGGGCTCTGCAAGCACCGAAGCCCTGCTCGCGCCTTCAGCCTGCCCACCCAGTGGATCCCAAGGGCCTCTGGCTAGGAGGGTGTGCGCTGATGGCTAGGCCAGAGCCGTTTCCCCACGGTGTGCCCCAACGGAAAACCGTGCAGCCCTGAGCGTCCAAGGCTTCCTACAAGGCACTTGGCCCAGTCCAACAGCCTGTTGAGTGTGGTTTCATGGCAAGGGCTGCAGGCCTTTCTGGCTGGAAAGCTGCAGCTTCCTTGGAGGGTAGCAGTTGATGTGTGTGTTCGCCGCACAAAGAGGGGTGTAGGAGGTGCTCCTAGCCAGGGGATGGCAAGCACTTTTTGATTCTTGCCAGAGACGCTCTTTTTCCTCCCAGAGGTTTGCCAGCAGCGAAGGCAAGGCCAGCAGCAGGGCTGCTGGGCGAGCCGCCAAGGAGCCACATCCAACCCACTTCGCCCTGGGGTAATGACCGTTTGGCCTTCAGGCCTCAGGGTGAATGTGGACACTCAGCCTGTGCCTCAGCAGCTTCTGAGCAGTGGAAGAGACACACAGGCCGTGCAAGTGGAACCTTCCATCTTGAACGTTGCTCCTCCCAGGGTCTGCATGTGTTGTATGGCTGAAGTGGGAGTAGGCCGCACGGGCATCTTGGGACAGCCTGGGAGGGGCCGTGGCTCAGCGCTGCTCAGGGAACTCCTGGCTGTTGATCTCAGCTTGGAGAGTGAGTGGAGGTTCTCTCCGAGGTACCCAGAACTCAGGCACGACGTCCCAGGGTGAATGCTAAGCCCAGGGCTTTCCTCACGCAGCTGCACGCCTCTCCCTCAGGCCGCCCAGCCTGCCAGTCTCCGACTCCAAAGAACTGCCTTCCTGAAGCAGTTTGAAGGCTGCCGAACTTGAGCGCTGCCAGCAGGAGGGGCCTGCAGATGATGAGCTGGGCATTCCATTCAGAGGGGTTTCCAAGGGATCCTGGCCCAGGACGGGAGCACTGGAGCCACGGGAGAGTCTTTGGCAATGAGTGTTCAACCTTGGAAACCAGTGTGACTCCGAGCCTCCTCCAGCCTCGGAACTCACTCTCCGCTTGAAGCACAGCCCTGACACAGGATCCTCGAAACCCGCGGCAGGCCTCTCCGCATGGAGAACTACAGCTCACCTGGTGGCTCTCAGCCAAGTTGCCATCACCCACTAGGGACGTGTGTGGAGCCATGAGCTCCCAGCAAAGGACGGCAAGTGCCCGGTTTCTAGGCAAGACGCTCACCTGCTGCAGAAGCACTGGCCAGCAGTGAACAGAAGCCAGGCAGCAAGGGGGATTGGCACGCAGCCTGGGGGCCGCAAGCATCCTGCTTCCCAAAGGGCAAACGACAGCTCTCCTGTCAGGGTCTCATGTTGCTGTTGTCCCACAGCCTCTGTTATCCGCACGTTCCGAGCCCTGAAGAGACCCTCATGCCCACCCCCTGGGCCCTTCCAGGAATGAAGCTTGCTCCACAGAGAGTGTGCAGGCTGGGTATGGCCTAGGGAAGAGAGTCCCCCTAGGTAGGCCTTGGTGCCCCTTTGAGCCGCTGAGGCCCTGGAGTGCTCTGGGATATTGTGTGCTCTTCTGTCCAGACTGTATCCACATTGAGGGTGTGCTTGGGGAGACAGAACCCACGTGGGAGACCCCAGGGTGAGGGCAAAGCAGGGAGCCTTTAGGGTGGCAGCTGGGCTACCTGACCAGGGTGCGCCACGGCAGGGAAGCTAAGCCTCCCTAGAACTGGGTGCCTGAATCCCTTCCAAAGCAGGGCCCAATTGGGCTCTGCAAGCACCGAAGCCCTGCTCGCGCCTTCAGCCTGCCCACCCAGTGGATACCAAGGGCCTCTGGCTAGGAGGGTGTGCGCTGATGGCTAGGCCAGAGCCGTTTACCCACGGTGTGCCCCAACGGATAACAGTGCAGCCCTGAGCGTCCAAGGCTTCCTACAAGGCACTTGGCCCAGTCCAACAGCCTGTTGAGTGTGGTTTCACGGCAAGGGCTGCAGGCCTTTCTGGCTGGAAAGCTGCAGCTTCCTTGGAGGGTAGTAGTTGATGTGTGTGTTCGCCGCACAAAGAGGGGTGTAGGAGGTGCTCCTAGCCAGGGGATGGCAAGCACTTTTTGATTCTTGCCAGAGACGCACTTTTTCCTCCCAGAGGTTTGCCAGCAGCGAAGGCAAGGCCAGCAGCAGGGCTGCTGGGAGAGCCACCAAGGAGCCACATCCAACCCACTTCGCCCTGGGGTAATGACCGTTTGGCCTTAAGGCCTCAGGGTGAATGTGGACACTCAGCCTGTGCCCCAGCAGCTTCTGAGCAGTGGAAGAGACACACAGGCCGTGCAAGTGGGACCTTCCATCTTGAACGTTGCTCCTCCCAGGGTCTGCATGTGTTGTATGGCTGAAGTGGGATTAGACCGCACGGGCATCTTGGGACTGCCTGGGAGGGGCCGTGGCTTAGCGCTGCTCAGGGAACTCCTGGCTGTTGATCTCAGCTTGGAGAGTGAGTGGAGGTTCTCTCCGAAGTACCCAGAACTCAGGCACGACGTCCCAGGGTGAATGCTAAGCCCAGGGCTTTCCTCACGCAGCTGCACGCCTCTCCCTCAGGCCGCCCAGCCTGCCAGTCTCCGACTCCAAAGAACTGCCTTCCTGAAGCAGTTTGAAGGCTGCCAAACTTGAGCGCTGCCAGCAGGAGGGGCCTGCGGATGATGAGCTGGGCATTCCATTCAGAGGGGTTTCCAAGGGATCCTGGCCCAGGCCGGGGCCCTGGAGCCACGGGAGAGTCTTTGGCAATGAGTGTTCCCCCTTGGAAACCAGTGTGACTCCGAGCCTCCTCCAGCCTCGGAACTCACTCTCCGCTTGAAGCACAGCCCTGACACAGGATCCTCGAAACCCGCGACAGGCCTCTCCGCATGGAGAACTACAGCTCACCTGGTGGCTCTCAGCCAAGTTGCCATCACCCACTAGGGACGTGTGTGGAGCCATGAGCTCCCAGCAAAGGACGGCAAGTGCCGGTTTCTAGGGAAGACGCTCACCTGCTGCAGAAGCACTGGCCAGCAGTGAACAGAAGCCAGGCAGCAAGGGGGATTGGCACGCAGCCTGGGGGCCGCAAGCATCCTGCTTCCCAAAGGGCAAACGACAGCTCTCCTGTCAGGGTCTCATGTTGCTGTTGTCCCACAGCCTCTGTTATCCACACGTTCCGAGCCCCGAAGAGACCCTCATGCCCACCCCCTGGGCCCTTCCAGGAATGAAGCTTGCTCCACAGAGAGTGTGCAGGCTGGGTATGGCCTAGGGAAGAGAGGCCCCCTAGGTAGGCCTTGGTGCCCCTTTGAGCCGCTGAGGCCCTGGAGTGCTCTGGGATATTGTGTGCTTTTCTGTCCAGACTGGATCCACATTGAGGTTGTGCTTGGGGAGACAGAACCCACGTGGGAGACCCCAGGGTGAGGGCAAAGCAGGGAGCCTTTAGGGTGGCAGCTGGGCTACCTGACCAGGGTGCGCCACGGCAGGGAAGCTAAGCCTCCCTAGAACTGGGTGCCTGAATCCCTTCCAAAGCAGGGCCCAATTGGGCTCTGCAAGCACCGAAGCCCTGCTCGGGCCTTCAGCCTGCCCACCCAGTGGATCCCAAGGGCCTCTGGCTAGGAGGGTGTGCGCTGATGGCTAGGCCAGAGCCGTTTCCCCACGGTGTGCCCCAACGGAAAACCGTGCAGCCCTGAGCGTCCAAGGCTTCCTACAAGGCACTTGGCCCAGTCCAACAGCCTGTTGAGTGTGGTTTCACGGCAAGGGCTGCAGGCCTTTCTGGCTGGAAAGCTGCAGCTTCCTTGGAGGGTAGTAGTTGATGTGTGTGTTCGCCGCACAAAGAGGGGTGTAGGAGGTGCTCCTGGCCAGGGGATGGCAAGCACTTTTTGATTCTTGCCAGAGACGCTCTTTTTCCTCCCAGAGGTTTGCCAGCAGCGAAGGCAAGGCCAGCAGCAGGGCTGCTGGGCGAGCCGCCAAGGAGCCACATCCAACCCACTTCGCCCTGGGGTAATGACCGTTTGGCCTTCAGGCCTCAGGGTGAATGTGGACACTCAGCCTGTGCCTCAGCAGCTTCTGAGCAGTGGAAGAGACACACAGGCCGTGCAAGTGGGACCTTCCATCTTGAACGTTGCTCCTCCCACGGTCTGCATGTGTTGTATGGCTGAAGTGGGATTAGACCGCACGGGCATCTTGGGACTGCCTGGGAGGGGCCGTGGCTTAGCGCTGCTCAGGGAACTCCTGGCTGTTGATCTCAGCTTGGAGAGTGAGTGGAGGTTCTCTCCGAGGTACCCAGAACTCAGGCACGACGTCCCAGGGTGAATGCTAAGCCCAGGGCTTTCCTCACGCAGCTGCACGCCTCTCCCTCAGGCCGCCCAGCCTGCCAGTCTCCGACTCCAAAGAACTGCCTTCCTGAAGCAGTTTGAAGGCTGCCGAACGCGAGCGCTGCCAGCAGGAGAGGCCTGCGGATGATGAGCTGGGCTTTCCATTCAGAGGGGTTTCCAAGGGATCCTGGCCCAGGAAGGGGGCACTGGAGCCACGGGAGAGTCTTTGGCAATGAGTGTTCCCCCTTGGAAACCAGTGTGACTCCGAGCCTCCTCCAGCCTCGGAACTCACTCTCCACTTGAAGCACAGCCCTGACACAGGATCCTGGAAACCCAAAGCAGGCCTCTCCGCATGGAGAACCACAGCTCACCTGGAGGCTCTCAGCCAAGTTGCCATCACCCTCTAGGGACGTGTGTGGAGCCATGAGCTCCCAGCAAAGGACGGCAAGTGCCCGGTTTCTAGGCAAGACGCTCACCTGCTGCAGAAGCACTGGCCAGCAGTGAACAGAAGCCAGGCAGCAAGGGGGATTGGCACGCAGCCTGGGGGCTGCAAGCATCCTGCTTCCCAAAGGGCAAACGACAGCTCTCCTGTCAGGGTCTCATGTTGCTGTTGTCCCACAGCCTCTGTTATCCACACGTTCCGAGCCCCGAAGAGACCCTCATGCCCACCCCCTGGGCCCTTCCAGGAATGAAGCTTGCTCCACAGAGAGTGTGCAGGCTGGGTATGGCCTAGGGAAGAGAGGCCCCCTAGGTAGGCCTTGGTGCCCCTTTGAGCCGCTGAGGCCCTGGAGTGCTCTGGGATATTGTGTGCTTTTCTGTCCAGAATGGATCCTCAATGAGGTTGTGCTTGGGGAGACAGAACCCACGTGGGAGACCCCAGGGTGAGGGCAAAGCAGGGAGCCTTTAGGGTGGCAGCTGGGCTACCTGACCAGGGTGCGCCACGGCAGGGAAGCTAAGCCTCCCTAGAACTGGGTGCCTGAATCCCTTCCAAAGCAGGGCCCAATTGGGCTCTGCAAGCACCGAAGCCCTGCTCGGGCCTTCAGCCTGCCCACCCAGTGGATCCCAAGGGCCTCTGGCTAGGAGGGTGTGCGCTGATGGCTAGGCCAGAGCCGTTTCCCCACGGTGTGCCCCAACGGAAAACCGTGCAGCCCTGAGCGTCCAAGGCTTCCTACAAGGCACTTGGCCCAGTCCAACAGCCTGTTGAGTGTGGTTTCACGGCAAGGGCTGCAGGCCTTTCTGGCTGGAAAGCTGCAGCTTCCTTGGAGGGTAGTAGTTGATGTGTGTGTTCGCCGCACAAAGAGGGGTGTAGGAGGTGCTCCTAGCCAGGGGATGGCAAGCACTTTTTGATTCTTGCCAGAGACGCTCTTTTTCCTCCCAGAGGTTTGCCAGCAGCGAAGGCAAGGCCAGCAGCACGGCTGCTGGGCGAGCCGCCAAGGAGCCACATCCAACCCACTTCGCCCTGGAGTAATGACCGTTTGACCTTCAGGCCTCAGGGTGAATGTGGACACTCAGCCTGTGCCTCAGCAGCTTCTGAGCAGTGGAAGATACACACAGGCCGTGCAAGTGGGACCTTCCATCTTGAACGTTGCTCCTCCCAGGGTCTGCATGTGTTGTATGGCTGAAGTGGGAGTAGGCCGCACGGGCATCTTGGGACAGCCTGGGAGGGGCCGTGGCTTAGCGCTGCTCAGGGAACTCCTGGCTGTTGATCTCAGCTTGGAGAGTGAGTGGAGGTTCTCTCCGAGGTACCCAGAACTCAGGCACGACGTCCCAGGGTGAATGCTAAGCCCAGGGCTTTCCTCACGCAGCTGCACGCCTCTCCCTCAGACCGCCCAGCCTGCCAGTCTCCGACTCCAAAGAACTGACTTCCTGAAGCAGTTTGAAGGCTGCCGAACTTGAGCGCTGCCAGCAGGAGGGGCCTGCAAATGATGAGCTGGGCATTCCATTCAGAGGGGTTTCCAAGGGATCCTGGCCCAGGCCGGGGCCCTGGAGCCACGGGAGAGTCTTTGGCAATGAGTGTTCCCCCTTGGAAACCAGTGTGACTCCGAGCCTCCTCCAGCCTCGGAACTCACTCTCCGCTTGAAGCACAGCCCTGACACAGGATCCTCGAAACCCGCGACAGGCCTCTCCGCATGGAGAACTACAGCTCACCTGGTGGCTCTCAGCCAAGTTGCCATCACCCACTAGGGACGTGTGTGGAGCCATGAGCTCCCAGCAAAGGACGGCAAGTGCCGGTTTCTAGGGAAGACGCTCACCTGCTGCAGAAGCACTGGCCAGCAGTGAACAGAAGCCAGGCAGCAAGGGGGATTGGCACGCAGCCTGGGGGCCGCAAGCATCCTGCTTCCCAAAGGGCAAACGACAGCTCTCCTGTCAGGGTCTCATGTTGCTGTTGTCCCACAGCCTCTGTTATCCACACGTTCCGAGCCCCGAAGAGACCCTCATGCCCACCCCCTGGGCCCTTCCAGGAATGAAGCTTGCTCCACAGAGAGTGTGCAGGCTGGGTATGGCCTAGGGAAGAGAGGCCCCCTAGGTAGGCCTTGGTGCCCCTTTGAGCCGCTGAGGCCCTGGAGTGCTCTGGGATATTGTGTGCTTTTCTGTCCAGACTGGATCCACATTGAGGTTGTGCTTGGGGAGACAGAACCCACGTGGGAGACCCCAGGGTGAGGGCAAAGCAGGGAGCCTTTAGGGTGGCAGCTGGGCTACCTGACCAGGGTGCGCCACGGCAGGGAAGCTAAGCCTCCCTAGAACTGGGTGCCTGAATCCCTTCCAAAGCAGGGCCCAATTGGGCTCTGCAAGCACCGAAGCCCTGCTCGCGCCTTCAGCCTGCCCACCCAGTGGATCCCAAGGGCCTCTGGCTAGGAGGGTGTGCGCTGATGGCTAGGCCAGAGCCGTTTCCCCACGGTGTGCCCCAACGGAAAACCGTGCAGCCCTGAGCATCCAAGGCTTCCTACAAGGCACTTGGCCCAGTCCAACAGCCTGTTGAGTGTGGTTTCACGGCAAGGGCTGCAGGCCTTTCTGGCTGGAAAGCTGCAGCTTCCTTGGAGGGTAGTAGTTGATGTGTGTGTTCGCCGCACAAAGAGGGGTGTAGGAGGTGCTCCTGGCCAGGGGATGGCAAGCACTTTTTGATTCTTGCCAGAGACGCTCTTTTTCCTCCCAGAGGTTTGCCAGCAGCGAAGGCAAGGCCAGCAGCAGGGCTGCTGGGCGAGCCGCCAAGGAGCCACATCCAACCCACTTCGCCCTGGGCTAATGACCGTTTGGCCTTCAGGCCTCAGGGTGAATGTGGACACTCAGCCTGTGCCTCAGCAGCTTCTGAGCAGTGGAAGAGACACACAGGCCGTGCAAGTGGGACCTTCCATCTTGAACGTTGCTCCTCCCACGGTCTGCATGTGTTGTATGGCTGAAGTGGGATTAGACTGCACGGGCATCTTGGGACTGCCTGGGAGGGGCCGTGGCTTAGCGCTGCTCAGGGAACTCCTGGCTGTTGATCTCAGCTTGGAGAGTGAGTGGAGGTTCTCTCCGAGGTACCCAGAACTCAGGCACGACGTCCCAGGGTGAATGCTAAGCCCAGGGCTTTCCTCACGCAGCTGCACGCCTCTCCCTCAGGCCGCCCAGCCTGCCAGTCTCCGACTCCAAAGAACTGCCTTCCTGAAGCAGTTTGAAGGCTGCCGAACGCGAGCGCTGCCAGCAGGAGAGGCCTGCGGATGATGAGCTGGGCTTTCCATTCAGAGGGGTTTCCAAGGGATCCTGGCCCAGGAAGGGGGCACTGGAGCCACGGGAGAGTCTTTGGCAATGAGTGTTCCCCCTTGGAAACCAGTGTGACTCCGAGCCTCCTCCAGCCTCGGAACTCACTCTCCACTTGAAGCACAGCCCTGACACAGGATCCTGGAAACCCAAAGCAGGCCTCTCCGCATGGAGAACCACAGCTCACCTGGAGGCTCTCAGCCAAGTTGCCATCACCCTCTAGGGACGTGTGTGGAGCCATGAGCTCCCAGCAAAGGACGGCAAGTGCCCGGTTTCTAGGCAAGACGCTCACCTGCTGCAGAAGCACTGGCCAGCAGTGAACAGAAGCCAGGCAGCAAGGGGGATTGGCACGCAGCCTGGGGGCTGCAAGCATCCTGCTTCCCAAAGGGCAAACGACAGCTCTCCTGTCAGGGTCTCATGTTGCTGTTGTCCCACAGCCTCTGTTATCCACACGTTCCGAGCCCCGAAGAGACCCTCATGCCCACCCCCTGGGCCCTTCCAGGAATGAAGCTTGCTCCACAGAGAGTGTGCAGGCTGGGTATGGCCTAGGGAAGAGAGTCCCCCTAGGTAGGCCTTGGTGCCCCTTTGAGCCGCTGAGGCCCTGGAGTGCTCTGGGATATTGTGTGCTTTTCTGTCCAGACTGGATCCACATTGAGGTTGTGCTTGGGGAGAGAGAACCCACGTGGGAGACCCCAGGGTGAGGGCAAAGCAGGGAGCCTTTAGGGTGGCAGCTGGGCTACCTGACCAGGGTGCGCCACGGCAGGGAAGCTAAGCCTCCCTAGAACTGGGTGCCTGAATCCCTTCCAAAGCAGGGCCCAATTGGGCTCTGCAAGCACCGAAACCCTGCTCGGGCCTTCAGCCTGCCCACCCAGTGGATCCCAAGGGCCTCTGGCTAGGAGGGTGTGCGCTGATGGCTAGGCCAGAGCCGTTTCCCCACGGTGTGCCACAACGGAAAACCGTGCAGCCCTGAGCGTCCAAGGCTTCCTACAAGGCACTTGGCCCAGTCCAACAGCCTGTTGAGTGTGGTTTCACGGCAAGGGCTGCAGGCCTTTCTGGCTGGAAAGCTGCAGCTTCCTTGGAGGGTAGTAGTTGATGTGTGTGTTCGCCGCACAAAGAGGGGTGTAGGAGGTGCTCCTAGCCAGGGGATGGCAAGCACTTTTTGATTCTTGCCAGAGACGCTCTTTTTCCTCCCAGAGGTTTGCCAGCAGCGAAGGCAAGGCCAGCAGCAGGGCTGCTGGGCGAGCCGCCAAGGAGCCACATCCAACCCACTTCGCCCTGGGGTAATGACCGTTTGGCCTTCAGGCCTCAGGGTGAATGTGGACACTCAGCCTGTGCCTCAGCAGCTTCTGAGCAGTGGAAGAGACACACAGGCCGTGCAAGTGGGACCTTCCATCTTGAACGTTGCTCCTCCCAGGGTCTGCATGTGTTGTATGGCTGAAGTGGGAGTAGGCCGCACGGGCATCTTGGGACAGCCTGGGAGGGGCCGTGGCTCAGCGCTGCTCAGGGAACTCCTGGCTGTTGATCTCAGCTTGGAGAGTGAGTGGAGGTTCTCTCCGAGGTACCCAGAACTCAGGCACGATGTCCCAGGGTGAATGCTAAGCCCAGGGCTTTCCTCACGTAGCTGCACGCCTCTCCCTCAGGCCGCCCAGCCTGCCAGTCTCCGACTCCAAAGAACTGCCTTCCTGAAGCAGTTTGAAGGCTGCCGAACTTGAGCGCTGCCAGCAGGAGAGGCCTGCGGATGATGAGCTGGGCTTTCCATTCAGAGGGGTTTCCAAGGGATCCTGGCCCAGGAAGGGGGCACTGGAGCCACGGGAGAGTCTTTGGCAATGAGTGTTCCCCCTTGGAAACCAGTGTGACTTCGAGCCTCCTCCAGCCTCGGAACTCACTCTCCGCTTGAAGCACAGCCCTGACACAGGATCCTCGAAACCCAAAGCAGGCCTCTCCGCATGGAGAACTACAGCTCACCTGGTGGCTCTCAGCCAAGTTGCCATCACCCTCTAGGGACGTGTGTGGAGCCATGAGCTCCCAGCAAAGGACGGCAAGTGCCCGGTTTCTAGGCAAGACGCTCACCTGCTGCAGAAGCACTGGCCAGCAGTGAACAGAAGCCAGGCAGCAAGGGGGATTGGCACACAGCCTGGGGGCCGCAAGCATCCTGCTTCCCAAAGGGCAAACGACAGCTCTCCTGTCAGGGTCTCATGTTGCTGTTGCCCCACAGCCTCTGTTATCCGCACGTTCCGAGCCCCGAAGAGACCCTCATGCCCACCCCCTGGGCCCTTCCAGGAATGAAGCTTGCTCCACAGAGAGTGTGCAGGCTGGGTATGGCCTAGGGAAGATAGGCCCCCTAGGTATGCCTTGGTGCCCCTTTGAGCCACTGAGGCCCTGGAGTGCTCTGGGATATTGTGTGCTTTTCTGTCCAGACTGGATCCACATTGATGTTGTGCTTGGGGAGACAGAACCCACGTGGGAGACCCCAGGGTGAGGGCAAAGCAGGGAGCCTTTAGGGTGGCAGCTGGGCTACCTGACCAGGGTGCGCCACGGCAGGGAAGCTAAGCCTCCCTAGAACTGGGTGCCTGAATCCCTTCCAAAGCAGGGCCCAATTGGGCTCTGCAAGCACCGAAGCCCTGCTTGCGCCTTCAGCCTGCCCACCCAGTGGATCCCAAGGGCCTCTGGCTAGGAGGGTGTGCGCTGATGGCTAGGCCAGAGCCGTTTCCCCATGGTGTGCCCCAACGGAAAACCGTGCAGCCCTGAGCGTCCAAGGCTTCCTACAAGGCACTTGGCCCAGTCCAACAGCCTGTTGAGTGTGGTTTCACGGCAAGGGCTGCAGGCCTTTCTGGCTGGAAAGCTGCAGCTTCCTTGGAGGGTAGTAGTTGATGTGTGTGTTCGCCGCACAAAGAGGGGTGTAGGAGGTGCTCCTAGCCAGGGGATGGCAAGCACTTTTTGATTCTTGCCAGAGACGCTCTTTTTCCTCCCAGAGGTTTGCCAGCAGCGAAGGCAAGGCCAGCAGCACGGCTGCTGGGCGAGCCGCCAAGGAGCCACATCCAACCCACTTCGCCCTGGAGTAATGACCGTTTGGCCTTCAGGCCTCAGGGTGAATGTGGACACTCAGCCTGTGCCTCAGCAGCTTCTGAGCAGTGGAAGAGACACACAGGCCGTGCAAGTGGGACCTTCCATCTTGAACGTTGCTCCTCCCAGGGTCTGCATGTGTTGTATGGCTGAAGTGGGAGTAGGCCGCACGGGCATCTTGGGACAGCCTGGGAGGGGCCGTGGCTTAGCGCTGCTCAGGGAACTCCTGGCTGTTGATCTCAGCTTGGAGAGTGAGTGGAGGTTCTCTCCGAGGTACCCAGAACTCAGGCACGACGTCCCAGGGTGAATGCTAAGCCCAGGGCTTTCCTCACGCAGCTGCACGCCTCTCCCTCAGGCCGCCCAGCCTGCCAGTCTCCGACTCCAAAGAACTGACTTCCTGAAGCAGTTTGAAGGCTGCCGAACTTGAGCGCTGCCAGCAGGAGGGGCCTGCAGATGATGAGCTGGGCATTCCATTCAGAGGGGTTTCCAAGGGATCCTGGCCCAGGACGGGGGCACTGGAGCCACGGGAGAGTCTTTGGCAATGAGTGTTCCCCCTTGGAAACCAGTGTGACTTCGAGCCTCCTCCAGCCTCGGAACTCACTCTCCGCTTGAAGCACAGCCCTGACACAGGATCCTCGAAACCCAAAGCAGGCCTCTCCGCATGGAGAACTACAGCTCACCTGGTGGCTCTCAGCCAAGTTGCCATCACCCTCTAGGGACGTGTGTGGAGCCATGAGCTCCCAGCAAAGGACGGCAAGTGCCCGGTTTCTAGGCAAGACGCTCACCTGCTGCAGAAGCACTGGCCAGCAGTGAACAGAAGCCAGGCAGCAAGGGGGATTGGCACACAGCCTGGGGGCCGCAAGCATCCTGCTTCCCAAAGGGCAAACGACAGCTCTCCTGTCAGGGTCTCATGTTGCTGTTGTCCCACAGCCTCTGTTATCCGCACGTTCCGAGCCCCGAAGAGACCCTCATGCCCACCCCCTGGGCCCTTCCAGGAATGAAGCTTGCTCCACAGAGAGTGTGCAGGCTGGGTATGGCCTAGGAAAGAGAGGCCCCCTAGGTAGGCCTTGGTGCCCCTTTGAGCCGCTGAGGCCCTGGAGTGCTCTGGGATATTGTGTGCTTTTCTGTCCAGACTGGATCCACATTGAGGTTGTGCTTGGGGAGACAGAACCCACGTGGGAGACCCCAGGGTGAGGGCAAAGCAGGGAGCCTTTAGGGTGGCAGCTGGGCTACCTGACCAGGGTGCGCCATGGCAGGGAAGCTAAGCCTCCCTAGAACTGGGTGCCTGAATCCCTTCCAAAGCAGGGCCCAATTGGGCTCTGCAAGCACCGAAGCCCTGCTCGCGCCTTCAGCCTGCCCACCCAGTGGATCCCAAGGGCCTCTGGCTAGGAGGGTGTGCGCTGATGGCTAGGCCAGAGCCGTTTCCCCACGGTGTGCCCCAACGGAAAACCGTGCAGCCATGAGCGTCCAAGGCTTCCTACAAGGCACTTGGCCCAGTCCAACATCCTGTTGAGTGTGGTTTCACGGCAAGGGCTGCAGGCCTTTCTGGCTGGAAAGCTGCAGCTTCCTTGGAGGGTAGTAGTTGATGTGTGTGTTCGCCGCACAAAGAGGGGTGTAGGAGGTGCTCCTAGCCAGGGGATGGCAAGCACTTTTTGATTCTTGCCAGAGACGCTCTTTTTCCTCCCAGAGGTTTGCCAGCAGCGAAGGCAAGGCCAGCAGCAGGGCTGCTGGGCGAGCCGCCAAGGAGCCACATCCAACCCACTTCGCCCTGGAGTAATGACCGTTTGGCCTTCAGGCCTCAGGGTGAATGTGGACACTCAGCCTGTGCCTCAGCAGCTTCTGAGCAGTGGAAGAGACACACAGGCCGTGCAAGTGGGACCTTCCATCTTGAACGTTGCTCCTCCCAGGGTCTGCATGTGTTGTATGGCTGAAGTGGGAGTAGGCCGCACGGGCATCTTGGGACAGCCTGGGAGGGGCCGTGGCTTAGCGCTGCTCAGGGAACTCCTGGCTGTTGATCTCAGCTTGGAGAGTGAGTGGAGGTTCTCTCCGAGGTACCCAGAACTCAGGCACGACGTCCCAGGGTGAATGCTAAGCCCAGGGCTTTCCTCACGCAGCTGCACACCTCTCCCTCAGGCCGCCCAGCCTGCCAGTCTCCGACTCCAAAGAACTGACTTCCTGAAGCAGTTTGAAGGCTGCCGAACTTGAGCGCTGCCAGCAGGAGGGGCCTGCAGATGATGAGCTGGGCATTCCATTCAGAGGGGTTTCCAAGGGATCCTGGCCCAGGACGGGGGCACTGGAGCCACGGGAGAGTCTTTGGCAATGAGTGTTCCCCCTTGGAAACCAGTGTGACTTCGAGCCTCCTCCAGCCTCGGAACTCACTCTCCGCTTGAAGCACAGCCCTGACACAGGATCCTCGAAACCCAAAGCAGGCCTCTCCGCATGGAGAACTACAGCTCACCTGGTGGCTCTCAGCCAAGTTGCCATCACCCACTAGGGACGTGGGTGGAGCCATGAGCTCCCAGCAAAGGACGGCAAGTGCCCGGTTTCTAGGCAAGACGCTCACCTGCTGCAGAAGCACTGGCCAGCAGTGAACAGAAGCCAAGCAGCAAGGGGGATTGGCACGCAGCCTGGGGGCCGCAAGCATCCTGCTTCCCAAAGGGCAAACGACAGCTCTCCTGTCAGGGTCTCATGTTGCTGTTGTCCCACAGCCTCTGTTATCCGCACGTTCCGAGCCCCGAAGAGACCCTCATGCCCACCCACTGGGCCCTTCCAGGAATGAAGCTTGCTCCACAGAGAGTGTGCAGGCTGGGTATGGCCTAGGGAAGAGAGGCCCCCTAGGTAGGCCTTGGTGCCCCTTTGAGCCGCTGAGGCCCTGGAGTGCTCTGGGATATTGTGTGCTTTTCTGTCCAGACTGGATCCACATTGAGGTTGTGCTTGGGGAGACAGAACCCACGTGGGAGACCCCAGGGTGAGGGCAAAGCAGGGAGCCTTTAGGGTGGCAGCTGGGCTACCTGACCAGGGTGCGCCACGGCAGGGAAGCTAAGCCTCCCTAGAACTGGGTGCCTGAATCCCTTCCAAAGCAGGGCCCAATTGGGCTCTGCAAGCACCGAAGCCCTGCTCGCGCCTTCAGCCTGCCCACCCAGTGGATCCCAAGGGCCTCTGGCTAGGAGGGTGTGCGCTGATGGCTAGGCCAGAGCCGTTTCCCCACGGTGTGCCCCAACGGAAAACCGTGCAGCCATGAGCGTCCAAGGCTTCCTACAAGGCACTTGGCCCAGTCCAACATCCTGTTGAGTGTGGTTTCACGGCAAGGGCTGCAGGCCTTTCTGGCTGGAAAGCTGCAGCTTCCTTGGAGGGTAGTAGTTGATGTGTGTGTTCGCCGCACAAAGAGGGGTGTAGGAGGTGCTCCTAGCCAGGGGATGGCAAGCACTTTTTGATTCTTGCCAGAGACGCTCTTTTTCCTCCCAGAGGTTTGCCAGCAGCGAAGGCAAGGCCAGCAGCAGGGCTGCTGGGCGAGCCGCCAAGGAGCCACATCCAACCCACTTCGCCCTGGAGTAATGACCGTTTGGCCTTCAGGCCTCAGGGTGAATGTGGACACTCAGCCTGTGCCTCAGCAGCTTCTGAGCAGTGGAAGAGACACACAGGCCGTGCAAGTGGGACCTTCCATCTTGAACGTTGCTCCTCCCAGGGTCTGCATGTGTTGTATGGCTGAAGTGGGAGTAGGCCGCACGGGCATCTTGGGACAGCCTGGGAGGGGCCGTGGCTTAGCGCTGCTCAGGGAACTCCTGGCTGTTGATCTCAGCTTGGAGAGTGAGTGGAGGTTCTCTCCGAGGTACCCAGAACTCAGGCACGACGTCCCAGGGTGAATGCTAAGCCCAGGGCTTTCCTCACGCAGCTGCACACCTCTCCCTCAGGCCGCCCAGCCTGCCAGTCTCCGACTCCAAAGAACTGACTTCCTGAAGCAGTTTGAAGGCTGCCGAACTTGAGCGCTGCCAGCAGGAGGGGCCTGCAGATGATGAGCTGGGCATTCCATTCAGAGGGGTTTCCAAGGGATCCTGGCCCAGGACGGGGGCACTGGAGCCACGGGAGAGTCTTTGGCAATGAGTGTTCCCCCTTGGAAACCAGTGTGACTTCGAGCCTCCTCCAGCCTCGGAACTCACTCTCCGCTTGAAGCACAGCCCTGACACAGGATCCTCGAAACCCAAAGCAGGCCTCTCCGCATGGAGAACTACAGCTCACCTGGTGGCTCTCAGCCAAGTTGCCATCACCCACTAGGGACGTGGGTGGAGCCATGAGCTCCCAGCAAAGGACGGCAAGTGCCCGGTTTCTAGGCAAGACGCTCACCTGCTGCAGAAGCACTGGCCAGCAGTGAACAGAAGCCAAGCAGCAAGGGGGATTGGCACGCAGCCTGGGGGCCGCAAGCATCCTGCTTCCCAAAGGGCAAACGACAGCTCTCCTGTCAGGGTCTCATGTTGCTGTTGTCCCACAGCCTCTGTTATCCGCACGTTCCGAGCCCCGAAGAGACCCTCATGCCCACCCCCTGGGCCCTTCCAGGAATGAAGCTTGCTCCACAGAGAGTGTGCAGGCTGGGTATGGCCTAGGGAAGAGAGGCCCCCTAGGTAGGCCTTGGTGCCCCTTTGAGCCGCTGAGGCCCTGGAGTGCTCTGGGATATTGTGTGCTTTTCTGTCCAGACTGGATCCACATTGAGGTTGTGCTTGGGGAGACAGAACCCACGTGGGAGACCCCAGGGTGAGGGCAAAGCAGGGAGCCTTTAGGGTGGCAGCTGGGCTACCTGACCAGGGTGCGCCACGGCAGGGAAGCTAAGCCTCCCTAGAACTGGGTGCCTGAATCCCTTCCAAAGCAGGGCCCAATTGGGCTCTGCAAGCACCGAAACCCTGCTCGGGCCTTCAGCCTGCCCACCCAGTGGATCCCAAGGGCCTCTGGCTAGGAGGGTGTGCGCTGATGGCTAGGCCAGAGCCGTTTCCCCACGGTGTGCCACAACGGAAAACCGTGCAGCCCTGAGCGTCCAAGGCTTCCTACAAGGCACTTGGCCCAGTCCAACAGCCTGTTGAGTGTGGTTTCACGGCAAGGGCTGCAGGCCTTTCTGGCTGGAAAGCTGCAGCTTCCTTGGAGGGTAGTAGTTGATGTGTGTGTTCGCCGCACAAAGAGGGGTGTAGGAGGTGCTCCTAGCCAGGGGATGGCAAGCACTTTTTGATTCTTGCCAGAGACGCTCTTTTTCCTCCCAGAGGTTTGCCAGCAGCGAAGGCAAGGCCAGCAGCAGGGCTGCTGGGCGAGCCGCCAAGGAGCCACATCCAACCCACTTCGCCCTGGGGTAATGACCGTTTGGCCTTCAGGCCTCAGGGTGAATGTGGACACTCAGCCTGTGCCTCAGCAGCTTCTGAGCAGTGGAAGAGACACACAGGCCGTGCAAGTGGGACCTTCCATCTTGAACGTTGCTCCTCCCAGGGTCTGCATGTGTTGTATGGCTGAAGTGGGAGTAGGCCGCACGGGCATCTTGGGACAGCCTGGGAGGGGCCGTGGCTCAGCGCTGCTCAGGGAACTCCTGGCTGTTGATCTCAGCTTGGAGAGTGAGTGGAGGTTCTCTCCGAGGTACCCAGAACTCAGGCACGATGTCCCAGGGTGAATGCTAAGCCCAGGGCTTTCCTCACGTAGCTGCACGCCTCTCCCTCAGGCCGCCCAGCCTGCCAGTCTCCGACTCCAAAGAACTGCCTTCCTGAAGCAGTTTGAAGGCTGCCGAACTTGAGCGCTGCCAGCAGGAGAGGCCTGCGGATGATGAGCTGGGCTTTCCATTCAGAGGGGTTTCCAAGGGATCCTGGCCCAGGAAGGGGGCACTGGAGCCACGGGAGAGTCTTTGGCAATGAGTGTTCCCCCTTGGAAACCAGTGTGACTTCGAGCCTCCTCCAGCCTCGGAACTCACTCTCCGCTTGAAGCACAGCCCTGACACAGGATCCTCGAAACCCAAAGCAGGCCTCTCCGCATGGAGAACTACAGCTCACCTGGTGGCTCTCAGCCAAGTTGCCATCACCCTCTAGGGACGTGTGTGGAGCCATGAGCTCCCAGCAAAGGACGGCAAGTGCCCGGTTTCTAGGCAAGACGCTCACCTGCTGCAGAAGCACTGGCCAGCAGTGAACAGAAGCCAGGCAGCAAGGGGGATTGGCACACAGCCTGGGGGCCGCAAGCATCCTGCTTCCCAAAGGGCAAACGACAGCTCTCCTGTCAGGGTCTCATGTTGCTGTTGCCCCACAGCCTCTGTTATCCGCACGTTCCGAGCCCCGAAGAGACCCTCATGCCCACCCCCTGGGCCCTTCCAGGAATGAAGCTTGCTCCACAGAGAGTGTGCAGGCTGGGTATGGCCTAGGGAAGATAGGCCCCCTAGGTATGCCTTGGTGCCCCTTTGAGCCACTGAGGCCCTGGAGTGCTCTGGGATATTGTGTGCTTTTCTGTCCAGACTGGATCCACATTGATGTTGTGCTTGGGGAGACAGAACCCACGTGGGAGACCCCAGGGTGAGGGCAAAGCAGGGAGCCTTTAGGGTGGCAGCTGGGCTACCTGACCAGGGTGCGCCACGGCAGGGAAGCTAAGCCTCCCTAGAACTGGGTGCCTGAATCCCTTCCAAAGCAGGGCCCAATTGGGCTCTGCAAGCACCGAAGCCCTGCTTGCGCCTTCAGCCTGCCCACCCAGTGGATCCCAAGGGCCTCTGGCTAGGAGGGTGTGCGCTGATGGCTAGGCCAGAGCCGTTTCCCCATGGTGTGCCCCAACGGAAAACCGTGCAGCCCTGAGCGTCCAAGGCTTCCTACAAGGCACTTGGCCCAGTCCAACAGCCTGTTGAGTGTGGTTTCACGGCAAGGGCTGCAGGCCTTTCTGGCTGGAAAGCTGCAGCTTCCTTGGAGGGTAGTAGTTGATGTGTGTGTTCGCTGCACAAAGAGGGGTGTAGGAGGTGCTCCTAGCCAGGGGATGGCAAGCACTTTTTGATTCTTGCCAGAGACGCTCTTTTTCCTCCCAGAGGTTTGCCAGCAGCGAAGGCAAGGCCAGCAGCAGGGCTGCTGGGCGAGCCGCCAAGGAGCCACATCCAACCCACTTCGCCCTGGAGTAATGACCGTTTGGCCTTCAGGCCTCAGGGTGAATGTGGACACTCAGCCTGTGCCTCAGCAGCTTCTGAGCAGTGGAAGAGACACACAGGCCGTGCAAGTGGGACCTTCCATCTTGAACGTTGCTCCTCCCAGGGTCTGCATGTGTTGTATGGCTGAAGTGGGAGTAGGCCGCACGGGCATCTTGGGACAGCCTGGGAGGGGCCGTGGCTTAGCGCTGCTCAGGGAACTCCTGGCTGTTGATCTCAGCTTGGAGAGTGAGTGGAGGTTCTCTCCGAGGTACCCAGAACTCAGGCACGACGTCCCAGGGTGAATGCTAAGCCCAGGGCTTTCCTCACGCAGCTGCACGCCTCTCCCTCAGGCCGCCCAGCCTGCCAGTCTCCGACTCCAAAGAACTGACTTCCTGAAGCAGTTTGAAGGCTGCCGAACTTGAGCGCTGCCAGCAGGAGGGGCCTGCAGATGATGAGCTGGGCATTCCATTCAGAGGGGTTTCCAAGGGATCCTGGCCCAGGACGGGGGCACTGGAGCCACGGGAGAGTCTTTGGCAATGAGTGTTCCCCCTTGGAAACCAGTGTGACTTCGAGCCTCCTCCAGCCTCGGAACTCACTCTCCGCTTGAAGCACAGCCCTGACACAGGATCCTCGAAACCCAAAGCAGGCCTCTCCGCATGGAGAACTACAGCTCACCTGGTGGCTCTCAGCCAAGTTGCCATCACCCTCTAGGGACGTGTGTGGAGCCATGAGCTCCCAGCAAAGGACGGCAAGTGCCCGGTTTCTAGGCAAGACGCTCACCTGCTGCAGAAGCACTGGCCAGCAGTGAACAGAAGCCAGGCAGCAAGGGGGATTGGCACACAGCCTGGGGGCCGCAAGCATCCTGCTTCCCAAAGGGCAAACGACAGCTCTCCTGTCAGGGTCTCATGTTGCTGTTGTCCCACAGCCTCTGTTATCCGCACGTTCCGAGCCCCGAAGAGACCCTCATGCCCACCCCCTGGGCCCTTCCAGGAATGAAGCTTGCTCCACAGAGAGTGTGCAGGCTGGGTATGGCCTAGGAAAGAGAGGCCCCCTAGGTAGGCCTTGGTGCCCCTTTGAGCCGCTGAGGCCCTGGAGTGCTCTGGGATATTGTGTGCTTTTCTGTCCAGACTGGATCCACATTGAGGTTGTGCTTGGGGAGACAGAACCCACGTGGGAGACCCCAGGGTGAGGGCAAAGCAGGGAGCCTTTAGGGTGGCAGCTGGGCTACCTGACCAGGGTGCGCCACGGCAGGGAAGCTAAGCCTCCCTAGAACTGGGTGCCTGAATCCCTTCCAAAGCAGGGCCCAATTGGGCTCTGCAAGCACCGAAGCCCTGCTCGCGCCTTCAGCCTGCCCACCCAGTGGATCCCAAGGGCCTCTGGCTAGGAGGGTGTGCGCTGATGGCTAGGCCAGAGCCGTTTCCCCACGGTGTGCCCCAACGGAAAACCGTGCAGCCATGAGCGTCCAAGGCTTCCTACAAGGCACTTGGCCCAGTCCAACATCCTGTTGAGTGTGGTTTCACGGCAAGGGCTGCAGGCCTTTCTGGCTGGAAAGCTGCAGCTTCCTTGGAGGGTAGTAGTTGATGTGTGTGTTCGCCGCACAAAGAGGGGTGTAGGAGGTGCTCCTAGCCAGGGGATGGCAAGCACTTTTTGATTCTTGCCAGAGACGCTCTTTTTCCTCCCAGAGGTTTGCCAGCAGCGAAGGCAAGGCCAGCAGCAGGGCTGCTGGGCGAGCCGCCAAGGAGCCACATCCAACCCACTTCGCCCTGGAGTAATGACCGTTTGGCCTTCAGGCCTCAGGGTGAATGTGGACACTCAGCCTGTGCCTCAGCAGCTTCTGAGCAGTGGAAGAGACACACAGGCCGTGCAAGTGGGACCTTCCATCTTGAACGTTGCTCCTCCCAGGGTCTGCATGTGTTGTATGGCTGAAGTGGGAGTAGGCCGCACGGGCATCTTGGGACAGCCTGGGAGGGGCCGTGGCTTAGCGCTGCTCAGGGAACTCCTGGCTGTTGATCTCAGCTTGGAGAGTGAGTGGAGGTTCTCTCCGAGGTACCCAGAACTCAGGCACGACGTCCCAGGGTGAATGCTAAGCCCAGGGCTTTCCTCACGCAGCTGCACACCTCTCCCTCAGGCCGCCCAGCCTGCCAGTCTCCGACTCCAAAGAACTGACTTCCTGAAGCAGTTTGAAGGCTGCCGAACTTGAGCGCTGCCAGCAGGAGGGGCCTGCAGATGATGAGCTGGGCATTCCATTCAGAGGGGTTTCCAAGGGATCCTGGCCCAGGACGGGGGCACTGGAGCCACGGGAGAGTCTTTGGCAATGAGTGTTCCCCCTTGGAAACCAGTGTGACTTCGAGCCTCCTCCAGCCTCGGAACTCACTCTCCGCTTGAAGCACAGCCCTGACACAGGATCCTCGAAACCCAAAGCAGGCCTCTCCGCATGGAGAACTACAGCTCACCTGGTGGCTCTCAGCCAAGTTGCCATCACCCACTAGGGACGTGGGTGGAGCCATGAGCTCCCAGCAAAGGACGGCAAGTGCCCGGTTTCTAGGCAAGACGCTCACCTGCTGCAGAAGCACTGGCCAGCAGTGAACAGAAGCCAAGCAGCAAGGGGGATTGGCACGCAGCCTGGGGGCCGCAAGCATCCTGCTTCCCAAAGGGCAAACGACAGCTCTCCTGTCAGGGTCTCATGTTGCTGTTGTCCCACAGCCTCTGTTATCCGCACGTTCCGAGCCCCGAAGAGACCCTCATGCCCACCCACTGGGCCCTTCCAGGAATGAAGCTTGCTCCACAGAGAGTGTGCAGGCTGGGTATGGCCTAGGGAAGAGAGGCCCCCTAGGTAGGCCTTGGTGCCCCTTTGAGCCGCTGAGGCCCTGGAGTGCTCTGGGATATTGTGTGCTTTTCTGTCCAGACTGGATCCACATTGAGGTTGTGCTTGGGGAGACAGAACCCACGTGGGAGACCCCAGGGTGAGGGCAAAGCAGGGAGCCTTTAGGGTGGCAGCTGGGCTACCTGACCAGGGTGCGCCACGGCAGGGAAGCTAAGCCTCCCTAGAACTGGGTGCCTGAATCCCTTCCAAAGCAGGGCCCAATTGGGCTCTGCAAGCACCGAAGCCCTGCTCGCGCCTTCAGCCTGCCCACCCAGTGGATCCCAAGGGCCTCTGGCTAGGAGGGTGTGCGCTGATGGCTAGGCCAGAGCCGTTTCCCCACGGTGTGCCCCAACGGAAAACCGTGCAGCCATGAGCGTCCAAGGCTTCCTACAAGGCACTTGGCCCAGTCCAACATCCTGTTGAGTGTGGTTTCACGGCAAGGGCTGCAGGCCTTTCTGGCTGGAAAGCTGCAGCTTCCTTGGAGGGTAGTAGTTGATGTGTGTGTTCGCCGCACAAAGAGGGGTGTAGGAGGTGCTCCTAGCCAGGGGATGGCAAGCACTTTTTGATTCTTGCCAGAGACGCTCTTTTTCCTCCCAGAGGTTTGCCAGCAGCGAAGGCAAGGCCAGCAGCAGGGCTGCTGGGCGAGCCGCCAAGGAGCCACATCCAACCCACTTCGCCCTGGAGTAATGACCGTTTGGCCTTCAGGCCTCAGGGTGAATGTGGACACTCAGCCTGTGCCTCAGCAGCTTCTGAGCAGTGGAAGAGACACACAGGCCGTGCAAGTGGGACCTTCCATCTTGAACGTTGCTCCTCCCAGGGTCTGCATGTGTTGTATGGCTGAAGTGGGAGTAGGCCGCACGGGCATCTTGGGACAGCCTGGGAGGGGCCGTGGCTTAGCGCTGCTCAGGGAACTCCTGGCTGTTGATCTCAGCTTGGAGAGTGAGTGGAGGTTCTCTCCGAGGTACCCAGAACTCAGGCACGACGTCCCAGGGTGAATGCTAAGCCCAGGGCTTTCCTCACGCAGCTGCACACCTCTCCCTCAGGCCGCCCAGCCTGCCAGTCTCCGACTCCAAAGAACTGACTTCCTGAAGCAGTTTGAAGGCTGCCGAACTTGAGCGCTGCCAGCAGGAGGGGCCTGCAGATGATGAGCTGGGCATTCCATTCAGAGGGGTTTCCAAGGGATCCTGGCCCAGGACGGGGGCACTGGAGCCACGGGAGAGTCTTTGGCAATGAGTGTTCCCCCTTGGAAACCAGTGTGACTTCGAGCCTCCTCCAGCCTCGGAACTCACTCTCCGCTTGAAGCACAGCCCTGACACAGGATCCTCGAAACCCAAAGCAGGCCTCTCCGCATGGAGAACTACAGCTCACCTGGTGGCTCTCAGCCAAGTTGCCATCACCCACTAGGGACGTGGGTGGAGCCATGAGCTCCCAGCAAAGGACGGCAAGTGCCCGGTTTCTAGGCAAGACGCTCACCTGCTGCAGAAGCACTGGCCAGCAGTGAACAGAAGCCAAGCAGCAAGGGGGATTGGCACGCAGCCTGGGGGCCGCAAGCATCCTGCTTCCCAAAGGGCAAACGACAGCTCTCCTGTCAGGGTCTCATGTTGCTGTTGTCCCACAGCCTCTGTTATCCGCACGTTCCGAGCCCCGAAGAGACCCTCATGCCCACCCCCTGGGCCCTTCCAGGAATGAAGCTTGCTCCACAGAGAGTGTGCAGGCTGGGTATGGCCTAGGGAAGAGAGGCCCCCTAGGTAGGCCTTGGTGCCCCTTTGAGCCGCTGAGGCCCTGGAGTGCTCTGGGATATTGTGTGCTTTTCTGTCCAGACTGGATCCACATTGAGGTTGTGCTTGGGGAGACAGAACCCACGTGGGAGACCCCAGGGTGAGGGCAAAGCAGGGAGCCTTTAGGGTGGCAGCTGGGCTACCTGACCAGGGTGCGCCACGGCAGGGAAGCTAAGCCTCCCTAGAACTGGGTGCCTGAATCCCTTCCAAAGCAGGGCCCAATTGGGCTCTGCAAGCACCGAAGCCCTGCTCGCGCCTTCAGCCTGCCCACCCAGTGGATCCCAAGGGCCTCTGGCTAGGAGGGTGTGCGCTGATGGCTAGGCCAGAGCCGTTTCCCCACGGTGTGCCCCAACGGAAAACCGTGCAGCCCTGAGCGTCCAAGGCTTCCTACAAGGCACTTGGCCCAGTCCAACATCCTGTTGAGTGTGGTTTCACGGCAAGGGCTGTAGGCCTTTCTGGCTGGAAAGCTGCAGCTTCCTTGGAGGGTAGTAGTTGATGTGTGTGTTCGCCGCACAAAGAGGGGTGTAGGAGGTGCTCCTAGCCAGGGGATGGCAAGCACTTTTTGATTCTTGCCAGAGACGCTCTTTTTCCTCCCAGAGGTTTGCCAGCAGCGAAGGCAAGGCCAGCAGCAGGGCTGCTGGGCGAGCCGCCAAGGAGCCACATCCAACCCACTTCGCCCTGGAGTAATGACCGTTTGGCCTTCAGGCCTCAGGGTGAATGTGGACACTCAGCCTGTGCCTCAGCAGCTTCTGAGCAGTGGAAGAGACACACAGGCCGTGCAAGTGGGACCTTCCATCTTGAACGTTGCTCCTCCCAGGGTCTGCATGTGTTGTATGGCTGAAGTGGGAGTAGGCCGCACGGGCATCTTGGGACAGCCTGGGAGGGGCCGTGGCTTAGCCATGCTCAGGGAACTCCTGGCTGTTGATCTCAGCTTGGAGAGTGAGTGGAGGTTCTCTCCGAGGTACCCAGAACTCAGGCACGACGTCCCAGGGTGAATGCTAAGCCCAGGGCTTTCCTCACGCAGCTGCACGCCTCTCCCTCAGGCCGCCCAGCCTGCCAGTCTCCGACTCCAAAGAACTGACTTCCTGAAGCAGTTTGAAGGCTGCCGAACTTGAGCGCTGCCAGCAGGAGTGGCCTGCAGATGATGAGCTGGGCATTCCATTCAGAGGGGTTTCCAAGGGATCCTGGCCCAGGACGGTGGCACTGGAGCCACGGGAGAGTCTTTGGCAATGAGTGTTCCCCCTTGGAAACCAGTGTGACTTCGAGCCTCCTCCAGCCTCGGAACTCACTCTCCGCTTGAAGCACAGCCCTGACACAGGATCCTCGAAACCCAAAGCAGGCCTCTCCGCATGGAGAACTACAGCTCACCTGGTGGCTCTCAGCCAAGTTGCCATCACCCACTAGGGACGTGTGTGGAGCCATGAGCTCCCAGCAAAGGACGGCAAGTGCCCGGTTTCTAGGCAAGACGCTCACCTGCTGCAGAAGCACTGGCCAGCAGTGAACAGAAGCCAAGCAGCAAGGGGGATTGGCACGCAGCCTGGGGGCCGCAAGCATCCTGCTTCCCAAAGGGCAAACGACAGCTCTCCTGTCAGGGTCTCATGTTGCTGTTGTCCCACAGCCTCTGTTATCCGCACGTTCCGAGCCCCGAAGAGACCCTCATGCCCACCCCCTGGGCCCTTCCAGGAATGAAGCTTGCTCCACAGAGAGTGTGCAGGCTGGGTATGGCCTAGGGAAGAGAGGCCCCCTAGGTAGGCCTTGGTGCCCCTTTGAGCCGCTGAGGCCCTGGAGTGCTCTGGGATATTGTGTGCTTTTCTGTCCAGACTGGATCCACATTGATGTTGTGCTTGGGGAGACAGAACCCACGTGGGAGACCCCAGGGTGAGGGCAAAGCAGGGAGCCTTTAGGGTGGCAGCTGGGCTACCTGACCAGGGTGCGCCACGGCAGGGAAGCTAAGCCTCCCTAGAACTGGGTGCCTGAATCCCTTCCAAAGCAGGGCCCAATTGGGCTCTGCAAGCACCGAAGCCCTGCTCGCGCCTTCAGCCTGCCCACCCAGTGGATCCCAAGGGCCTCTGGCTAGGAGGGTGTGCGCTGATGGCTAGGCCAGAGCCGTTTACCCATGGTGTGCCCCAACGGAAAACCGTGCAGCCCTGAGCATCCAAGGCTTCCTACAAGGCACTTGGCCCAGTCCAACAACCTGTTGAGTGTGGTTTCACGGCAAGGGCTGCAGGCCTTTCTGGCTGGAAAGCTGCAGCTTCCTTGGAGGGTAGTAGTTGATGTGTGTGTTCGCCGCACAAAGAGGGGTGTAGGAGGTGCTCCTAGCCAGGGAATGGCAAGCACTTTTTGATTCTTGCCAGAGACGCTCTTTTTCCTCCCAGAGGTTTGCCAGCAGCGAAGGCAAGGCCAGCAGCACGGCTGCTGGGCGAGCCGCCAAGGAGCCACATCCAACCCACTTCGCCCTGGGGTAATGACCGTTTGGCCTTCAGGCCTCAGGGTGAATGTGGACACTCAGCCTGTGCCTCAGCAGCTTCTGAGCAGTGGAAGAGACACACAGGCCGTGCAAGTGGGACCTTCCATCTTGAACGTTGCTCCTCCCAGGGTCTGCATGTGTTGTATGGCTGAAGTGGGAGTAGGCCGCACGGGCATCTTGGGACAGCCTGGGAGGGGCCGTGGCTTAGCGCTGCTCAGGGAACTCCTGGCTGTTGATCTCAGCTTGGAGAGTGAGTGGAGGTTCTCTCCGAGGTACCCAGAACTCAGGCACGACGTCCCAGGGTGAATGCTAAGCCCAGGGCTTTCCTCACGCAGCTGCACGCCTCTCCCTCAGGCCGCCCAGCCTGCCAGTCTCCGACTCCAAAGAACTACCTTCCTGAAGCAGTTTGAAGGCTGCTGAACTTGAGTACTGCCAGCAGGAGAGGTCTGCGGATGATGAGCTGGGCTTTCCATTCAGAGGGGTTTCCAAGGGCCCCTGGCCCAGGAAGGGGGCACTGGAGCCACGGGAGAGTCTTTGGCAATGAGTGTTCCCCCTTGGAAACCAGTGTGACTCCGAGCCTCCTCCAGCCTCGGAACTCACTCTCCGCTTGAAGCACAGCCCTGACACAGGATCCTCGAAACCCAAAGCAGGCCTCTCCACATGGAGAACTACAGCTCACCTGGTGGCTCTCAGCCAAGTTGCCATCACCCTCTAGGGACGTGTGTGGAGCCATGAGCTCCCAGCAAAGGACGGCAAGTGCCCGGTTTCTAGGCAAGACGCTCACCTGCTGCAGAAGCACTGGCCAGCAGTGAACAGAAGCCAGGCAGCAAGAGGGATTGGCACTCAGCCTGGGGGCCGCAAGCATCCTGCTTCCCAAAGGGCAAACGACAGCTCTCCTGTCAGGGTCTCATGTTGCTGTTGTCCCACAGCCTCTGTTATCCGCACGTTCCGAGCCCCGAAGAGACCCTCATGCCCACCCCCTGGGCCCTTCCAGGAATGAAGCTTGCTCCACAGAGAGTGTGCAGGCTGGGTATGGCCTAGGGAAGAGAGGCCCCCTAGGTAGGCCTTGGTGCCCCTTTGAGCCGCTGAGGCCCTGGAGTGCTCTGGGATATTGTGTGCTTTTCTGTCCAGACTGGATCCACATTGAGGTTGTGCTTAGGGAGACAGAACCCACGTGGGAGACCCCAGGGTGAGGGCAAAGCAGGGAGCCTTTAGGGTGGCAGCTGGGCTACCTGACCAGGGTGCGCCACGGCAGGGAAGCTAAGCCTCCCTAGAACTGGGTGCCTGAATCCCTTCCAAAGCAGGGCCCAATTGGGCTCTACAAGCACCGAAGCCCTGCTCGCGCCTTCAGCCTGCCCACCCAGTGGATCCCAAGGGCCTCTGGCTAGGAGGGTGTGCGCTGATGGCTAGGCCAGAGCCATTTCCCCACGGTGTGCCCCAACGGAAAACTGTGCAGCCCTGAGCGTCCAAGGCGTCCTACAAGGCACTTGGCCCAGTCCAACAGCCTGTTGAGTGTGGTTTCACGGCAAGGGCTGCAGGTCTTTCTGGCTGGAAAGCTGCAGCTTCCTTGGAGGGTAGTAGTTGATGTGTGTGTTCGCCGCACAAAGAGGGGTGTTGGAGGTGCTCCTAGCCAGGGGATGGCAAGCACTTTTTGATTCTTGCCAGAGGCGCTCTTTTTCCTCCCAGAGATTTGCCAACAGCGAAGGCAAGGCCAGCAGCAGTGCTGTTGGGCGAGTCGCCATGGAGCCACATCCAACCCACTTCGCCCTGGGGTAATGACCGTTTGGCCTTCAGGCCTCAGGGTGAATGTGGACACTCAGCCTGTGCCTCAGCAGCTTCTGAGCAGTGGAAGAGACACACAGGCCGTGCAAGTGGGACCTTCCATCTTGAACGTTGCTCCTCCCAGGGTCTGCATGTGTTGTATGGCTGAAGTGGGAGTAGGCCGCACGGGCATCTTGGGACAGCCTGGGAGGGGCCGTGGCTTAGCGCTGCTCAGGGAACTCCTGGCTGTTGATCTCAGCTTGGGGAGTGAGTGGAGGTTCTCTCCGAGGTACCCAGAACTCAGGCACGATGTCCCAGGGTGAATGCTAAGCCCAGGGCTTTCCTCACGCAGCTGCACGCCTCTCCCTCAGGCCGCCCAGCCTGCCAGTCTCCGACTCCAAAGAACTACCTTCCTGAAGCAGTTTGAAGGCTGCCGAACTTGAGCACTGCCAGCAGGAGAGGTCTGCGGATGATGAGCTGGGCTTTCCATTCAGAGGGGTTACCAAGGGATCCTGGCCCAGGAAGGGGGCACTGGAGCCACGGGAGAGTCTTTGGCAATGAGTGTTCCCCCTTGGAAACCAGTGTGACTCCGAGCCTCCTCCAGCCTCGGAACTCACTCTCCGCTTGAAGCACAGCCCTGACACAGGATCCTCGAAACCCAAAGCAGGCCTCTCCGCATGGAGAACTACAGCTCACCTGGTGGCTCTCAGCCAAGTTGCCATCACCCTCTAGGGACGTGTGTGGAGCCATGAGCTCCCAGCAAAGGACGGCAAGTGCCCGGTTTCTAGGCAAGACGCTCACCTGCTGCAGAAGCACTGGCCAGCAGTGAACAGAAGCCAGGCAGCAAGGGGGATTGGCACGCAGCCTGGGGGCAGTAAGCATCCTGCTTCCCAAAGGGCAAACGACAGCTCTCCTGTCAGGGTCTCATGTTGCTGTTGTCCCACAGCCTCTGTTATCCGCACGTTCCGAGCCCCGAAGAGACCCTCATGCCCACCCCCTGGGCCCTTCCAGGAATGAAGCTTGCTCCACAGAGAGTGTGCAGGCTGGGTATGGCCTAGGGAAGAGAGGCCCCCTAGGTAGGCCTTGGTGCCCCTTTGAGCCACTGAGGCCCTGGAGTGCTCTGGGATATTGTGTGCTTTTCTGTCCAGACTGGATCCACATTGAGGTTGTGCTTGGGGAGACAGAACCCACGTGGGAGACCCCAGGGTGAGGGCAAAGCAGGGAGCCTTTAGGGTGGCAGCTGGGCTACCTGACCACGGTGAGCCACGGCAGGGAAGCTAAGCCTCCCTAGAACTGGGTGCCTGAATCCCTTCCAAAGCATGGCCCAATTGGGCTCTACAAGCACCGAAGCCCTGCTTGCGCATTCAGCCTGCCCACCCAGTGGATCCCAAGGGCCTCTGGCTAGGAGGGTGTGCGCTGATGGCTAGGCCAGAGCCGTTTCCCCACGGTGTGCCCCAACGGAAAACCGTGCAGCCCTGAGCGTCCAAGGCTTCCTACAAGGCACTTGGCCCAGTCCAACAGCCTGTTGAGTGTGGTTTCACGGCAAGGGCTGTAGACCTTTCTGGCTGGAAAGCTGCAGCTTCCTTGGAGGGTATTAGTTGATGTGTGTGTTCGCCGCACAAAGAGGGGTGTAGGAGGTGCTCCTAGCCAGGGAATGGCAAGCACTTTTTGATTCTTGCCAGAGACGCTCTTTTTCCTCCCAGAGGTTTGCCAGCAGCGAAGGCAAGGCCAGCAGCAGGGCTGCTGGGCGAGCCGCCAAGGAGCCACATCCAACCCACTTCGCCCTGGGGTAATGACCGTTTGGCCTTCAGGCCTCAGGGTGAATGTGGACACTCAGCCTGTGCCTCAGCAGCTTCTGAGCAGTGGAAGAGACACACAGGCCGTGCAAGTGGGACCTTCCATCTTGAACGTTGCTCCTCCCAGGGTCTGCATGTGTTGTATGGCTGAAGTGGGAGTAGGCCGCATGGGCATCTTGGGACAGCCTGGGAGGGGCCGTGGCTTAGCGCTGCTCAGGGAACTCCTGGCTGTTGATCTCAGCTTGGAGAGTGAGTGGAGGTTCTCTCCGAGGTACCCAGAACTCAGGCACGACGTCCCAGGGTGAATGCTAAGCCCAGGGCTTTCCTCACGCAGCTGCACGCCTCTCCCTCAGGCCGCCCAGCCTGCCAGTCTCCGACTCCAAAGAACTACCTTCCTGAAGCAGTTTGAAGGCTGCCGAACTTGAGTACTGCCAGCAGGAGAGGTCTGCGGATGATGAGCTGGGCTTTCCATTCAGAGGGGTTTCCAAGGGCCCCTGGCCCAGGAAGGGGGCACTGGAGCCACGGGAGAGTCTTTGGCAATGAGTGTTCCCCCTTGGAAACCAGTGTGACTCCGAGCCTCCTCCAGCCTCGGAACTCACTCTCCGCTTGAAGCACAGCCCTGACACAGGATCCTCGAAACCCAAAGCAGGCCTCTCCACATGGAGAACTACAGCTCACCTGGTGGCTCTCAGCCAAGTTGCCATCACCCTCTAGGGACGTGTGTGGAGCCATGAGCTCCCAGCAAAGGACGGCAAGTGCCCGGTTTCTAGGCAAGACGCTCACCTGCTGCAGAAGCACTGGCCAGCAGTGAACAGAAGCCAGGCAGCAAGAGGGATTGGCACTCAGCCTGGGGGCCGCAAGCATCCTGCTTCCCAAAGGGGAAACGACAGCTCTCCTGTCAGGGTCTCATGTTGCTGTTGTCCCACAGCCTCTGTTATCCGCACGTTCCGAGCCCCGAAGAGACCCTCATGCCCACCCCCTGGGCCCTTCCAGGAATGAAGCTTGCTCCACAGAGAGTGTGCAGGCTGGGTATGGCCTAGGGAAGAGAGGCCCCCTAGGTAGGCCTTGGTGCCCCTTTGAGCCGCTGAGGCCCTGGAGTGCTCTGGGATATTGTGTGCTTTTCTGTCCAGACTGGATCCACATTGAGGTTGTGCTTGGGGAGACAGAACCCACGTGGGAGACCCCAGGGTGAGGGCAAAGCAGGGAGCCTTTAGGGTGGCAGCTGGGCTACCTGACCAGGGTGCGCCACGGCAGGGAAGCTAAGCCTCCCTAGAACTGGGTGCCTGAATCCCTTCCAAAGCAGGGCCCAATTGGGCTCTGCAAGCACCGAAGCCCTGCTTGCGCCTTCAGCCTGCCCACCCAGTGGATCCCAAGGGCCTCTGGCTAGGAGGGTGTGCGCTGATGGCTAGGCCAGAGCCGTTTCCCCACGGTGTGCCCCAACGGAAAACCGTGCAGCCCTGAGCGTCCAAGGCTTCCTACAAGGCACTTGGCCCAGTCCAACAGCCTGTTGAGTGTGGTTTCACGGCAAGGGCTGCAGGCCTTTCTGGCTGGAAAGCTGCAGCTTCCTTGGAGGGTAGTAGTTGATGTGTGTGTTCGCTGCACAAAGAGGGGTGTAGGAGGTGCTCCTAGCCAGGGGATGGCAAGCACTTTTTGATTCTTGCCAGAGACGCTCTTTTTCCTCCCAGAGGTTTGCCAGCAGCGAAGGCAAGGCCAGCAGCACGGCTGCTGGGCGAGCCGCCAAGGAGCCACATCCAACCCACTTCGCCCTGGGGTAATGACCGTTTGGCCTTCAGGCCTCAGGGTGAATGTGGACACTCAGCCTGTGCCTCAGCAGCTTCTGAGCAGTGGAAGAGACACACAGGCCGTGCAAGTGGGACCTTCCATCTTGAACGTTGCTCCTCCCAGGGTCTGCATGTGTTGTATGGCTGAAGTGGGAGTAGGCCGCACGGGCATCTTGGGACAGCCTGGGAGGGGCCGTGGCTTAGCGCTGCTCAGGGAACTCCTGGCTGTTGATCTCAGCTTGGAGAGTGAGTGGAGGTTCTCTCCGAGGTACCCAGAACTCAGGCACGACGTCCCAGGGTGAATGCTAAGCCCAGGGCTTTCCTCACGCAGCTGCACGCCTCTCCCTCAGGCCGCCCAGCCTGCCAGTCTCCGACTCCAAAGAACTGACTTCCTGAAGCAGTTTGAAGGCTGCCGAACTTGAGCGCTGCCAGCAGGAGGGGCCTGCAGATGATGAGCTGGGCATTCCATTCAGAGGGGTTTCCAAGGGATCCTGGCCCAGGACGGGGGCACTGGAGCCACGGGAGAGTCTTTGGCAATGAGTGTTCCCCCTTGGAAACCAGTGTGACTTCGAGCCTCCTCCAGCCTCGGAACTCACTCTCCGCTTGAAGCACAGCCCTGACACAGGATCCTCGAAACCCAAAGCAGGCCTCTCCGCATGGAGAACTACAGCTCACCTGGTGGCTCTCAGCCAAGTTGCCATCACCCTCTAGGGACGTGTGTGGAGCCATGAGCTCCCAGCAAAGGACGGCAAGTGCCCGGTTTCTAGGCAAGACGCTCACCTGCTGCAGAAGCACTGGCCAGCAGTGAACAGAAGCCAGGCAGCAAGGGGGATTGGCACACAGCCTGGGGGCCGCAAGCATCCTGATTCCCAAAGGGCAAACGACAGCTCTCCTGTCAGGGTCTCATGTTGCTGTTGTCCCACAGCCTCTGTTATCCGCACGTTCCGAGCCCCGAAGAGACCCTCATGCCCACCCCCTGGGCCCTTCCAGGAATGAAGCTTGCTCCACAGAGAGTGTGCAGGCTGGGTATGGCCTAGGAAAGAGAGGCCCCCTAGGTAGGCCTTGGTGCCCCTTTGAGCCGCTGAGGCCCTGGAGTGCTCTGGGATATTGTGTGCTTTTCTGTCCAGACTGGATCCACATTGAGGTTGTGCTTGGGGAGACAGAACCCACGTGGGAGACCCCAGGGTGAGGGCAAAGCAGGGAGCCTTTAGGGTGGCAGCTGGGCTACCTGACCAGGGTGCGCCACGGCAGGGAAGCTAAGCCTCCCTAGAACTGGGTGCCTGAATCCCTTCCAAAGCAGGGCCCAATTGGGCTCTACAAGCACCGAAGCCCTGCTCGCGCATTCAGCCTGCCCACCCAGTGGATCCCAAGGGCCTCTGGCTAGGAGGGTGTGCGCTGATGGCTAGGCCAGAGCCGTTTCCCCACGGTGTGCCCCAACGGAAAACCGTGCAGCCCTGAGCGTCCAAGGCTTCCTACAAGGCACTTGGCCCAGTCCAACAGCCTGTTGAGTGTGGTTTCACGGCAAGGGCTGTAGACCTTTCTGGCTGGAAAGCTGCAGCTTCCTTGGAGGGTATTAGTTGATGTGTGTGTTCGCCGCACAAAGAGGGGTGTAGGAGGTGCTCCTAGCCAGGGAATGGCAAGCACTTTTTGATTCTTGCCAGAGACGCTCTTTTTCCTCCCAGAGGTTTGCCAGCAGCGAAGGCAAGGCCAGCAGCAGGGCTGCTGGGCGAGCCGCCAAGGAGCCACATCCAACCCACTTCGCCCTGGGGTAATGACCGTTTGGCCTTCAGGCCTCAGGGTGAATGTGGACACTCAGCCTGTGCCTCAGCAGCTTCTGAGCAGTGGAAGAGACACACAGGCCGTGCAAGTGGGACCTTCCATCTTGAACGTTGCTCCTCCCAGGGTCTGCATGTGTTGTATGGCTGAAGTGGGAGTAGGCCGCATGGGCATCTTGGGACAGCCTGGGAGGGGCCGTGGCTTAGCGCTGCTCAGGGAACTCCTGGCTGTTGATCTCAGCTTGGAGAGTGAGTGGAGGTTCTCTCCGAGGTACCCAGAACTCAGGCACGACGTCCCAGGGTGAATGCTAAGCCCAGGGCTTTCCTCACGCAGCTGCACGCCTCTCCCTCAGGCCGCCCAGCCTGCCAGTCTCCGACTCCAAAGAACTACCTTCCTGAAGCAGTTTGAAGGCTGCCGAACTTGAGTACTGCCAGCAGGAGAGGTCTGCGGATGATGAGCTGGGCTTTCCATTCAGAGGGGTTTCCAAGGGCCCCTGGCCCAGGAAGGGGGCACTGGAGCCACGGGAGAGTCTTTGGCAATGAGTGTTCCCCCTTGGAAACCAGTGTGACTCCGAGCCTCCTCCAGCCTCGGAACTCACTCTCCGCTTGAAGCACAGCCCTGACACAGGATCCTCGAAACCCAAAGCAGGCCTCTCCACATGGAGAACTACAGCTCACCTGGTGGCTCTCAGCCAAGTTGCCATCACCCTCTAGGGACGTGTGTGGAGCCATGAGCTCCCAGCAAAGGACGGCAAGTGCCCGGTTTCTAGGCAAGACGCTCACCTGCTGCAGAAGCACTGGCCAGCAGTGAACAGAAGCCAGGCAGCAAGAGGGATTGGCACTCAGCCTGGGGGCCGCAAGCATCCTGCTTCCCAAAGGGGAAACGACAGCTCTCCTGTCAGGGTCTCATGTTGCTGTTGTCCCACAGCCTCTGTTATCCGCACGTTCCGAGCCCCGAAGAGACCCTCATGCCCACCCCCTGGGCCCTTCCAGGAATGAAGCTTGCTCCACAGAGAGTGTGCAGGCTGGGTATGGCCTAGGGAAGAGAGGCCCCCTAGGTAGGCCTTGGTGCCCCTTTGAGCCGCTGAGGCCCTGGAGTGCTCTGGGATATTGTGTGCTTTTCTGTCCAGACTGGATCCACATTGAGGTTGTGCTTGGGGAGACAGAACCCACGTGGGAGACCCCAGGGTGAGGGCAAAGCAGGGAGCCTTTAGGGTGGCAGCTGGGCTACCTGACCAGGGTGCGCCACGGCAGGGAAGCTAAGCCTCCCTAGAACTGGGTGCCTGAATCCCTTCCAAAGCAGGGCCCAATTGGGCTCTGCAAGCACCGAAGCCCTGCTTGCGCCTTCAGCCTGCCCACCCAGTGGATCCCAAGGGCCTCTGGCTAGGAGGGTGTGCGCTGATGGCTAGGCCAGAGCCGTTTCCCCACGGTGTGCCCCAACGGAAAACCGTGCAGCCCTGAGCGTCCAAGGCTTCCTACAAGGCACTTGGCCCAGTCCAACAGCCTGTTGAGTGTGGTTTCACGGCAAGGGCTGCAGGCCTTTCTGGCTGGAAAGCTGCAGCTTCCTTGGAGGGTAGTAGTTGATGTGTGTGTTCGCTGCACAAAGAGGGGTGTAGGAGGTGCTCCTAGCCAGGGGATGGCAAGCACTTTTTGATTCTTGCCAGAGACGCTCTTTTTCCTCCCAGAGGTTTGCCAGCAGCGAAGGCAAGGCCAGCAGCACGGCTGCTGGGCGAGCCGCCAAGGAGCCACATCCAACCCACTTCGCCCTGGAGTAATGACCGTTTGGCCTTCAGGCCTCAGGGTGAATGTGGACACTCAGCCTGTGCCTCAGCAGCTTCTGAGCAGTGGAAGAGACACACAGGCCGTGCAAGTGGGACCTTCCATCTTGAACGTTGCTCCCCCCAGGGTCTGCATGTGTTGTATGGCTGAAGTGGGAGTAGGCCGCACGGGCATCTTGGGACAGCCTGGGAGGGGCCGTGGCTTAGCGCTGCTCAGGGAACTCCTGGCTGTTGATCTCAGCTTGGAGAGTGAGTGGAGGTTCTCTCCGAGGTACCCAGAACTCAGGCACGACGTCCCAGGGTGAATGCTAAGCCCAGGGCTTTCCTCACGCAGCTGCACGCCTCTCCCTCAGGCCGCCCAGCCTGCCAGTCTCCGACTCCAAAGAACTGACTTCCTGAAGCAGTTTGAAGGCTGCCGAACTTGAGCGCTGCCAGCAGGAGGGGCCTGCAGATGACGAGCTGGGCATTCCATTCAGAGGGGTTTCCAAGGGATCCTGGCCCAGGACGGGGGCACTGGAGCCACGGGAGAGTCTTTGGCAATGAGTGTTCCCCCTTGGAAACCAGTGTGACTTCGAGCCTCCTCCAGCCTCGGAACTCACTCTCCGCTTGAAGCACAGCCCTGACACAGGATCCTCGAAACCCAAAGCAGGCCTCTCCGCATGGAGAACTACAGCTCACCTGGTGGCTCTCAGCCAAGTTGCCATCACCCTCTAGGGACGTGTGTGGAGCCATGAGCTCCCAGCAAAGGACGGCAAGTGCCCGGTTTCTAGGCAAGACGCTCACCTGCTGCAGAAGCACTGGCCAGCAGTGAACAGAAGCCAGGCAGCAAGGGGGATTGGCACACAGCCTGGGGGCCGCAAGCATCCTGCTTCCCAAAGGGCAAACGACAGCTCTCCTGTCAGGGTCTCATGTTGCTGTTGTCCCACAGCCTCTGTTATCCGCACGTTCCGAGCCCCGAAGAGACCCTCATGCCCACCCCCTGGGCCCTTCCAGGAATGAAGCTTGCTCCACAGAGAGTGTGCAGGCTGGGTATGGCCTAGGAAAGAGAGGCCCCCTAGGTAGGCCTTGGTGCCCCTTTGAGCCGCTGAGGCCCTGGAGTGCTCTGGGATATTGTGTGCTTTTCTGTCCAGACTGGATCCACATTGAGGTTGTGCTTGGGGAGACAGAACCCACGTGGGAGACCCCAGGGTGAGGCCAAAGCAGGGAGCCTTTAGGGTGGCAGCTGGGCTACCTGACCAGGGTGCGCCACGGCAGGGAAGCTAAGCCTCCCTAGAACTGGGTGCCTGAATCCCTTCCAAAGCAGGGCCCAATTGGGCTCTGCAAGCACCGAAGCCCTGCTCGCGCCTTCAGCCTGCCCACCCAGTGGATCCCAAGGGCCTCTGGCTAGGAGGGTGTGCGCTGATGGCTAGGCCAGAGCCGTTTCCCCACGGTGTGCCCCAACGGAAAACCGTGCAGCCCTGAGCGTCCAAGGCTTCCTACAAGGCACTTGGCCCAGTCCAACATCCTGTTGAGTGTGGTTTCACGGCAAGGGCTGCAGGCCTTTCTGGCTGGAAAGCTGCAGCTTCCTTGGAGGGTAGTAGTTGATGTGTGTGTTCGCCGCACAAAGAGGGGTGTAGGAGGTGCTCCTAGCCAGGGGATGGCAAGCACTTTTTGATTCTTGCCAGAGACGCTCTTTTTCCTCCCAGAGGTTTGCCAGCAGCGAAGGCAAGGCCAGCAGCAGGGCTGCTGGGCGAGCCGCCAAGGAGCCACATCCAACCCACTTCGCCCTGGAGTAATGACCGTTTGGCCTTCAGGCCTCAGGGTGAATGTGGACACTCAGCCTGTGCCTCAGCAGCTTCTGAGCAGTGGAAGAGACACACAGGCCGTGCAAGTGGGACCTTCCATCTTGAACGTTGCTCCTCCCAGGGTCTGCATGTGTTGTATGGCTGAAGTGGGAGTAGGCCGCACGGGCATCTTGGGACAGCCTGGGAGGGGCCGTGGCTTAGCGCTGCTCAGGGAACTCCTGGCTGTTGATCTCAGCTTGGAGAGTGAGTGGAGGTTCTCTCCGAGGTACCCAGAACTCAGGCACGACGTCCCAGGGTGAATGCTAAGCCCAGGGCTTTCCTCACGCAGCTGCACACCTCTCCCTCAGGCCGCCCAGCCTGCCAGTCTCCGACTCCAAAGAACTGACTTCCTGAAGCAGTTTGAAGGCTGCCGAACTTGAGCGCTGCCAGCAGGAGGGGCCTGCAGATGATGAGCTGGGCATTCGATTCAGAGGGGTTTCCAAGGGATCCTGGCCCAGGACGGGGGCACTGGAGCCACGGGAGAGTCTTTGGCAATGAGTGTTCCCCCTTGGAAACCAGTGTGACTTCGAGCCTCCTCCAGCCTCGGAACTCACTCTCCGCTTGAAGCACAGCCCTGACACAGGATCCTCGAAACCCAAAGCAGGCCTCTCCACATGGAGAACTACAGCTCACCTGGTGGCTCTCAGCCAAGTTGCCATCACCCTCTAGGGACGTGTGTGGAGCCATGAGCTCCCAGCAAAGGACGGCAAGTGCCCGGTTTCTAGGCAAGACGCTCACCTGCTGCAGAAGCACTGGCCAGCAGTGAACAGAAGCCAAGCAGCAAGGGGGATTGGCACGCAGCCTGGGGGCCGCAAGCATCCTGCTTCCCAAAGGGCAAACGACAGCTCTCCTGTCAGGGTCTCATGTTGCTGTTGTCCCACAGCCTCTGTTATCCGCACGTTCCGAGCCCCGAAGAGACCCTCATGCCCACCCCCTGGGCCCTTCCAGGAATGAAGCTTGCTCCACAGAGAGTGTGCAGGCTGGGTATGGCCTAGGGAAGATAGGCCCCCTAGGTAGGCCTTGGTGCCCCTTTGAGCCGCTGAGGCCCTGGAGTGCTCTGGGATATTGTGTGCTTTTCTGTCCAGACTGGATCCACATTGATGTTGTGCTTGGGGAGACAGAACCCACGTGGGAGACCCCAGGGTGAGGGCAAAGCAGGGAGCCTTTAGGGTGGCAGCTGGGCTACCTGACCAGGGTGCGCCACGGCAGGGAAGCTAAGCCTCCCTAGAACTGGGTGCCTGAATCCCTTCCAAAGCAGGGCCCAATTGGGCTCTGCAAGCACCGAAGCCCTGCTCGCGCCTTCAGCCTGCCCACCCAGTGGATCCCAAGGGCCTCTGGCTAGGAGGGTGTGCGCTGATGGCTAGGCCAGAGCCGTTGACACATGGTGTGCCCCAACGGAAAACCGTGCAGCCCTGAGCATCCAAGGCTTCCTACAAGGCACTTGGCCCAGTCCAACAACCTGTTGAGTGTGGTTTCACGGCAAGGGCTGCAGGCCTTTCTGGCTGGAAAGCTGCAGCTTCCTTGGAGGGTAGTAGTTGATGTGTGTGTTCGCCGCACAAAGAGGGGTGTAGGAGGTGCTCCTAGCCAGGGAATGGCAAGCACTTTTTGATTCTTGCCAGAGGCGCTCTTTTTCCTCCCAGAGATTTGCCAACAGCGAAGGCAAGGCCAGCAGCAGTGCTGTTGGGCGAGTCGCCATGGAGCCACATCCAACCCACTTCGCCCTGGGGTAATGACCTTTTGGCCTTCAGGCCTCAGGGTGAATGTGGACACTCAGCCTGTGCCTCAGCAGCTTCTGAGCAGTGGAAGAGACACACAGGCCGTGCAAGTGGGACCTTCCATCTTGAACGTTGCTCCTCCCAGGGTCTGCATGTGTTGTATGGCTGAAGTGGGAGTAGGCCGCACGGGCATCTTGGGACAGCCTGGGAGGGGCCGTGGCTTAGCGCTGCTCAGGGAACTCCTGGCTGTTGATCTCAGCTTGGAGAGTGAGTGGAGGTTCTCTCCGAGGTACCCAGAACTCAGGCACGATGTCCCAGGGTGAATGCTAAGCCCAGGGCTTTCCTCACGCAGCTGCACGCCTCTCCCTCAGGCTGCCCAGCCTGCCAGTCTCCGACTCCAAAGAACTACCTTCCTGAAGCAGTTTGAAGGCTGCCGAACTTGAGTACTGCCAGCAGGAGAGGTCTGCGGATGATGAGCTGGGCTTTCCATTCAGAGGGGTTACCAAGGGATCCTGGCCCAGGAAGGGGGCACTGGAGCCACGGGAGAGTCTTTGGCAATGAGTGTTCCCCCTTGGAAACCAGTGTGACTCCGAGCCTCCTCCAGCCTCGGAACTCACTCTCCGCTTGAAGCACAGCCATGACACAGGATCCTCGAAACCCAAAGCAGGCCTCTCCGCATGGAGAACTACAGCTCACCTGGTGGCTCTCAGCCAAGTTGCCATCACCCTCTAGGGACGTGTGTGGAGCCATGAGCTCCCAGCAAAGGACGGCAAGTGCCCGGTTTCTAGGCAAGACGCTCACCTGCTGCAGAAGCACTGGCCAGCAGTGAACAGAAGCCAGGCAGCAAGGGGGATTGGCACGCAGCCTGGGGGCCGCAAGCATCCTGCTTCCCAAAGGGGAAACGACAGCTCTCCTGTCAGGGTCTCATGTTGCTGTTGTCCCACAGCCTCTGTTATCCGCACGTTCCGAGCCCCGAAGAGACCCTCATGCCCACCCCCTGGGCCCTTCCAGGAATGAAGCTTGCTCCACAGAGAGTGTGCAGGCTGGGTATGGCCTAGGGAAGAGAGGCCCCCTAGGTAGGCCTTGGTGCCCCTTTGAGCCACTGAGGCCCTGGAGTGCTCTGGGATATTGTGTGCTTTTCTGTCCAGACTGGATCCACATTGAGGTTGTGCTTGGGGAGACAGAACCCACGTGGGAGACCCCAGGGTGAGGGCAAAGCAGGGAGCCTTTAGGGTGGCAGCTGGGCTACCTGACCACGGTGCGCCACGGCAGGGAAGCTAAGCCTCCCTAGAACTGGGTGCCTGAATCCCTTCCAAAGCATGGCCCAATTGGGCTCTACAAGCACCGAAGCCCTGCTCGCGCATTCAGCCTGCCCACCCAGTGGATCCCAAGGGCCTCTGGCTAGGAGGGTGTGCGCTGATGGCTAGGCCAGAGCCGTTTCCCCACGGTGTGCCCCAACGGAAAACCGTGCAGCCCTGAGCGTCCAAGGCGTCCTACAAGGCACTTGGCCCAGTCCAACAGCCTGTTGAGTGTGGTTTCACGGCAAGGGCTGTAGACCTTTCTGGCTGGAAAGCTGCAGCTTCCTTGGAGGGTAGTAGTTGATGTGTGTGTTCGCCGCACAAAGAGGGGTGTAGGAGGTGCTCCTAGCCAGGGGATGGCAAGCACTTTTTGATTCTTGCCAGAGACGCTCTTTTTCCTCCCAGAGATTTGCCAACAGCGAAGGCAAGGCCAGCAGCAGGGCTGCTGGGCGAGTCGCCATGGAGCCACATCCAACCCACTTCACCCTGGGGTAATGACCGTTTGGCCTTCAGGCCTCAGGGTGAATGTGGACACTCAGCCTGTGCCTCAGCAGCTTCTGAGCAGTGGAAGAGACACACAGGCCGTGCAAGTGGGACCTTCCATCTTGAACGTTGCTCCTCCCAGGGTCTGCATGTGTTGTATGGCTGAAGTGGGAGTAGGCCGCACGGGCATCTTGGGACAGCCTGGGAGGGGCCGTGGCTTAGCGCTGCTCAGGGAACTCCTGGCTGTTGATCTCAGCTTGGAGAGTGAGTGGAGGTTCTCTCCGAGGTACCCAGAACTCAGGCACGATGTCCCAGGGTGAATGCTAAGCCCAGGGCTTTCCTCACGCAGCTGCACGCCTCTCCCTCAGGCCGCCCAGCCTGCCAGTCTCCGACTCCAAAGAACTACCTTCCTGAAGCAGTTTGAAGGCTGCCGAACTTGAGTACTGCCAGCAGGAGAGGTCTGCGGATGCTGAGCTGGGCTTTCCATTCAGAGGGGTTACCAAGGGATCCTGGCCCAGGAAGGGGGCACTGGAGCCACGGGAGAGTCTTTGGCAATGAGTGTTCCCCCTTGGAAACCAGTGTGACTCCGAGCCTCCTCCAGCCTCGGAACTCACTCTCCGCTTGAAGCACAGCCCTGACACAGGATCCTCGAAACCCAAAGCAGGCCTCTCCGCATGGAGAACTACAGCTCACCTGGTGGCTCTCAGCCAAGTTGCCATCACCCTCTAGGGACGTGTGTGGAGCCATGAGCTCCCAGCAAAGGACGGCAAGTGCCCGGTTTCTAGGCAAGACGCTCACCTGCTGCAGAAGCACTGGCCAGCAGTGAACAGAAGCCAGGCAGCAAGGGGGATTGGCACGCAGCCTGGGGGCCGCAAGCATCCTGCTTCCCAAAGGGGAAACGACAGCTCTCCTGTCAGGGTCTCATGTTGCTGTTGTCCCACAGCCTCTGTTAACCGCACGTTCCGAGCCCCGAAGAGACCCTCATGCCCACCCCCTGGGCCCTTCCAGGAATGAAGCTTGCTCCACAGAGAGTGTGCAGGCTGGGTATGGCCTAGGGAAGAGAGGCCCCCTAGGTAGGCCTTGGTGCCCCTTTGAGCCGCTGAGGCCCTGGAGTGCTCTGGGATATTGTGTGCTTTTCTGTCCAGACTGGATCCACATTGAGGTTGTGCTTGGGGAGACAGAACCCACGTGGGAGACCCCAGGGTGAGGCCAAAGCAGGGAGCCTTTAGGGTGGCAGCTGGGCTACCTGACCAGGGTGCGCCACGGCAGGGAAGCTAAGCCTCCCTAGAACTGGGTGCCTGAATCCCTTCCAAAGCAGGGCCCAATTGGGCTCTGCAAGCACCGAAGCCCTGCTCGCGCCTTCAGCCTGCCCACCCAGTGGATCCCAAGGGCCTCTGGCTAGGAGGGTGTGTGCTGATGGCTAGGCCAGAGCCTTTTCCCCATGGTGTGCCCCAACAGAAAACCGTGCAGCCCTGAGCGTCCAAGGCTTCCTACAAGGCACTTGGCCCAGTCCAACAACCTGTTGAGTGTGGTTTCACGGCAAGGGCTGCAGGCCTTTCTGGCTGGAAAGCTGCAGCTTCCTTGGAGGGTAGTAGTTGATGTGTGTGTTCGCCGCACAAAGAGGGGTGTTGGAGGTGCTCCTAGCAAGGGGATGGCAAGCACTTTTTGATTCTTGCCAGAGACGCTCTTTTTCCTCCCAGAGGTTTGCCAGCAGCGAAGGCAAGGCCAGCAGCAGGGCTGCTGGGCGAGCCGCCAAGGAGCCACATCCAACCCACTTCGCCCTGGGGTAATGACCGTTTGGCCTTCAGGCCTCAGGGTGAATGTGGACACTCAGCCTGTGCCCCAGCAGCTTCTGAGCAGTGGAAGAGACACACAGGCCGTGCAAGTGGGACCTTCCATCTTGAACGTTGCTCCTCCCAGGGTCTGCATGTGTTGTATGGCTGAAGTGGGAGTAGGCCGCACGGGCATCTTGGGACAGCCTGGGAGGGGCCGTGGCTTAGCGCTCCTCAGGGAACTCCTGACTGTTGATCTCAGCTTGGAGAGTGAGTGGAGGTTCTCTCCGAGGTACCCAGAACTCAGGCACGACGTCCCAGGGTGAATGCTAAGCCCAGGGCTTTCCTCACGCAGCTGCACGCCTCTCCCTCAGGCCGCCCAGCCTACCAGTCTCCGACTCCAAAGAACTGCCTTCCTGAAGCAGTTTGAAGGCTGCCGTACTTGAGAACTGCCAGCAGGAGAGGTCTGCGGATGATGAGCTGGGCTTTCCATTCAGAGGGGTTTGCAAGGGATCCTGGCCCAGGAAGGGGGCACTGGAGCCACGGGAGAGTCTTTGGCAATGAGTGTTCCCCCTTGGAAACCAGTGTGACTCTGAGCCTCCTCCAGCCTCGGAACTCACTCTCCGCTTGAAGCACAGCCCTGACACAGGATCCTCGAAACCCGCGGCAGGCCTCTCCGCATGGAGAACTACAGCTCACCTGGTGGCTCTCAGCCAAGTTGCCATCACCCTCTAGGGACGTGTGTGGAGCCATGAGCTCCCAGCAAAGGACGGCAAGTGCCCGGTTTCTAGGCAAGACGCTCACCTGCTGCAGAAGCACTGGCCAGCAGTGAACAGAAGCCAGGCAGCAAGAGGGATTGGCACGCAGCCTGGGGGCCGCAAGCATCCTGCTTCCCAAAGGGCAAACGACAGCTCTCCTGTCAGGGTCTCATGTTGCTGTTGTCCCACAGCCTCTGTTATCCGCACGTTCCAAGCCCCGAAGAGACCCTCATGCCCACCCCCTGGGCCCTTCCAGGAATGAAGCTTGCTCCACAGAGAGTGTGCAGGCTGGGTATGGCCTAGGGAAGAGAGTCCCCCTAGGTAGGCCATGGTGCCCCTTTGAGCCACTGAGGCCCTGGAGTGCTCTGGGATATTGTGTGCTTTTCTGTCCAGACTGGATCCACATTGAGGTTGTGCTTGGGGAGACAGAACCCACGTGGGAGACCCCAGGGTGAGGGCAAAGCAGGGAGCCTTTAGGGTGGCAGCTGGGCTCCCTGACCAGGGTGCGCCACGGCAGGGAAGCTAAGCCTCCCTAGAACTGGGTGCCTGAATCTCTTCCAAAGCAGGGCCCAATTGGGCTCTGCAAGCACCAAAGCCCTGCTCGGGCCTTCAGCCTGCCCACCCAGTGGATCCCAAGGGCCTCTGGCTAGGAGGGTGTGCGCTGATGGCTAGGCCAGAGCCATTTCCCCACGGTGTGCCCCAACGGAAAACCGTGCAGCCCTGAGCGTCCAAGGCTTCCTACAAGGCACTTGGCCCAGTCCAACAGCCTGTTGAGTGTGGTTACACGGCAAGGGCTGCAGGCCTTTCTGGCTGGAAAGCTGCAGCTTCCTTGGAGGGTAGTAGTTGATGTGTGTGTTCGCCGCACAAAGAGGGGTGTAGGAGGTGCTCCTAGCCAGGGGATGGCAAGCACTTTTTGATTCTTGCCAGAGACGCTCTTTTTCCTCCCAGAGGTTTGCCAGCAGCGAAGGCAAGGCCAGCAGCACGGCTGCTGGGCGAGCCGCCAAGGAGCCACATCCAACCCACTTCGCCCTGGGGTAATGACCGTTTGGCCTTCAGGCCTCAGGGTGAATGTGGACACTCAGCCTGTGCCCCAGCAGCTTCTGAGCAGTGGAAGAGACACACAGGCCGTGCAAGTGGGACCTTCCATCTTGAACGTTGCTCCTCCCAGGGTCTGCATGTGTTGTATGGCTGAAGTGGGAGTAGACCGCACGGGCATCTTGGGACAGCCTGGGAGGGCCCGTGGCTTAGTGCTGCTCAGGGAACTTCTGGCTGTTGATCTCAGCTTGGAGAGTGAGTGGAGGTTCTCTCCGAGGTACCCAGAACTCAGGCACGACGTCCCAGGGTGAATGCTAAGCCCAGGGCTTTCCTCACGTAGCTGCACGCCTCTCCCTCAGGCCACCCAGCCTGCCAGTCTCCGACTCCAAAGAACTGCCTTCCTGAAGCAGTTTGAAGGCTGCCGAACTTGAGCGCTGCCAGCAGGAGAGGCCTGCGGATGATGAGCTGGGCTTTCCATTCAGAGGGGTTTCCAAGGGATCCTGGCCCAGGAAGGGGGCACTGGAGCCACGGGAGAGTCTTTGGCAATGAGTGTTCCCCCTTGGAAACCAGTGTGACTCCGAGCCTCCTCCAGCCTCGGAACTCACTCTCCGCTTGAAGCACAGCCCTGACACAGGATCCTCGAAACCCGCGGCAGGCCTCTCCGCATGGAGAACTACAGCTCACCTGGTGGCTCTCAGCCAAGTTGCCATCACCCTCTAGGGACGTGTGTGGAGCCATGAGCTCCCAGCAAAGGACGGCAAGTGCCCGGTTTCTAGGCAAGACGCTCACCTGCTGCAGAAGCACTGGCCAGCAGTGAACAGAAGCCAGGCAGCAAGGGGGATTGGCACGCAGCCTGGGGGCCGCAAGCATCCTGCTTCCCAAAGGCGAAACGACAGCTCTCCTGTCAGGGTCTCATGTTGCTGTTGTCCCACAGCCTCTGTTATCCACACGTTCCGAGCCCCGAAGAGACCCTCATGCCCACCCCCTGGGCCCTTCCAGGAATGAAGCTTGCTCCACAGAGAGTGTGCAGGCTGGGTATGGCCTAGGGAAGGGAGGCCCCCTAGGTAGGCCTTGGTGCCCCTTTGAGCCGCTGAGGCCCTGGAGTGCTCTGGGATATTGTGTGCTTTTCTGTCCAGACTGGATCCACATTGAGGTTGTGCTTGGGGAGACAGAACCCACGTGGGAGACCCCAGGGTGAGGGCAAAGCAGGGAGCCTTTAGGGTGGCAGCTGGGCTACCTGACCAGGGTGCGCCACGGCAGGGAAGCTAAGCCTCCCTAGAACTGGGTGCCTGAATCCCTTCCAAAGCAGGGCCCAATTGGGCTCTGCAAGCACCGAAGCCCTGCTCGCGCCTTCAGCCTGCCCACCCAGTGGATCCCAAGGGCCTCTGGCTAGGAGGGTGTGCGCTGATGGCTAGGCCAGAGCCGTTTCCCCACGGTGTGCCCCAACGGAAAACCGTGCAGCCCTGAGCGTCCAAGGCTTCCTACAAGGCACTTGGCCCAGTCCAACAGCCTGTTGAGTGTGGTTTCATGGCAAGGGCTGCAGGCCTTTCTGGCTGGAAAGCTGCAGCTTCCTTGGAGGGTAGTAGTTGATGTGTGTGTTCGCCGCACAAAGAGGGGTGTAGGAGGTGCTCCTAGCCAGGGGATGGCAAGCACTTTTTGATTCTTGCCAGAGACGCTCTTTTTCCTCCCAGAGGTTTGCCAGCAGCGAAGGCAAGGCCAGCAGCAGGGCTGCTGGGCGAGCCGCCAAGGAGCCACATCCAACCCACTTCGCCCTGGGGTAATGACCGTTTGGCCTTCAGGCCTCAAGGTGAATGTGGACACTCAGCCTGTGCCTCAGCAGCTTCTGAGCAGTGGAAGAGACACACAGGCCGTGCAAGTGGGACCTTCCATCTTGAACGTTGCTCCTCCCAGGGTCTGCATGTGTTGTATGGCTGAAGTGGGATTAGACCGCACGGGCATCTTGGGACTGCCTGGGAGAGGCCGTGGCTTAGCACTGCTCAGGGAACTCCTGGCTGTTGATCTCAGCTTGGAGAGTGAGTGGAGGTTCTCTCCGAGGTACCCAGAACTCAGGCACGACGTCCCAGGGTGAATGCTAAGCCCAGGGCTTTCCTCACGTAGCTGCACGCCTCTCCCTCAGGCCACCCAGCCTGCCAGTCTCCGACTCCAAAGAACTGCCTTCCTGAAGCAGTTTGAAGGCTGCCAAACTTGAGCGCTGCCAGCAGGAGAGGCCTGCGTATGATGAGCTGGGCTTTCCATTCAGAGGGGTTTCCAAGGGATCCTGGCCCAGGAAGGGGGCACTGGAGCCACGGGAGAGTCTTTGGCAATGAGTGTTCCCCCTTGGAAACCAGTGTGACTCCGAGCCTCCTCCAGCCTCGGAACTCACTCTCCACTTGAAGTACAGCCCTGACACAGGATCCTCGAAACCCGCGGCAGGCCTCTCCGCATGGAGAACTACAGCTCACCTGGTGGCTCTCAGCCAAGTTGCCATCACCCACTAGGGACGTGTGTGGAGCCATGTGCTCCCAGCAAAGTACGGCAAGTGCCCGGTTTCTGGTCAAGAAGTTCACCTGCTGCAGAAGCACTGGCCAGCAGTGAACAGAAGCCAGGCAGCAAGGGGGATTGGCACGCAGCCTGGGGGCCGCAAGCATCCTGCTTCCCAAAGGGCAAACGACAGCTCTCCTGTCAGGGACTCATGTTGCTGTTGTCCCACAGCCTCTGTTATCCGCACGTTCCGAGCCCCGAAGAGACCCTCATGCCCACCCCCTGGGCCCTTCCAGGAATGAAGCTTGCTCCACAGAGAGTGTGCAGGCTGGGTATGGCCTAGGGAAGAGAGGCCCCCTAGGTAGGCCTTGGTGCCCCTTTGAGCCGCTGAGGCCCTGGAGTGCTCTGGGATATTGTGTGCTTTTCTGTCCAGACTGGATCCACATTGAGGTTGTGCTTGGGGAGACAGAACCCACGTGGGAGACCCCAGGGTGAGGGCAAAGCAGGGAGCCTTTAGGGTGGCAGCTGGGCTCCCTGAACAGGGTGCGCCACGGCAGGGAAGCTAAGCCTCCCTAGAACTGGGTGCCTGAATCCCTTCCAAAGCAGGGCCCAATTGGGCTCTGCAAGCACCGAAGCCCTGCTCGCGCCTTCAGCCTGCCCACCCAGTGGATCCCAAGGGCCTCTGGCTAGGAGGGTGTGCGCTGATGGCTAGGCCAGAGCCGTTTCCCCACGGTGTGCCCCAACGGAAAACCGTGCAGCCCTGAGCGTCCAAGGCTTCCTACAAGGCACTTGGCCCAGTCCAACAGCCTGTTGAGTGTGGTTTCACGGCAAGGGCTGCAGGCCTTTCTGGCTGGAAAGCTGCAGCTTCCTTGGAGGGTAGTAGTTGATGTGTGTGTTCGCCGCACAAAGAGGGGTGTAGGACGTGCTCCTAGCCAGGGGATGGCAAGCACTTTTTGATTCTTGCCAGAGACGCTCTTTTTCCTCCCAGAGGTTTGCCAGCAGCGAAGGCAAGGCCAGCAGCAGGGCTGCTGGGCGAGCCGCCAAGGAGCCACATCCAACCCACTTCGCCCTGGGGTAATGACCGTTTGGCCTTCAGGCCTCAGGGTGAATGTGGACACTCAGCCTGTGCCTCAGCAGCTTCTGAGCAGTGGAAGAGACACACAGGCCGTGCAAGTGGGACCTTCCATCTTGAACGTTGCTCCTCCCAGGGTCTGCATGTGTTGTATGGCTGAAGTGGGAGTAGACCGCACGGGCATCTTGGGACAGCCTGGGAGGGGCCGTGGCTTAGCACTGCTCAGGGAACTCCTGGCTGTTGATCGCAGCTTGGAGAGTGAGTGGAGGTTCTCTCCGAGGTACCCAGAACTCAGGCACGACGTCCCAGGGTGAATGCTAAGCCCAGGGCTTTCCTCACGTAGCTGCACGCCTCTCCCTCAGGCCACCCAGCCTGCCAGTCTCCGACTCCAGAGAACTGCCTTCCTGAAGCAGTTTGAAGGCTGCCGAACTTGAGCGCTGCCAGCAGGAGAGGCCTGCGGATGATGAGCTGGGCTTTCCATTCAGAGGGGTTTCCAAGGGATCCTGGCCCAGGAAGGGGGCACTGGAGCCACGGGAGAGTCTTTGGCAATGAGTGTTCCCCCTTGGAAACCAGTGTGACTCCGAGCCTCCTCCAGCCTCGGAACTCACTCTCCGCTTGAAGCACAGCCCTGACACAGGATCCTCGAAACCCGCGGCAGGCCTCTCCGCATGGAGAACTACAGCTCACCTGGTGGCTCTCAGCCAAGTTGCCATCACCCACTAGGGACGTGTGTGGAGCCATGAACTCCCAGCAAAGGACGGCAAGTGCCCAGTTTCTAGGCAAGACGCTCACCTGCTGCAGAAGCACTGGCCAGCAGTGAACAGAAGCCAGGCAGCAAGGGGGATTGGCACGCAGCCTGGGGGCTGCAAGCATGCTGCTTCCCAAAGGGCAAACGACAGCTCTCCTGTCAGGGTCTCATGTTGCTGTTGTCCCACAGCCTCTGTTATCCACACGTTCCGAGCCCCGAAGAGACCCTCATGCCCACCCCCTGGGCCCTTCCAGGAATGAAGCTTGCTCCACAGAGAGTGTGCAGGCTGGGTATGGCCTAGGGAAGAGAGTCCCCCTAGGTAGGCCTTGGTGCCCCTTTGAGCCGCTGAGGCCCTGGAGTGCTCTGGGATATTGTGTGCTTTTCTGTCCAGACTGGATCCACATTGAGGTTGTGCTTGGGGAGACAGAACCCACGTGGGAGACCCCAGGGTGAGGGCAAAGCAGGGAGCCTTTAGGGTGGCAGCTGGGCTACCTGACCAGGGTGCGCCACGGCAGGGAAGCTAAGCCTCCCTAGAACTGGGTGCCTGAATCCCTTCCAAAGCAGGGCCCAATTGGGCTCTGCAAGCACCGAAGCCCTGCTCGCGCCTTCAGCCTGCCCACCCAGTGGATCCCAAGGGCCTCTGGCTAGGAGGGTGTGCGCTGATGGCTAGGCCAGAGCCGTTTCCCCACAGTGTGCCCCAACGGAAAACCGTGCAGCCCTGAGCGTTCAAGGCTTCCTACAAGGCACTTGGCCCAGTCCAACAGCCTGTTGAGTGTGGTTTCACGGCAAGGGCTGCAGGCCTTTCTGGCTGGAAAGCTGCAGCTTCCTTGGAGGGTAGTAGTTGATGTGTGTGTTCGCCGCACAAAGAGGGGTGTAGGAGGTGCTCCTAGCCAGGGAATGGCAAGCACTTTTTGATTCTTGCCAGAGACGCTCTTTTTCCTCCCAGAGGTTTGCCAGCAGCGAAGGCAAGGCCAGCAGGAGGGCTGCTGGGCGAGCCGCCAAGGAGCCACATCCAACCCACTTCGCCCTGGGGTAATGACCGTTTGGCCTTCAGGCCTCAGGGTGAATGTGGACACTCAGCCTGTGCCTCAGCAGCTTCTGAGCAGTGGAAGAGACACACAGGCCGTGCAAGTGGGACCTTCCATCTTGAACGTTGCTCCTCCCAGGGTCTGCATGTGTTGTATGGCTGAAGTGGGAGTAGGCCGCACGGGCATCTTGGGACAGCCTGGGAGGGGCCGTGGCTTAGCGCTCCTCAGGGAACTCCTGGCTGTTGATCTCAGCTTGGAGAGTGAGTGGAGGTTCTCTCCGAGGTACCCAGAACTCAGGCACGACGTCCCAGGGTGAATGCTAAGCCCAGGGCTTTCCTCACGCAGCTGCACGCCTCTCCCTCAGGCCGCCCAGCCTACCAGTCTCCGACTCCAAAGAACTACCTTCCTGAAGCAGTTTGAAGGCTGCCGTACTTGAGTACTGCCAGCAGGAGAGGTCTGCGGATGATGAGCTGGGCTTTCCATTCAGAGGGGTTTGCAAGGGATCCTGGCCCAGGAAGGGGGCACTGGAGCCACGGGAGAGTCTTTGGCAATGAGTGTTCCCCCTTGGAAACCAGTGTGACTCCGAGCCTCCTCCAGCCTCGGAACTCACTCTCCGCTTGAAGCACAGCCCTGACACAGGATCCTCGAAACCCAAAGCAGGCCTCTCCACATGGAGAACTACAGCTCACCTGGTGGCTCTCAGCCAAGTTGCCATCACCCTCTAGGGACGTGTGTGGAGCCATGAGCTCCCAGCAAAGGACGGCAAGTGCCCGGTTTCTAGGCAAGACGCTCACCTGCTGCAGATGCACTGGCCAGCAGTGAACAGAAGCCAGGCAGCAAGAGGGATTGGCACGCAGCCTGGGGGCCGCAAGCATCCTGCTTCCCAAAGGGCAAACGACAGCTCTCCTGTCAGGGTCTCATGTTGCTGTTGTCCCACAGCCTCTGTTATCCGCACGTTCCGAGCCCCGAAGAGACCCTCATGCCCACCCCCTGGGCCCTTCCAGGAATGAAGCTTGCTCCACAGAGAGTGTGCAGGCTGGGTATGGCCTAGGGAAGGGAGGCCCCCTAGGTAGGCCTTGGTGCCCCTTTGAGCCGCTGAGGCCCTGGAGTGCTCTGGGATATTGTGTGCTTTTCTGTCCAGACTGGATCCACATTGAGGTTGTGCTTGGGGAGACAGAACCAACGTGGGAGCCCCCAGCGTGAGGGCAAAGCAGGGAGCCTTTAGGGTGGCAGCTGGGCTACCTGACCAGGGTGCGCCACGGCAGGGAAGCTAAGCCTCCCTAGAACTGGGTGCCTGAATCCCTTCCAAAGCAGGGCCCAATTGGGCTCTGCAAGCACCGAAGCCCTGCTCGCACCTTCAGCCTGCCCACCCAGTGGATCCCAAGGGCCTCTGGCTAGGAGGGTGTGCGCTGATGGCTAGGCCAGAGCCGTTTCCCCACGGTGTGCCCCAACGGAAAACCGTGCAGCCCTGAGCGTCCAAGGCTTCCTACAAGGCACTTGGCCCAGTCCAACAGCCTTTTGAGTGTGGTTTCATGGCAAGGGCTGCAGGCCTTTCTGGCTGGAAAGCTGCAGCTTCCTTGGAGGGTAGTAGTTGATGTGTGTGTTCGCCGCACAAAGAGGGGTGTAGGAGGTGCTCCTAGCCAGGGGATGGCAAGCACTTTTTGATTCTTGCCAGAGACGCTCTTTTTCCTCCCAGAGGTTTGCCAGCAGCGAAGGCAAGGCCAGCAGCAGGGCTGCTGGGCGAGCCGCTAAGGAGCCACATCCAACCCACTTCGCCCTGGGGTAATGACCGCTTGGCCTTCAGGCCTCAAGGTGAATGTGGACACTCAGCCTGTGCCTCAGCAGCTTCTGAGCAGTGGAAGAGACACACAGGCCGTGCAAGTGGGACCTTCCATCTTGAACGTTGCTCCTCCCAGGGTCTGCATGTGTTGTATGGCTGAAGTGGGAATAGACCGCACGGGCATCTTGGGACTGCCTGGGAGGGGCCGTGGCTTAGCGCTGCTCAGGGAACTCCTGGCTGTTGATCTCAGCTTGGAGAGTGAGTGGAGGTTCTCTCCGAGGTACCCAGAACTCAGGCACGACGTCCCAGGGTGAATGCTAAGCCCAGGGCTTTCCTCACGTAGCTGCACGCCTCTCCCTCAGGCCACCCAGCCTGCCAGTCTCCGACTCCAAAGAACTGCCTTCCTGAAGCAGTTTGAAGGCTGCCAAACTTGAGCGCTGCCAACAGGAGAGGCCTGCGGATGATGAGCTGGGCTTTCCATTCAGAGGGGTTTCCAAGGGATCCTGGCCCAGGAAGGGGGCACTGGAGCCACGGGAGAGTCTTTGGCAATGAGTGTTCCCCCTTGGAAACCAGTGTGACTCCGAGCCTCCTCCAGCCTCGGAACTCACTCTCCACTTGAAGTACAGCCCTGACACAGGATCCTCGAAACCCGCGGCAGGCCTCTCCGCATGGAGAACTACAGCTCACCTGGTGGCTCTCAGCCAAGTTGCCATCACCCTCTAGGGACGTGTGTGGAGCCATGAGCTCCCAGCAAAGGACGGCAAGTGCCCGGTTTCTGGTCAAGAAGTTCACCTGCTGCAGAAGCACTGGCCAGCAGTGAACAGAAGCCAGGCAGCAAGGGGGATTGGCACGCAGCCTGGGGGCCGCAAGCACCCTGCTTCCCAAAGGGCAAACGACAGCTCTCCTGTCAGGGACTCATGTTGCTGTTGTCCCACAGCCTCTGTTATCCGCACGTTCCGAGCCCCGAAGAGACCCTCATGCCCACCCCCTGGGCCCTTCCAGGAATGAAGCTTGCTCCACAGAGAGTGTGCAGGCTGGGTATGGCCTAGGGAAGAGAGGCCCCCTAGGTAGGCCTTGGTGCCCCTTTGAGCCGCTGAGGCCCTGGAGTGCTCTGGGATATTGTGTGCTTTTCTGTCCAGACTGGATCCACATTGATGTTGTGCTTGGGGAGACAGAACCCACGTGGGAGACCCCAGGGTGAGGGCAAAGCAGGGAGCCTTTAGGGTGGCAGCTGGGCTACCTGACCAGGGTGCGCCACGGCAGGGAAGCTAAGCCTCCCTAGAACTGGGTGCCTGAATCCCTTCCAAAGCAGGGCCCAATTGGGCTCTGCAAGCACCGAAGCCCTGCTCGCGCCTTCAGCCTGCCCACCCAGTGGATCCCAAGGGCCTCTGGCTAGGAGGGTGTGCGCTGATGGCTAGGCCAGAGCCGTTTCCCCACGGTGTGCCCCAACGGAAAACCGTGCAGCCCTGAGCGTCCAAGGCTTCCTACAAGGCACTTGGCCCAGTCCAACAGCCTGTTGAGTGTGGTTTCACGGCAAGGGCTGCAGGCCTTTCTGGCTGGAAAGCTGCAGCTTCCTTGGAGGGTAGTAGTTGATGTGTGTGTTCGCCGCACAAAGAGGGGTGTAGGAGGTGCTCCTAGCCAGGGGATGGCAAGCACTTTTTGATTCTTGCCAGAGACGCTCTTTTTCCTCCCAGAGGTTTGCCAGCAGCGAAGGCAAGGCCAGCAGCAGGGCTGCTGGGCGAGCCGCCAAGGAGCCACATCCAACCCACTTCGCCCTGGGGTAATGACCGTTTGGCCTTCAGGCCTCAGGGTGAATGTGGACACTCAGCCTGTGCCTCAGCAGCTTCTGAGCAGTGGAAGAGACACACAGGCCGTGCAAGTGGGACCTTCCATCTTGAACGTTGCTCCTCCCAGGGTCTGCATGTGTTGTATGGCTGAAGTGGGAGTAGACCGCACGGGCATCTTGGGACAGCCTGGGAGGGGCCGTGGCTTAGCACTGCTCAGGGAACTCCTGGCTGTTGATCGCAGCTTGGAGAGTGAGTGGAGGTTCTCTCCGAGGTACCCAGAACTCAGGCACGACGTCCCAGGGTGAATGCTAAGCCCAGGGCTTTCCTCACGTAGCTGCACGCCTCTCCCTCAGGCCACCCAGCCTGCCAGTCTCCGACTCCAAAGAACTGCCTTCCTGAAGCAGTTTGAAGGCTGCCGAACTTGAGCGCTGCCAGCAGGAGAGGCCTGCGGATGATGAGCTGGGCTTTCCATTCAGAGGGGTTTCCAAGGGATCCTGGCCCAGGAAGGGGGCACTGGAGCCACGGGAGAGTCTTTGGCAATGAGTGTTCCCCCTTGGAAACCAGTGTGACTCCGAGCCTCCTCCAGCCTCGGAACTCACTCTCCACTTGAAGTACAGCCCTGACACAGGATCCTCGAAACCCGCGGCAGGCCTCTCCGCATGGAGAACTACAGCTCACCTGGTGGCTCTCAGCCAAGTTGCCATCACCCTCTAGGGACGTGTGTGGAGCCATGAGCTCCCAGCAAAGGACGGCAAGTGCCCGGTTTCTGGTCAAGAAGTTCACCTGCTGCAGAAGCACTGGCCAGCAGTGAACAGAAGCCAGGCAGCAAGGGGGATTGGCACGCAGCCTGGGGGCCGCAAGCATCCTGCTTCCCAAAGGGCAAACGACAGCTCTCCTGTCAGGGACTCATGTTGCTGTTGTCCCACAGCCTCTGTTATCCGCACGTTCCGAGCCCCGAAGAGACCCTCATGCCCAACCCCTGGGCCCTTCCAGGAATGAAGCTTGCTCCACAGAGAGTGTGCAGGCTGGGTATGGCCTAGGGAAGAGAGGCCCCCTAGGTAGGCCTTGGTGCCCCTTTGAGCCGCTGAGGCCCTGGAGTGCTCTGGGATATTGTGTGCTTTTCTGTCCAGACTGGATCCACATTGAGGTTGTGCTTGGGGAGACAGAACCCACGTGGGAGACCCCAGGGTGAGGGCAAAGCAGGGAGCCTTTAGGGTGGCAGCTGGGCTCCCTGACCAGGGTGCGCCACGGCAGGGAAGCTAAGCCTCCCTAGAACTGGGTGCCTGAATCCCTTCCAAAGCAGGGCCCAATTGGGCTCTGCAAGCACCGAAGCCCTGCTCGCGCCTTCAGCCTGCCCACCCAGTGGATCCCAAGGGCCTCTGGCTAGGAGGGTGTGCGCTGATGGCTAGGCCAGAGCCGTTTCCCCACGGTGTGCCCCAACGGAAAACCGTGCAGCCCTGAGCGTCCAAGGCTTCCTACAAGGCACTTGGCCCAGTCCAACAGCCTGTTGAGTGTGGTTTCACGGCAAGGGCTGCAGGCCTTTCTGGCTGGAAAGCTGCAGCTTCCTTGGAGGGTAGTAGTTGATGTGTGTGTTCGCCGCACAAAGAGGGGTGTAGGACGTGCTCCTAGCCAGGGGATGGCAAGCACTTTTTGATTCTTGCCAGAGACGCTCTTTTTCCTCCCAGAGGTTTGCCAGCAGCGAAGGCAAGGCCAGCAGCAGGGCTGCTGGGCGAGCCGCCAAGGAGCCACATCCAACCCACTTCGCCCTGGGGTAATGACCGTTTGGCCTTCAGGCCTCAGGGTGAATGTGGACACTCAGCCTGTGCCTCAGCAGCTTCTGAGCAGTGGAAGAGACACACAGGCCGTGCAAGTGGGACCTTCCATCTTGAACGTTGCTCCTCCCAGGGTCTGCATGTGTTGTATGGCTGAAGTGGGAGTAGACCGCACGGGCATCTTGGGACAGCCTGGGAGGGGCCGTGGCTTAGCACTGCTCAGGGAACTCCTGGCTGTTGATCGCAGCTTGGAGAGTGAGTGGAGGTTCTCTCCGAGGTACCCAGAACTCAGGCACGACGTCCCAGGGTGAATGCTAAGCCCAGGGCTTTCCTCACGTAGCTGCACGCCTCTCCCTCAGGCCACCCAGCCTGCCAGTCTCCGACTCCAAAGAACTGCCTTCCGGAAGCAGTTTGAAGGCTGCCGAACTTGAGCGCTGCCAGCAGGAGAGGCCTGCGGATGATGAGCTGGGCTTTCCATTCAGAGGGGTTTCCAAGGGATCCTGGCCCAGGAAGGGGGCACTGGAGCCACGGGAGAGTCTTTGGCAATGAGTGTTCCCCCTTGGAAACCAGTGTGACTCCGAGCCTCCTCCAGCCTCGGAACTCACTCTCCGCTTGAAGCACAGCCCTGACACAGGATCCTCGAAACCCGCGGCAGGCCTCTCCGCATGGAGAACTACAGCTCACCTGGTGGCTCTCAGCCAAGTTGCCATCACCCTCTAGGGACGTGTGTGGAGCCATGAGCTCCCAGCAAAGGACGGCAAGTGCCCGGTTTCTAGGCAAGACGCTCACCTGCTGCAGAAGCACTGGCCAGCAGTGAACAGAAGCCAGGCAGCAAGAGGGATTGGCACGCAGCCTGGGGGCCGCAAGCATCCTGCTTCCCAAAGGGCAAATGACAGCTCTCCTGTCAGGGTCTCATGTTGCTGTTGTCCCACAGCCTCTGTTATCCGCACGTTCCGAGCCCCGAAGAGACCCTCATGCCCACCCCCTGGGCCCTTCCAGGAATGAAGCTTGCTCCACAGAGAGTGTGCAGGCTGGGTATGGCCTAGGGAAGAGAGTCCCCCTAGGTAGGCCTTGGTGCCCCTTTGAGCCGGTGAGGCCCTGGAGTGCTCTGGGATATTGTGTGCTTTTCTGTCCAGACTGGATCCACATTGAGGTTGTGCTTGGGGAGACAGAACCAACGTGGGAGCCCCCAGCGTGAGGGCAAAGCAGGGAGCCTTTAGGGTGGCAGCTGGGCTACCTGACCAGGGTGCGCCACGGCAGGGAAGCTAAGCCTCCCTAGAACTGGGTGCCTGAATCCCTTCCAAAGCAGGGCCCAATTGGGCTCTACAAGCACCGAAGCCCTGCTCGCGCCTTCAGCCTGCCCACCCAGTGGATCCCAAGGGCCTCTGGCTAGGAGGGTGTGCGCTGATGGCTAGGCCAGAGCCGTTTCCCCACGGTGTGCCCCAACGGAAAACCGTGCAGCCCTGAGCGTCCAAGGCTTCCTACAAGGCACTTGGCCCAGTCCAACAGCCTGTTGAGTGTGGTTTCATGGCAAGGGCTGCAGGCCTTTCTGGCTGGAGAGCTGCAGCTTCCTTGGAGGGTAGTAGTTGATGTGTGTGTTCGCCGCACAAAGAGGGGTGTTGGAGGTGCTCCTAGCAAGGGGATGGCAAGCACTTTTTGATTCTTGCCAGAGACGCTCTTTTTCCTCCCAGAGGTTTGCCAGCAACGAAGGCAAGGCCAGCAGCAGGGCTGCTGGGCGAGCCGCCAAGGAGCCACATCCAACCCACTTCGCCCTGGAGTAATGACCGTTTGGCCTTCAGGCCACAGGGTGAATGTGGACACTCAGCCTGTGCCCCAGCAGCTTCTGAGCAGTGGAAGAGACACACAGGCCGTGCAAGTGGGACCTTCCATCTTGAACTTTGCTCCTCCCAGGGTCTGCATGTGTTGTATGGCTGAAGTGGGAGTAGGCCGCACAGGCATCTTGGGACAGCCTTGGAGGGGCCGTGGCGTAGCGCTGCTCAGGGAACTCCTGGCTGTTGATCTCAGCTTGGAGAGTGAGTGGAGGTTCTCTCCGAGGTACCCAGAACTCAGGCACGACGTCCCAGGGTGAATGCTAAGCCCAGGGCTTTCCTCACGCAGCTGCACGCCTCTCCCTCAGGCCGCCCAGCCTGCCAGTCTCCGACTCCAAAGAACTGACTTCCTGAAGCAGTTTGAAGGCTGACGAACTTGAGCGCTGCCAGCAGGAGGGGCCTGCAGATGATGAGCTGGGCATTCCATTCAGAGGGGTTTCCAAGGGATCCTGGCCCAGGACGGGGGCACTGGAGCCACGGGAGAGTCTTTGGCAATGAGTGTTCCCCCTTGGAAACCAGTGTGACTCCGAGCCTCCTCCAGCCTCGGAACTCACTCTCCGCTTGAAGCACAGCCCTGACACAGGATCCTCGAAACCCGCGGCAGGCCTCTCCGCATGGACAACTACAGCTCACCTGGTGGCTCTCAGCCAAGTTGCCATCACCCTCTAGGGACGTGTGTGGAGCCATGAGCTCCCAGCAAAGGACAGCAAGTGCCCGGTTTATAGGCAAGACGCTCACCTGCTGCAGAAGCACTGGCCAGCAGTGAACAGAAGCCAGGCAGCAAGGGGGATTGGCACGCAGCCTGGGGGCTGCAAGCATGCTGCTTCCCAAAGGGCAAACGACAGCTCTCCTGTCAGGGTCTCATGTTGCTGTTGTCCCACAGCCTCTGTTATCCGCACATTCCGAGCCCCGAAGAGACCCTCATGCCCATCCCCTGGGCCCTTCCAGGAATGAAGCTTGCTCCACAGAGAGTGTGCAGGCTGGGTATGGCCTAGGGAAGAGAGTCCCCCTAGGTAGGCCTTGGTGCCCCTTTGAGCCGCTGAGGCCCTGGAGTGCTCTGGGATATTGTGTGCTTTTCTGTCCAGACTGGATCCACATTGAGGTTGTGCTTGGGGAGACAGAACCCTCGTGGGAGACCCCAGGGTGAGGGCAAAGCAGGGAGCCTTTAGGGTGGCAGCTGGGCTACCTGACCAGGGTGCGCCACGGCAGGGAAGCTAAGCCTCCCTAGAACTGGATGCCTGAATCCCTTCCAAAGCAGGGCCCAATTGGGCTCTACAAGCACCGAAGCCCTGCTCGCGCCTTCAGCCTGCCCACCCAGTGGATCCCAAGGGCCTCTGGCTAGGAGGGTGTGCGCTGATGGCTAGGCCAGAGCCGTTTCCCCACGGTGTGCCCCAACGGAAAACCGTGCAGCCCTGAGCGTCCAAGGCTTCCTACAAGGCACTTGGCCCAGTCCAACAGCCTGTTGAGTGTGGTTTCACGGCAAGGGCTGCAGGCCTTTCTGGCTGGAAAGCTGCAGCTTCCTTGGAGGGTAGTAGTTGATGTGTGTGTTCGCCGCACAAAGAGGGGTGTAGGAGGTGCTCCTAGCCAGGGAATGGCAAGCACTTTTTGATTCTTGCCAGAGACGCTCTTTTTCCTCCCAGAGGTTTGCCAGCAGCGAAGGCAAGGCCAGCAGGAGGGCTGCTGGGCGAGCCGCCAAGGAGCCACATCCAACCCACTTCGCCCTGGGGTAATGACCGTTTGGCCTTCAGGCCTCAGGGTGAATGTGGACACTCAGCCTGTGCCTCAGCAGCTTCTGAGCAGTGGAAGAGACACACAGGCCGTGCAAGTGGGACCTTCCATCTTGAACGTTGCTCCTCCCAGGGTCTGCATGTGTTGTATGGCTGAAGTGGGAGTAGGCCGCACGGGCATCTTGGGACAGCCTGGGAGGGGCCGTGGCTTAGCCATGCTCAGGGAACTCCTGGCTGTTGATCTCAGCTTGGAGAGTGAGTGGAGGTTCTCTCCGAGGTACCCAGAACTCAGGCACGACGTCCCAGGGTGAATGCTAAGCCCAGGGCTTTCCTCACGCAGCTGCACGCCTCTCCCTCAGGCCGCCCAGCCTACCAGTCTCCGACTCCAAAGAACTACCTTGCTGAAGCAGTTTGAAGGCTGCCGTACTTGAGTACTGCCAGCAGGAGAGGTCTGCGGATGATGAGCTGGGCTTTCCATTCAGAGGGGTTTGCAAGGGATCCTGGCCCAGGAAGGGGGCACTGGAGCCACGGGAGAGTCTTTGGCAATGAGTGTTCCCCCTTGGAAACCAGTGTGACTCCGAGCCTCCTCCAGCCTCGGAACTCACTCTCCGCTTGAAGCACAGCCCTGACACAGGATCCTCGAAACCCAAAGCAGGCCTCTCCACATGGAGAACTACAGCTCACCTGGTGGCTCTCAGCCAAGTTGCCATCACCCTCTAGGGACGTGTGTGGAGCCATGAGCTCCCAGCAAAGGACGGCAAGTGCCCGGTTTCTAGGCAAGACGCTCACCTGCTGCAGAAGCACTGGCCAGCAGTGAACAGAAGCCAGGCAGCAAGAGGGATTGGCACGCAGCCTGGGGGCCGCAAGCATCCTGCTTCCCAAAGGGCAAACGACAGCTCTCCTGTCAGGGTCTCATGTTGCTGTTGTCCCACAGCCTCTGTTATCCGCACGTTCCGAGCCCCGAAGAGACCCTCATGCCCACCCCCTGGGCCCTTCCAGGAATGAAGCTTGCTCCACAGAGAGTGTGCAGGCTGGGTATGGCCTAGGGAAGAGAGTCCCCCTAGGTAGGCCTTGGTGCCCCTTTGAGCCGGTGAGGCCCTGGAGTGCTCTGGGATATTGTGTGCTTTTCTGTCCAGACTGGATCCACATTGAGGTTGTGCTTGGGGAGACAGAACCAACGTGGGAGCCCCCAGCGTGAGGGCAAAGCAGGGAGCCTTTAGGGTGGCAGCTGGGCTACCTGACCAGGGTGCGCCATGGCAGGGAAGCTAAGCCTCCCTAGAACTGGGTGCCTGAATCCCTTCCAAAGCAGGGCCCAATTGGGCTCTACAAGCACCGAAGCCCTGCTCGCGCCTTCAGCCTGCCCACCCAGTGGATCCCAAGGGCCTCTGGCTAGGAGGGTGTGCGCTGATGGCTAGGCCAGAGCCGTTTCCCCACGGTGTGCCCCAACGGAAAACCGTGCAGCCCTGAGCGTCCAAGGCTTCCTACAAGGCACTTGGCCCAGTCCAACAGCCTGTTGACTGTGGTTTCATGGCAAGGGCTGCAGGCCTTTCTGGCTGGAAAGCTGCAGCTTCCTTGGAGGGTAGTAGTTGATGTGTGTGTTCGCCGCACAAAGAGGGGTGTAGGAGGTGCTCCTAGCCAGGGGATGGCAAGCACTTTTTGATTCTTGCCAGAGACGCTCTTTTTCCTCCCAGAGGTTTGCCAGCAGCGAAGGCAAGGCCAGCAGCAGGGCTGCTGGGCGAGCCGCCAAGGAGCCACATCCAACCCACTTCGCCCTGGAGTAATGACCGCTTGGCCTTCAGGCCTCAAGGTGAATGTGGACACTCAGCCTGTGCCTCAGCAGCTTCTGAGCAGTGGAAGAGACACACAGGCCGTGCAAGTGGGACCTTCCATCTTGAACGTTGCTCCTCCCAGGGTCTGCATGTGTTGTATGGCTGAAGTGGGATTAGACCGCACGGGCATCTTGGGACTGCCTGGGAGGGGCCGTGGCTTAGCGCTGCTCAGGGAACTCCTGGCTGTTGATCTCAGCTTGGAGAGTGAGTGGAGGTTCTCTCCGAGGTACCCAGAACTCAGGCACGACGTCCCAGGGTGAATGCTAAGCCCAGGGCTTTCCTCACGTAGCTGCACGCCTCTCCCTCAGGCCACCCAGCCTGCCAGTCTCCGACTCCAAAGAACTGCCTTCCTGAAGCAGTTTGAAGGCTGCCAAACTTGAGCGCTGCCAGCAGGAGAGGCCTGCGGATGATGAGCTGGGCTTTCCATTCAGAGGGGTTTCCAAGGGATCCTGGCCCAGGAAGGGGGCACTGGAGCCACGGGAGAGTCTTTGGCAATGAGTGTTCCCCCTTGGAAACCAGTGTGACTCCGAGCCTCCTCCAGCCTCGGAACTCACTCTCCACTTGAAGTACAGCCCTGACACAGGATCCTCGAAACCCGCGGCAGGCCTCTCCGCATGGAGAACTACAGCTCACCTGGTGGCTCTCAGCCAAGTTGCCATCACCCACTAGGGACGTGTGTGGAGCCATGAGCTCCCAGCAAAGGACGGCAAGTGCCCAGTTTCTAGGCAAGACGCTCACCTGCTGCAGAAGCACTGGCCAGCAGTGAACAGAAGCCAGGCAGCAAGGGGGATTGGCACGCAGCCTGGGGGCCGCAAGCATCCTGCTTCCCAAAGGGCAAACGACAGCTCTCCTGTCAGGGTCTCATGTTGCTGTTGTCCCACAGCCTCTGTTATCCACACGTTCCGAGCCCCGAAGAGACCCTCATGCCCACCCCCTGGGCCCTTCCAGGAATGAAGCTTGCTCCACAGAGAGTGTGCAGGCTGGGTATGGCCTAGGGAAGAGAGGCCCCCTAGGTAGGCCTTGGTGCCCCTTTGAGCCGCTGAGGCCCTGGAGTGCTCTGGGATATTGTGTGCTTTTCTGTCCAGACTGGATCCACATTGAGGTTGTGCTTGGGGAGACAGAACCCACGTGGGAGACCCCAGGGTGAGGGCAAAGCAGGGAGCCTTTAGGGTGGCAGCTGGGCTCCCTGACCAGGGTGCGCCACGGCAGGGAAGCTAAGCCTCCCTAGAACTGGGTGCCTGAATCCCTTCCAAAGCAGGGCCCAATTGGGCTCTGCAAGCACCGAAGCCCTGCTCGCGCCTTCAGCCTGCCCACCCAGTGGATCCCAAGGGCCTCTGGCTAGGAGGGTGTGCGCTGATGGCTAGGCCAGAGCCGTTTCCCCACGGTGTGCCCCAACGGAAAACCGTGCAGCCCTGAGCGTCCAAGGCTTCCTACAAGGCACTTGGCCCAGTCCAACAGCCTGTTGAGTGTGGTTTCATGGCAAGGGCTGCAGGCCTTTCTGGCTGGAGAGCTGCAGCTTCCTTGGAGGGTAGTAGTTGATGTGTGTGTTCGCCGCACAAAGAGGGGTGTTGGAGGTGCTCCTAGCAAGGGGATGGCAAGCACTTTTTGATTCTTGCCAGAGACGCTCTTTTTCCTCCCAGAGGTTTGCCAGCAACGAAGGCAAGGCCAGCAGCAGGGCTGCTGGGCGAGCCGCCAAGGAGCCACATCCAACCCACTTCGCCCTGGAGTAATGACCGTTTGGCCTTCAGGCCTCAGGGTGAATGTGGACACTCAGCCTGTGCCCCAGCAGCTTCTGAGCAGTGGAAGAGACACACAGGCCGTGCAAGTGGGACCTTCCATCTTGAACTTTGCTCCTCCCAGGGTCTGCATGTGTTGTATGGCTGAAGTGGGAGTAGGCCGCACAGGCATCTTGGGACAGCCTTGGAGGGGCCGTGGCGTAGCGCTGCTCAGGGAACTCCTGGCTGTTGATCTCAGCTTGGAGAGTGAGTGGAGGTTCTCTCCGAGGTACCCAGAACTCAGGCACGACGTCCCAGGGTGAATGCTAAGCCCAGGGCTTTCCTCACGCAGCTGCACGCCTCTCCCTCAGGCCGCCCAGCCTGCCAGTCTCCGACTCCAAAGAACTGACTTCCTGAAGCAGTTTGAAGGCTGACGAACTTGAGCGCTGCCAGCAGGAAGGACCTGCAGATGATGAGCTGGGCATTCCATTCAGAGGGGTTTCCAAGGGATCCTGGCCCAGGACGGGGGCACTGGAGCCACGGGAGAGTCTTTGGCAATGAGTGTTCCCCCTTGGAAACCAGTGTGACTCCGAGCCTCCTCCAGCCTCGGAACTCACTCTCCGCTTGAAGCACAGCCCTGACACAGGATCCTCGAAACCCGCGGCAGGCCTCTCCGCATGGACAACTACAGCTCACCTGGTGGCTCTCAGCCAAGTTGCCATCACCCTCTAGGGACGTGTGTGGAGCCATGAGCTCCCAGCAAAGGACAGCAAGTGCCCGGTTTATAGGCAAGACGCTCACCTGCTGCAGAAGCACTGGCCAGCAGTGAACAGAAGCCAGGCAGCAAGGGGGATTGGCACGCAGCCTGGGGGCTGCAAGCATGCTGCTTCCCAAAGGGCAAACGACAGCTCTCCTGTCAGGGTCTCATGTTGCTGTTGTCCCACAGCCTCTGTTATCCGCACATTCCGAGCCCCGAAGAGACCCTCATGCCCATCCCCTGGGCCCTTCCAGGAATGAAGCTTGCTCCACAGAGAGTGTGCAGGCTGGGTATGGCCTAGGGAAGAGAGTCCCCCTAGGTAGGCCTTGGTGCCCCTTTGAGCCGCTGAGGCCCTGGAGTGCTCTGGGATATTGTGTGCTTTTCTGTCCAGACTGGATCCACATTGAGGTTGTGCTTGGGGAGACAGAACCCTCGTGGGAGACCCCAGGGTGAGGGCAAAGCAGGGAGCCTTTAGGGTGGCAGCTGGGCTACCTGACCAGGGTGCGCCACGGCAGGGAAGCTAAGCCTCCCTAGAACTGGATGCCTGAATCCCTTCCAAAGCAGGGCCCAATTGGGCTCTACAAGCACCGAAGCCCTGCTCGCGCCTTCAGCCTGCCCACCCAGTGGATCCCAAGGGCCTCTGGCTAGGAGGGTGTGCGCTGATGGCTAGGCCAGAGCCGTTTCCCCACGGTGTGCCCCAACGGAAAACCGTGCAGCCCTGAGCGTCCAAGGCTTCCTACAAGGCACTTGGCCCAGTCCAACAGCCTGTTGAGTGTGGTTTCACGGCAAGGGCTGCAGGCCTTTCTGGCTGGAAAGCTGCAGCTTCCTTGGAGGGTAGTAGTTGATGTGTGTGTTCGCCGCACAAAGAGGGGTGTAGGAGGTGCTCCTAGCCAGGGAATGGCAAGCACTTTTTGATTCTTGCCAGAGACGCTCTTTTTCCTCCCAGAGGTTTGCCAGCAGCGAAGGCAAGGCCAGCAGGAGGGCTGCTGGGCGAGCCGCCAAGGAGCCACATCCAACCCACTTCGCCCTGGGGTAATGACCGTTTGGCCTTCAGGCCTCAGGGTGAATGTGGACACTCAGCCTGTGCCTCAGCAGCTTCTGAGCAGTGGAAGAGACACACAGGCCGTGCAAGTGGGACCTTCCATCTTGAACGTTGCTCCTCCCAGGGTCTGCATGTGTTGTATGGCTGAAGTGGGAGTAGGCCGCACGGGCATCTTGGGACAGCCTGGGAGGGGCCGTGGCTTAGCCATGCTCAGGGAACTCCTGGCTGTTGATCTCAGCTTGGAGAGTGAGTGGAGGTTCTCTCCGAGGTACCCAGAACTCAGGCACGACGTCCCAGGGTGAATGCTAAGCCCAGGGCTTTCCTCACGCAGCTGCACGCCTCTCCCTCAGGCCGCCCAGCCTACCAGTCTCCGACTCCAAAGAACTACCTTGCTGAAGCAGTTTGAAGGCTGCCGTACTTGAGTACTGCCAGCAGGAGAGGTCTGCGGATGATGAGCTGGGCTTTCCATTCAGAGGGGTTTGCAAGGGATCCTGGCCCAGGAAGGGGGCACTGGAGCCACGGGAGAGTCTTTGGCAATGAGTGTTCCCCCTTGGAAACCAGTGTGACTCCGAGCCTCCTCCAGCCTCGGAACTCACTCTCCGCTTGAAGCACAGCCCTGACACAGGATCCTCGAAACCCAAAGCAGGCCTCTCCACATGGAGAACTACAGCTCACCTGGTGGCTCTCAGCCAAGTTGCCATCACCCTCTAGGGACGTGTGTGGAGCCATGAGCTCCCAGCAAAGGACGGCAAGTGCCCGTTTTCTAGGCAAGACGCTCACCTGCTGCAGAAGCACTGGTCAGCAGTGAACAGAAGCCAGGCAGCAAGAGGGATTGGCACGCAGCCTGGGGGCCGCAAGCATCCTGCTTCCCAAAGGGCAAACGACAGCTCTCCTGTCAGGGTCTCATGTTGCTGTTGTCCCACAGCCTCTGTTATCCGCACGTTCCGAGCCCCGAAGAGACCCTCATGCCCACCCCCTGGGCCCTTCCAGGAATGAAGCTTGCTCCACAGAGAGTGTGCAGGCTGGGTATGGCCTAGGGAAGAGAGTCCCCCTAGGTAGGCCTTGGTGCCCCTTTGAGCCGCTGAGGCCCTGGAGTGCTCTGGGATATTGTGTGCTTTTCTGTCCAGACTGGATCCACATTGAGGTTGTGCTTGGGGAGACAGAACCAACGTGGGAGCCCCCAGCGTGAGGGAAAAGCAGGGAGCCTTTAGGGTGGCAGCTGGGCTACCTGACCAGGGTGCGCCACGGCAGGGAAGCTAAGCCTCCCTAGAACTGGGTGCCTGAATCCCTTCCAAAGCAGGGCCCAATTGGGCTCTGCAAGCACCGAAGCCCTGCTCGCGCCTTCAGCCTGCCCACCCAGTGGATCCCAAGGGCCTCTGGCTAGGAGGGTGTGCGCTGATGGCTAGGCCAGAGCCGTTTCCCCACGGTGTGCCCCAACGGAAAACCGTGCAGCCCTGAGCGTCCAAGGCTTCCTACAAGGCACTTGGCCCAGTCCAACAGCCTGTGGAGTGTGGTTTCATGGCAAGGGCTGCAGGCCTTTCTGGCTGGAAAGCTGCAGCTTCCTTGGAGGGTAGTAGTTGATGTGTGTGTTCGCCGCACAAAGAGGGGTGTAGGAGGTGCTCCTAGCCAGGGGATGGCAAGCACTTTTTGATTCTTGCCAGAGACGCTCTTTTTCCTCCCAGAGGTTTGCCAGCAGCGAAGGCAAGGCCAGCAGCAGGGCTGCTGGGCGAGCCGCCAAGGAGCCACATCCAACCCACTTCGCCCTGGGGTAATGACCGTTTGGCCTTCAGGCCTCAGGGTGAATGTGGACACTCAGCCTGTGCCCCAGCAGCTTCTGAGCAGTGGAAGAGACACACAGGCCGTGCAAGTGGGACCTTCCATCTTGAACGTTGCTCCTCCCAGGGTCTGCATGTGTTGTATGGCTGAAGTGGGAGTAGACCGCACGGGCATCTTGGGACAGCCTGGGAGGGGCCGTGGCTTAGCACTGCTCAGGGAACTCCTGGCTGTTGATCGCAGCTTGGAGAGTGAGTGGAGGTTCTCTCCGAGGTACCCAGAACTCAGGCACGACGTCCCAGGGTGAATGCTAAGCCCAGGGCTTTCCTCACGTAGCTGCACGCCTCTCCCTCAGGCCACCCAGCCTGCCAGTCTCCGACTCCAAAGAACTGCCTTCCTGAAGCAGTTTGAAGGCTGCCGAACTTGAGCGCTGCCAGCAATAGAGGCCTGCGGATGATGAGCTGGGCTTTCCATTCAGAGGGGTTTCCAAGGGATCCTGGCCCAGGAAGGGGGCACTGGAGCCACGGGAGAGTCTTTGGCAATGAGTGTTCCCCCTTGGAAACCAGTGTGACTCCGAGCCTCCTCCAGCCTCGGAACTCACTCTCCGCTTGAAGCACAGCCCTGACACAGGATCCTCGAAACCCGCGGCAGGCCTCTCCGCATGGACAACTACAGCTCACCTGGTGGCTCTCAGCCAAGTTGCCATCACCCACTAGGGACGTGTGTGGAGCCATGAGCTCCCAGCAAAGGACGGCAAGTGCCCAGTTTCTAGGCAAGACGCTCACCTGCTGCAGAAGCACTGGCCAGCAGTGAACAGAAGCCAGGCAGCAAGGGGGATTGGCACGCAGCCTGGGGGCCGCAAGCATCCTGCTTCCCAAAGGGCAAACGACAGCTCTCCTGTCAGGGTCTCATGTTGCTGTTGTCCCACAGCCTCTGTTATCCGCACGTTCCGAGCCCCGAAGAGACCCTCATGCCCACCCCCTGGGCCCTTCCAGGAATGAAGCTTGCTCCACAGAGAGTGTGCAGGCTGGGTATGGCCTAGGGAAGAGAGGCCCCCTAGGTAGGCCTTGGTGCCCCTTTGAGCCGCTGAGGCCCTGGAGTGCTCTGGGATATTGTGTGCTTTTCTGTCCAGACTGGATCCACATTGAGGTTGTGCTTGGGGAGACAGAACCCACGTGGGAGACCCCAGGGTGAGGGCAAAGCAGGGAGCCTTTAGGGTGGCAGCTGGGCTCCCTGACCAGGGTGCGCCACGGCAGGGAAGCTAAGCCTCCCTAGAACTGGGTGCCTGAATCCCTTCCAAAGCAGGGCCCAATTGGGCTCTGCAAGCACCGAAGCCCTGCTCGGGCCTTCAGCCTGCCCACCCAGTGGATCCCAAGGGCCTCTGGCTAGGAGGGTGTGCGCTGATGGCTAGGCCAGAGCCGTTTCCCCACGGTGTGCCCCAACGGAAAACCGTGCAGCCCTGAGCGTCCAAGGCTTCCTACAAGGCACTTGGCCCAGTCCAACAGCCTGTGGAGTGTGGTTTCATGGCAAGGGCTGCAGGCCTTTCTGGCTGGAAAGCTGCAGCTTCCTTGGAGGGTAGTAGTTGATGTGTGTGTTCGCCGCACAAAGAGGGGTGTAGGAGGTGCTCCTAGCCAGGGGATGGCAAGCACTTTTTGATTCTTGCCAGAGACGCTCTTTTTCCTCCCAGAGGTTTGCCAGCAGCGAAGGCAAGGCCAGCAGCAGGGCTGCTGGGCGAGCCGCCAAGGAGCCACATCCAACCCACTTCGCCCTGGGGTAATGACCGTTTGGCCTTCAGGCCTCAGGGTGAATGTGGACACTCAGCCTGTGCCCCAGCAGCTTCTGAGCAGTGGAAGAGACACACAGGCCGTGCAAGTGGGACCTTCCATCTTGAACGTTGCTCCTCCCAGGGTCTGCATATGTTGTATGGCTGAAGTGGGAGTAGGCCGCACGGGCATCTTGGGACAGCCTGGGAGGGGCCGTGGCTTAGCGCTGCTCAGGGAACTCCTGGCTGTTGATCTCAGCTTGGAGAGTGAGTGGAGGTTCTCTCCGAGGTACCCAGAACTCAGGCACGACGTCCCAGGGTGAATGCTATGCCCAGGGCTTTCCTCACGCAGCTGCTCGCCTCTCCCTCAGGCCGCCCAGCCTGCCAGTCTCCGACTCCAAAGAACTGCCTTCCTGAAGCAGTTTGAAGGCTGCCAAACGCGAGCGCTGCCAGCAGGAGAGGCCTGCGGATGATGAGCTGGTCTTTCCATTCAGAGGGGTTTCCAAGGGATCCTGGCCCAGGAAGGGGGCACTGGAGCCACGGGAGAGTCTTTGGCAATGAGTGTTCCCCCTTGGAAACCAGTGTGACTCCGAGCCTCCTCCAGCCTCGGAACTCACTCTCCGCTTGAAGCACAGCCCTGACACAGGATCCTCGAAACCCGCGGCAGGCCTCTCCGCATGGAGAACTACAGCTCACCTGGTGGCTCTCAGCCAAGTTGCCATCACCCACTAGGGACGTGTGTGGAGCCATGAGCTCCCAGCAAAGGACGGCAAGTGCCGGTTTCTAGGCAAGACGCTCACCTGCTGCAGAAGCACTGGCCAGCAGTGAACAGAAGCCAGGCAGCAAGGGGGATTGGCATGCAGCCTGGGGGCCGCAAGCATCCTGCTTCCCAAAGGGCAAACGACAGCTCTCCTGTCAGGGTCTCATGTTGCTGTTGTCCCACAGCCTCTGTTATCCACACGTTCCGAGCCCCGAAGAGACCCTCATGCCCACCCCCTGGGCCCTTCCAGGAATGAAGCTTGCTCCACAGAGAGTGTGCAGGCTGGGTATGGCCTAGGGAAGAGAGTCCCCCTAGGTAGGCCTTGGTGCCCCTTTGAGCCGCTGAGGCCCTGGAGTGCTCTGGGATATTGTGTGCTTTTCTGTCCAGACTGGATCCACATTGAGGTTGTGCTTGGGGAGACAGAACCCACGTGGGAGACCCCAGGGTGAGGGCAAAGCAGGGAGCCTTTAGGGTGGCAGCTGGGCTACCTGACCAGGGTGCGCCACGGCAGGGAAGCTAAGCCTCCCTAGAACTGGGTGCCTGAATCCCTTCCAAAGCAGGGCCCAATTGGGCTCTGCAAGCACCGAAGCCCTGCTCGGGCCTTCAGCCTGCCCACCCAGTGGATCCCAAGGGCCTCTGGCTAGGAGGGTGTGCGCTGATGGCTAGGCCAGAGCCGTTTCCCCACGGTGTGCCCCAACGGAAAACCGTGCAGCCCTGAGCGTCCAAGGCTTCCTACAAGGCACTTGGCCCAGTCCAACAGCCTGTTGAGTGTGGTTTCACGGCAAGGGCTGCAGGCCTTTCTGGCTGGAAAGCTGCAGCTTCCTTGGAGGGTAGTAGTTGATGTGTGTGTTTGCCGCACAAAGAGGGGTGTAGGAGGTGCTCCTGGCCAGGGGATGGCAAGCACTTTTTGATTCTTGCCAGAGACGCTCTTTTTCCTCCCAGAGGTTTGCCAGCAGCGAAGGCAAGGCCAGCAGCAGGGCTGCTGGGCGAGCCGCCAAGGAGCCACATCCAACCCACTTCGCCCTGGGGTAATGACCGTTTGGCCTTCAGGCCTCAGGGTGAATGTGGACACTCAGCCTGTGCCTCAGCAGCTTCTGAGCAGTGGAAGAGACACACAGGCCGTGCAAGTGGGACCTTCCATCTTGAACGTTGCTCCTCCCAGGGTCTGCATGTGTTGTATGGCTGAAGTGGGATTAGACCGCACGGGCATCTTGGGACTGCCTGGGAGGGGCCGTGGCTTAGCGCTGCTCAGGGAACTCCTGGCTGTTGATCTCAGCTTGGAGAGTGAGTGGAGGTTCTCTCCGAGGTACCAAGAACTCAGGCACGACGTCCCAGGGTGAATGCTAAGCCCAGGGCTTTCCTCACGCAGCTGCACGCCTCTCCCTCAGGCCGCCCAGCCTGCCAGTCTCCGACTCCAAAGAACTGCCTTCCTGAAGCAGTTTGAAGGCTGCCGAACGCGAGCGCTGCCAGCAGGAGAGGCCTGCGGATGATGAGCTGGGCTTTCCATTCAGAGGGGTTTCCAAGGGATCCTGGCCCAGGAAGGGGGCACTGGAGCCACGGGAGAGACTTTGGCAATGAGTGTTCCCCCTTGGGAGCCAGTGTGACTCCGAGCCTCCTCCAGCCTCGGAACTCACTCTCCGCTTGAAGCACAGCCCTGACACAGGATCCTCGAAACCCAAAGCAGGCCTCTCTGCATGGAGAACTACAGCTCACCTGGTGGCTCTCAGCCAAGTTGCCATCACCCACTAGGGACGTGTGTGGAGCCACGAGCTCCCAGCAAAGGACGGCAAGTGCCCGGTTTCTAGGCAAGACGCTCACCTGCTGCAGAAGCACTGGCCAGCAGTGAACAGAAGCCAGGCAGCAAGGGGGATTGGCACGCAGCCTGGGGGCCGCAAGCATCCTGCTTCCCAAAGGGCAAACGACAGCTCTCCTGTCAGGGTCTCATGTTGCTGTTGTCCCACAGCCTCTGTTATCCACACGTTCCGAGCCCCGAAGAGACCCTCATGCCCACCCCCTGGGCCCTTCCAGGAATGAAGCTTGCTCCACAGAGAGTGTGCAGGCTGGCTATGGCCTAGGGAAGAGAGTCCCCCTAGGTAGGCCTTGGTGCCCCTTTGAGCCACTGAGGCCCTGGAGTGCTCTGGGATATTGTGTGCTTTTCTGTCCAGACTGGATCCACATTGAGGTTGTGCTTGGGGAGACAGAACCCACGTGGGAGACCCCAGGGTGAGGGCAAAGCAGGGAGCCTTTAGGGTGGCAGCTGGGCTACCTGACCAGGGTGCGCCACGGCAGGGAAGCTAAGCCTCCCTAGAACTGGGTGCCTGAATCCCTTCCAAAGCAGGGCCCAATTGGGCTCTGCAAGCACCGAAGCCCTGCTCGGGCCTTCAGCCTGCCCACCCAGTGGATCCCAAGGGCCTCTGGCTAGGAGGGTGTGCGCTGATGGCTAGGCCAGAGCCGTTTCCCCACGGTGTGCCCCAACGGAAAACCGTGCAGCCCTGAGCGTCCAAGGCTTCCTACAAGGCACTTGGCCCAGTCCAACAGCCTGTTGAGTGTGGTTTCACGGCAAGGGCTGCAGGCCTTTCTGGCTGGAAAGCTGCAGCTTCCTTGGAGGGTAGTAGTTGATGTGCGTGTTCGCCGCACAAAGAGGGGTGTAGGAGGTGCTCCTAGCCAGGGGATGGCAAGCACTTTTTGATTCTTGCCAGAGACGCTCTTTTTCCTCCCAGAGGTTTGCCAGCAGCGAAGGCAAGGCCAGCAGCAGGGCTGCTGGGCGAGCCGCCAAGGAGCCACATCCAACCCACTTCGCCCTGGAGTAATGACCGTTTGGCCTTCAGGCCTCAGGGTGAATGTGGACACTCAGCCTGTGCCTCAGCAGCTTCTGAGCAGTGGAAGAGACACACAGGCCGTGCAAGTGGAACCTTCCATCTTGAACGTTGCTCCTCCCAGGGTCTGCATGTGTTGTATGGCTGAAGTGGGAGTAGGCCGCACGGGCATCTTGGGACAGCCTGGGAGGGGCCGTGGCTCAGCGCTGCTCAGGGAACTCCTGGCTGTTGATCTCAGCTTGGAGAGTGAGTGGAGGTTCTCTCCGAGGTACCCAGAACTCAGGCACGACGTCCCAGGGTGAATGCTAAGCCCAGGGCTTTCCTCACGGAGCTGCACGCCTCTCCCTCAGGCCGCCCAGCCTGCCAGTCTCCGACTCCAAAGAACTGACTTCCTGAAGCAGTTTGAAGGCTGCCGAACTTGAGCGCTGCCAGCAGGAGGGGCCTGCAGATGATGAGCTGGGCATTCCATTCAGAGGGTTTTCCAAGGGATCCTGGCCCAGGACGGGGGCACTGGAGCCACGGGAGAGTCTTTGGCAATGAGTGTTCCCCCTTGGAAACCAGTGTGACTCCGAGCCTCCTCCAGCCTCGGAACTCACCCTACGCTTGAAGCACAGCCCTGACACAGGATCCACGAAACCCGCGGCAGGCCTCTCCGCATGGAGAACTACAGCTCACCTGGTGGCTCTCAGCCAAGTTGCCATCACCCTCTAGGGACGTGTGTGGAGCCATGAGCTCCCAGCAAAGGACGGCAAGTGCCCGGTTTCTAGGCAAGACGCTCACCTGCTGCAGAAGCACTGGCCAGCAGTGAACAGAAGCCAGGCAGGAAGGGGGATTGGCACGCAGCCTGGGGGCTGCAAGCATCCTGCTTCCCAAAGGGCAAACGACAGCTCTCCTGTCAGGGTCTCATGTTGCTGTTGTCCCACAGCCTCTGTTATCCACACGTTCCGAGCCCCGAAGAGACCCTCATGCCCACCCCCTGGGCCCTTCCAGGAATGAAGCTTGCTCCACGGAGAGTGTGCAGGCTGGGTATGGCCTAGGGAAGAGAGTCCCCCTAGGTAGGCCTTGGTGCCCCTTTGAGCCGCTGAGGCCCTGGAGTGCTCTGGGATATTGTGTGCTTTTCTGTCCAGAATGGATCCTCAATGAGGTTGTGCTTGGGGAGACAGAACCCACGTGGGAGACCCCAGGGTGAGGGCAAAGCAGGGAGCCTTTAGGGTGGCAGCTGGGCTACCTGACCAGGGTGCGCCACGGCAGGGAAGCTAAGCCTCCCTAGAACTGGGTGCCTGAATCCCTTCCAAAGCAGGGCCCAATTGGGCTCTGCAAGCACCGAAGCCCTGCTCGCGCATTCAGCCTGCCCACCCAGTGGATCCCAAGGGCCTCTGGCTAGGAGGGTGTGCGCTGATGGCTAGGCCAGAGCCGTTTCCCCACGGTGTGCCCCAACGGAAAACCGTGCAGCCCTGAGCGTCCAAGGCTTCCTACAAGGCACTTGGCCCAGTCCAACAGCCTGTTGAGTGTGGTTTCACGGCAAGGGCTGCAGGCCTTTCTGGCTGGAAAGCTGCAGCTTCCTTGGAGGGTAGTAGTTGATGTGCGTGTTCGCCGCACAAAGAGGGGTGTAGGAGGTGCTCCTAGCCAGGGGATGGCAAGCACTTTTTGATTCTTGCCAGAGACGCTCTTTTTCCTCCCAGAGGTTTGCCAGCAGCGAAGGCAAGGCCAGCAGCAGGGCTGCTGGGCGAGCCGCCAAGGAGCCACATCCAACCCACTTCGCCCTGGAGTAATGACCGTTTGGCCTTCAGGCCTCAGGGTGAATGTGGACACTCAGCCTGTGCCTCAGCAGCTTCTGAGCAGTGGAAGAGACACACAGGCCGTGCAAGTGGAACCTTCCATCTTGAACGTTGCTCCTCCCAGGGTCTGCATGTGTTGTATGGCTGAAGTGGGAGTAGGCCGCACGGGCATCTTGGGACAGCCTGGGAGGGGCCGTGGCTCAGCGCTGCTCAGGGAACTCCTGGCTGTTGATCTCAGCTTGGAGAGTGAGTGGAGGTTCTCTCCGAGGTACCCAGAACTCAGGCACGACGTCCCAGGGTGAATGCTAAGCCCAGGGCTTTCCTCACGCAGCTGCACGCCTCTCCCTCAGGCCGCCCAGCCTGCCAGTCTCCGACTCCAAAGAACTGCCTTCCTGAAGCAGTTTGAAGGCTGCCAAACTTGAGCGCTGCCAGCAGGAGAGGCCTGCGGATGATGAGCTGGGCTTTCCATTCAGAGGGGTTTCCAAGGGATCCTGGCCCAGGAAGGGGGCACTGGAGCCACGGGAGAGTCTTTGGCAATGAGTGTTCCCCCTTGGAAACCAGTGTGACTCCGAGCCTCCTCCAGCCTCGGAACTCACTCTCCGCTTGAAGCACAGCCCTGACACAGGATCCTCGAAACCCGCGGCAGGCCTCTCCGCATGGAGAACTACAGCTCACCTGGTGGCTCTCAGCCAAGTTGCCATCACCCACTAGGGATGTGTGTGGAGCCATGAGCTCCCAGCAAAGGACGGCAAGTGCCCAGTTTCTAGGCTAGACGCTCACCTGCTGCAGAAGCACTGGCCAGCAGTGAACAGAAGCCAGGCAGCAAGGGGGATTGGCACACAGCCTGGGGGCCGCAAGCATCCTGCTTCCCAAAGGGCAAACGACAGCTCTCCTGTCAGGGTCTCATGTTGCTGTTGTCCCACAGCCTCTGTTATCCGCACGTTCCGAGCCCCGAAGAGACCCTCATGCCCACCCCCTGGGCCCTTCCAGGAATGAAGCTTGCTCCACAGAGAGTGTGCAGGCTGGGTATGGCCTAGGGAAGAGAGGCCCCCTAGGTAGGCCTTGGTGCCCCTTTGAGCCGCTGAGGCCCTGGAGTGCTCTGGGATATTGTGTGCTTTTCTGTCCAGACTGGATCCACATTGAGGTTGTGCTTGGGGAGACAGAACCCACGTGGGAGACCCCAGGGTGAGGGCAAAGCAGGGAGCCTTTAGGGTGGCAGCTGGGCTACCTGACCAGGGTGCGCCACGGCAGGGAAGCTAAGCCTCCCTAGAACTGGGTGCCTGAATCCCTTCCAAAGCAGGGCCCAATTGGGCTCTGCAAGCACCGAAGCCCTGCTCGGGCCTTCAGCCTGCCCACCCAGTGGATCCCAAGGGCCTCTGGCTAGGAGGGTGTGCGCTGATGGCTAGGCCAGAGCCGTTTCCCCACGGTGTGCCCCAACGGAAAAGCGTGCAGCCCTGAGCGTTCAAGGCTTCCTACAAGGCACTTGGCCCAGTCCAACAGCCTGTTGAGTGTGGTTTCACGGCAAGGGCTGCAGGCCTTTCTGGCTGGAAAGCTGCAGCTTCCTTGGAGGGTAGTAGTTGATGTGTGTGTTCGCCGCACAAAGAGGGGTGTAGGAGGTGCTCCTAGCCAGGGGATGGCAAGCACTTTTTGATTCTTGCCAGAGACGCTCTTTTTCCTCCCAGAGGTTTGCCAGCAGCGAAGGCAAGGCCAGCAGCAGGGCTGCTGGGAGAGCCACCAAGGAGCCACATCCAACCCACTTCGCCCTGGGGTAATGACCGTTTGGCCTTCAGGCCTCAGGGTGAATGTGGACACTCAGCCTGTGCCCCAGCAGCTTCTGAGCAGTGGAAGAGACACACAGGCCGTGCAAGTGGGACCTTCCATCTTGAACGTTGCTCCTCCCAGGGTCTGCATGTGTTGTATGGCTGAAGTGGGAGTAGGCCGCACGGGCATCTTGGGACAGCCTGGGAGGGGCCGTGGCTTAGCGCTGCTCAGGGAACTCCTGGCTGTTGATCTCAGCTTGGAGAGTGAGTGGAGGTTCTCTCCGAGGTACCCAGAACTCAGGCACGACGTCCCAGGGTGAATGCTAAGCCCAGGGCTTTCCTCACGCAGCTGCACGCCTCTCCCTCAGGCCGCCCAGCCTGCCAGTCTCCGACTCCAAAGAACTGCCTTCCTGAAGCAGTTTGAAGGCTGCTGAACTTGAGCGCTGCCAGCAGGAGGGGCCTGCAGATGATGAGCTGGGCATTCCATTCAGAGGGGTTTCCAAGGGATCCTGGCCCAGGACGGGGGCACTGGAGCCACGGGAGACTCTTTGGCAATGAGTGTTCCCCCTTGGAAACCAGTGTGACTCCGAGCCTCCTCCAGCCTCGGAACTCACTCTCCGCTTGAAGCACAGCCCTGACACAGGATCCTCGAAACCCGCGGCAGGCCTCTCCGCATGGAGAACTACAGCTCACCTGGTGGCTCTCAGCCAAGTTGCCATCACCCACTAGGGACGTGTGTGGAGCCATGAGCTCCCAGCAAAGGACGGCAAGTGCCGGTTTCTAGGCAAGACGCTCACCTGCTGCAGAAGCACTGGCCAGCAGTGAACAGAAGCCAGGCAGCAAGGGGGATTGGCATGCAGCCTGGGGGCCGCAAGCATCCTGCTTCCCAAAGGGCAAACGACAGCTCTCCTGTCAGGGTCTCATGTTGCTGTTGTCCCACAGCCTCTGTTATCCACACGTTCCGAGCCCCGAAGAGACCCTCATGCCCACCCCCTGGGCCCTTCCAGGAATGAAGCTTGCTCCACAGAGAGTGTGCAGGCTGGGTATGGCCTAGGGAAGAGAGTCCCCCTAGGTAGGCCTTGGTGCCCCTTTGAGCCGCTGAGGCCCTGGAGTGCTCTGGGATATTGTGTGCTTTTCTGTCCAGACTGGATCCACATTGAGGTTGTGCTTGGGGAGACAGAACCCACGTGGGAGACCCCAGGGTGAGGGCAAAGCAGGGAGCCTTTAGGGTGGCAGCTGGGCTACCTGACCAGGGTGCGCCACGGCAGGGAAGCTAAGCCTCCCTAGAACTGGGTGCCTGAATCCCTTCCAAAGCAGGGCCCAATTGGGCTCTGCAAGCACCGAAGCCCTGCTCGGGCCTTCAGCCTGCCCACCCAGTGGATCCCAAGGGCCTCTGGCTAGGAGGGTGTGCGCTGATGGCTAGGCCAGAGCCGTTTCCCCACGGTGTGCCCCAACGGAAAACCGTGCAGCCCTGAGCGTCCAAGGCTTCCTACAAGGCACTTGGCCCAGTCCAACAGCCTGTTGAGTGTGGTTTCACGGCAAGGGCTGCAGGCCTTTCTGGCTGGAAAGCTGCAGCTTCCTTGGAGGGTAGTAGTTGATGTGCGTGTTCGCCGCACAAAGAGGGGTGTAGGAGGTGCTCCTAGCCAGGGGATGGCAAGCACTTTTTGATTCTTGCCAGAGACGCTCTTTTTCCTCCCAGAGGTTTGCCAGCAGCGAAGGCAAGGCCAGCAGCAGGGCTGCTGGGCGAGCCGCCAAGGAGCCACATCCAACCCACTTCGCCCTGGAGTAATGACCGTTTGGCCTTAAGGCCTCAGGGTGAATGTGGACACTCAGCCTGTGCCCCAGCAGCTTCTGAGCAGTGGAAGAGACACACAGGCCGTGCAAGTGGGACCTTCCATCTTGAACGTTGCTCCTCCCAGGGTCTGCATGTGTTGTATGGCTGAAGTGGGATTAGACCGCACGGGCATCTTGGGACTGCCTGGGAGGAGCCGTGGCTTAGCGCTGCTCAGGGAACTCCTGGCTGTTGATCTCAGCTTGGAGAGTGAGTGGAGGTTCTCTCCGAGGTACCCAGAACTCAGGCACGACGTCCCAGGGTGAATGCTAAGCCCAGGGCTTTCCTCACGCAGCTGCACGCCTCTCCCTCAGACCGCCCAGCCTGCCAGTCTCCGACTCCAAAGAACTGCCTTCCTGAAGCAGTTTGAAGGCTGCCAAACTTGAGCGCTGCCAGCAGGAGGGGCCTGCAGATGATGAGCTGGGCATTCCATTCAGAGGGGTTTCCAAGGGATCCTGGCCCAGGCCGGGGCCCTGGAGCCACGGGAGAGTCTTTGGCAATGAGTGTTCCCCCTTGGAAACCAGTGTGACTCCGAGCCTCCTCCAGCCTCGGAACTCACTCTCCGCTTGAAGCACAGCCCTGACATAGGATCCTCGAAACCCGCGACAGGCCTCTCCGCATGGAGAACTACAGCTCACCTGGTGGCTCTCAGCCAAGTTGCCATCACCCACTAGGGACGTGTGTGGAGCCATGAGCTCCCAGCAAAGGACGGCAAGTGCCGGTTTCTAGGCAAGACGCTCACCTGCTGCAGAAGCACTGGCCAGCAGTGAACAGAAGCCAGGCAGCAAGGGGGATTGGCACGCAGCCTGGGGGCTGCAAGCATCCTGCTTCCCAAAGGGCAAACGACAGCTCTCCTGTCAGGGTCTCATGTTGCTGTTGTCCCACAGCCTCTGTTATCCGCACGTTCCGAGCCCCGAAGAGACCCTCATGCCCACCCCCTGGGCCCTTCCAGGAATGAAGCTTGCTCCACAGAGAGTGTGCAGGCTGGCTATGGCCTAGGGAAGAGAGTCCCCCTAGGTAGGCCTTGGTGCCCCTTTGAGCCGCTGAGGCCCTGGAGTGCTCTGGGATATTGTGTGCTTTTCTGTCCAGACTGGATCCACATTGAGGTTGTGCTTGGGGAGACAGAACCCACGTGGGAGACCCCAGGGTGAGGGCAAAGCAGGGAGCCTTTAGGGTGGCAGCTGGGCTACCTGACCAGGGTGCGCCACGGCAGGGAAGCTAAGCCTCCCTAGAACTGGGTGCCTGAATCCCTTCCAAAGCAGGGCCCAATTGGGCTCTGCAAGCACCGAAGCCCTGCTCGGGCCTTCAGCCTGCCCACCCAGTGGATCCCAAGGGCCTCTGGCTAGGAGGGTGTGCGCTGATGGCTAGGCCAGAGCCGTTTCCCCACAGTGTGCCCCAACGGAAAACCGTGCAGCCCTGAGCGTCCAAGGCTTCCTACAAGGCACTTGGCCCAGTCCAACAGCCTGTTGAGTGTGGTTTCACGGCAAGGGCTGCAGGCCTTTCTGGCTGGAAAGCTGCAGCTTCCTTGGAGGGTAGTAGTTGATGTGTGTGTTCGCCGCACAAAGAGGGGTGTAGGAGGTGCTCCTGGCCAGGGGATGGCAAGCACTTTTTGATTCTTGCCAGAGACGCTCTTTTTCCTCCCAGAGGTTTGCCAGCAGCGAAGGCAAGGCCAGCAGCAGGGCTGCTGGGAGAGCCACCAAGGAGCCACATCCAACCCACTTCGCCCTGGGGTAATGACCGTTTGGCCTTCAGGCCTCAGGGTGAATGTGGACACTCAGCCTGTGCCTCAGCAGCTTCTGAGCAGTGGAAGAGACACACAGGCCGTGCAAGTGGAACCTTCCATCTTGAACGTTGCTCCTCCAAGGGTCTGCATGTGTTGTATGGCTGAAGTGGGAGTAGGCCGCACGGGCATCTTGGGACAGCCTGGGAGGGGCCGTGGCTCAGCGCTGCTCAGGGAACTCCTGGCTGTTGATCTCAGCTTGGAGAGTGAGTGGAGGTTCTCTCCGAGGTACCCAGAACTCAGGCACGACGTCCCAGGGTGAATGCTAAGCCCAGGGCTTTCCTCACGCAGCTGCACGCCTCTCCCTCAGGCCGCCCAGCCTGCCAGTCTCCGACTCCAAAGAACTGCCTTCCTGAAGCAGTTTGAAGGCTGCCGAACTTGAGCGCTGCCAGCAGGAGGGGCCTGCAGATGATGAGCTGGGCATTCCATTCAGAGGGGTTTCCAAGGGATCCTGGCCCAGGACGGGGGCACTGGAGCCACGGGAGAGTCTTTGGCAATGAGTGTTCCCCCTTGGAAACCAGTGTGACTCCGAGCCTCCTCCAGCCTCGGAACTCACTCTCCGCTTGAAGCACAGCCCTAACACAGGATCCTCGAAACCCAAAGCAGGCAACTCCGCATGGAGAACTACAGCTCACCTGGTGGCTCTCAGCCAAGTTGCCATCACCCACTAGGGACGTGTGTGGAGCCATGAGCTCCCAGCAAAGGACGGCAAGTGCCGGTTTCTAGGCAAGACGCTCACCTGCTGCAGAAGCACTGGCCAGCAGTGAACAGAAGCCAGGCAGCAAGGGGGATTGGCACGCAGCCTGGGGGCCGCAAGCATCCTGCTTCCCAAAGGGCAAACGACAGCTCTCCTGTCAGGGTCTCATGTTGCTGTTGTCCCACAGCCTCTGTTATCCGCACGTTCCGAGCCCTGAAGATACCCTCATGCCCACCCCCTGGGCCCTTCCAGGAATGAAGCTTGCTCCACAGAGAGTGTGCAGGCTGGGTATGGCCTAGGGAAGAGAGTCCCCCTAGGTAGGCCTTGGTGCCCCTTTGAGCCGCTGAGGCCCTGGAGTGCTCTGGGATATTGTGTGCTTTTCTGTCCAGACTGGATCCACATTGAGGTTGTGCTTGGGGAGACAGAACCCACGTGGGAGACCCCAGGGTGAGGGCAAAGCAGGGAGCCTTTAGGGTGGCAGCTGGGCTACCTGACCAGGGTGCGCCACGGCAGGGAAGCTAAGCCTCCCTAGAACTGGGTGCCTGAATCCCTTCCAAAGCAGGGCCCAATTGGGCTCTGCAAGCACCGAAGCCCTGCTCGGGCCTTCAGCCTGCCAACCCAGTGGATCCCAAGGGCCTCTGGCTAGGAGGGTGTGCGCTGATGGCTAGGCCAGAGCCGTTTCCCCACGGTGTGCCCCAACGGAAAACCGTGCAGCCCTGAGCGTCCAAGGCTTCCTACAAGGCACTTGGCCCAGTCCAACAGCCTGTTGAGTGTGGTTTCACGGCAAGGGCTGCAGGCCTTTCTGGCTGGAAAGCTGCAGCTTCCTTGGAGGGTAGTAGTTGATGTGTGTGTTCGCCGCACAAAGAGGGGTGTAGGAGGTGCTCCTGGCCAGGGGATGGCAAGCACTTTTTGATTCTTGCCAGAGACGCTCTTTTTCCTCCCAGAGGTTTGCCAGCAGCGAAGGCAAGGCCAGCAGCAGGGCTGCTGGGAGAGCCACCAAGGAGCCACATCCAACCCACTTCGCCCTGGGGTAATGACCGTTTGGCCTTCAGGCCTCAGGGTGAATGTGGACACTCAGCCTGTGCCTCAGCAGCTTCTGAGCAGTGGAAGAGACACACAGGCCGTGCAAGTGGAACCTTCCATCTTGAACGTTGCTCCTCCCAGGGTCTGCATGTGTTGTATGGCTGAAGTGGGAGTAGGCCGCACGGGCATCTTGGGACAGCCTGGGAGGGGCCGTGGCTCAGCGCTGCTCAGGGAACTCCTGGCTGTTGATCTCAGCTTGGAGAGTGAGTGGAGGTTCTCTCCGAGGTACCCAGAACTCAGGCACGACGTCCCAGGGTGAATGCTAAGCCCAGGGCTTTCCTCACGCAGCTGCACGCCTCTCCCTCAGGCCGCCCAGCCTGCCAGTCTCCAACTCCAAAGAACTGCCTTCCTGAAGCAGTTTGAAGGCTGCCAAACTTGAGCGCTGCCAGCAGGAGGGGCCTGCAGATGATGAGCTGGGCATTCCATTCAGAGGGGTTTCCAAGGGATCCTGGCCCAGGCCGGGGCCCTGGAGCCACGGGAGAGTCTTTGGCAATGAGTGTTCCCCCTTGGAAACCAGTGTGACTCCGAGCCTCCTCCAGCCTCGGAACTCACTCTCCGCTTGAAGCACAGCCCTGACATAGGATCCTCGAAACCCGCGACAGGCCTCTCTGCATGGAGAACTACAGCTCACCTGGTGGCTCTCAGCCAAGTTGCCATCACCCACTAGGGACGTGTGTGGAGCCATGAGCTCCCAGCAAAGGACGGCAAGTGCCGGTTTCTAGGCAAGACGCTCACCTGCTGCAGAAGCACTGGCCAGCAGTGAACAGAAGCCAGGCAGCAAGGGGGATTGGCACGCAGCCTGGGGGCTGCAAGCATCCTGCTTCCCAAAGGGCAAACGACAGCTCTCCTGTCAGGGTCTCATGTTGCTATTGTCCCACAGCCTCTGTTATCCACACGTTCCGAGCCCCAAAGAGACCCTCATGCCCACCCCTGGGCCCTTCCAGGAATGAAGCTTGCTCCACAGAGAGTGTGCAGGCTGGCTATGGCCTAGGGAAGAGAGTCCCCCTAGGTAGGCCTTGGTGCCCCTTTGAGCCGCTGAGGCCCTGGAGTGCTCTGGGATATTGTGTGCTTTTCTGTCCAGACTGGATCCACATTGAGGTTGTGCTTGGGGAGACAGAACCCACGTGGGAGACCCCAGGGTGAGGGCAAAGCAGGGAGCCTTTAGGGTGGCAGCTGGGCTACCTGACCAGGGTGCGCCACGGCAGGGAAGCTAAGCCTCCCTAGAACTGGGTGCCTGAATCCCTTCCAAAGCAGGGCCCAATTGGGCTCTGCAAGCACCGAAGCCCTGCTCGGGCCTTCAGCCTGCCAACCCAGTGGATCCCAAGGGCCTCTGGCTAGGAGGGTGTGCGCTGATGGCTAGGCCAGAGCCGTTTCCCCACGGTGTGCCCCAACGGAAAACCGTGCAGCCCTGAGCGTCCAAGGCTTCCTACAAGGCACTTGGCCCAGTCCAACAGCCTGTTGAGTGTGGTTTCACGGCAAGGGCTGCAGGCCTTTCTGGCTGGAAAGCTGCAGCTTCCTTGGAGGGTAGTAGTTGATGTGTGTGTTCGCCGCACAAAGAGGGGTGTAGGAGGTGCTCCTGGCCAGGGGATGGCAAGCACTTTTTGATTCTTGCCAGAGACGCTCTTTTTCCTCCCAGAGGTTTGCCAGCAGCGAAGGCAAGGCCAGCAGCAGGGCTGCTGGGAGAGCCACCAAGGAGCCACATCCAACCCACTTCGCCCTGGGGTAATGACCGTTTGGCCTTCAGGCCTCAGGGTGAATGTGGACACTCAGCCTGTGCCTCAGCAGCTTCTGAGCAGTGGAAGAGACACACAGGCCGTGCAAGTGGAACCTTCCATCTTGAACGTTGCTCCTCCCAGGGTCTGCATGTGTTGTATGGCTGAAGTGGGAGTAGGCCGCACGGGCATCTTGGGACAGCCTGGGAGGGGCCGTGGCTCAGCGCTGCTCAGGGAACTCCTGGCTGTTGATCTCAGCTTGGAGAGTGAGTGGAGGTTCTCTCCGAGGTACCCAGAACTCAGGCACGACGTCCCAGGGTGAATGCTAAGCCCAGGGCTTTCCTCACGCAGCTGCACGCCTCTCCCTCAGGCCGCCCAGCCTGCCAGTCTCCGACTCCAAAGAACTGCCTTCCTGAAGCAGTTTGAAGGCTGCCGAACTTGAGCGCTGCCAGCAGGAGGGGCCTGCAGATGATGAGCTGGGCATTCCATTCAGAGGGGTTTCCAAGGGATCCTGGCCCAGGACGGGGGCACTGGAGCCACGGGAGAGTCTTTGGCAATGAGTGTTCCCCCTTGGAAACCAGTGTGACTCCGAGCCTCCTCCAGCCTCGGAACTCACTCTCCGCTTGAAGCACAGCCCTAACACAGGATCCTCGAAACCCAAAGCAGGCCTCTCCGCATGGAGAACTACAGCTCACCTGGTGGCTCTCAGCCAAGTTGCCATCACCCACTAGGGACGTGTGTGGAGCCATGAGCTCCCAGCAAAGGACGGCAAGTGCCCGGTTTCTAGGCAAGACGCTCACCTGCTGCAGAAGCACTGGCCAGCAGTGAACAGAAGCCAGGCAGCAAGGGGGATTGGCACGCAGCCTGGGGGCCGCAAGCATCCTGCTTCCCAAAGGGCAAACGACAGCTCTCCTGTCAGGGTCTCATGTTGCTGTTGTCCCACAGCCTCTGTTATCCGCACGTTCCGAGCCCTGAAGATACCCTCATGCCCACCCCCTGGGCCCTTCCAGGAATGAAGCTTGCTCCACAGAGAGTGTGCAGGCTGGGTATGGCCTAGGGAAGAGAGTCCCCCTAGGTAGGCCTTGGTGCCCCTTTGAGCCGCTGAGGCCCTGGAGTGCTCTGGGATATTGTGTGCTTTTCTGTCCAGACTGGATCCACATTGAGGTTGTGCTTGGGGAGACAGAACCCACGTGGGAGACCCCAGGGTGAGGGCAAAGCAGGGAGCCTTTAGGGTGGCAGCTGGGCTACCTGACCAGGGTGCGCCACGGCAGGGAAGCTAAGCCTCCCTAGAACTGGGTGCCTGAATCCCTTCCAAAGCAGGGCCCAATTGGGCTCTGCAAGCACCGAAGCCCTGCTCGCGCCTTCAGCCTGCCCACCCAGTGGATCCCAAGGGCCTCTGGCTAGGAGGGTGTGCGCTGATGGCTAGGCCAGAGCCGTTTCCCCACGGTGTGCCCCAACGGAAAACCGTGCAGCCCTGAGCGTCCAAGGCTTCCTACAAGGCAGTTGGCCCAGTCCAACAGCCTGTTGAGTGTGGTTTCACGGCAAGGGCTGCAGGCCTTTCTGGCTGGAAAGCTGCAGCTTCCTTGGAGGGTAGTAGTTGATGTGTGTGTTCGCCGCACAAAGAGGGGTGTAGGAGGTGCTCCTAGCCAGGGGATGGCAAGCACTTTTTGATTCTTGCCAGAGACGCTCTTTTTCCTCCCAGAGGTTTGCCAGCAGCGAAGGCAAGGCCAGCAGCAGGGCTGCTGGGAGAGCCACCAAGGAGCCACATCCAACCCACTTCGCCCTGGGGTAATGACCGTTTGGCCTTCAGGCCTCAGGGTGAATGTGGACACTCAGCCTGTGCCCCAGCAGCTTCTGAGCAGTGGAAGAGACACACAGGCCGTGCAAGTGGGACCTTCCATCTTGAACGTTGCTCCTCCCAGGGTCTGCATGTGTTGTATGGCTGAAGTGGGATTAGACCGCACGGGCATCTTGGGACTGCCTGGGAGGAGCCGTGGCTTAGCGCTGCTCAGGGAACTCCTGGCTGTTGATCTCAGCTTGGAGAGTGAGTGGAGGTTCTCTCCGAGGTACCCAGAACTCAGGCACGACGTCCCAGGGTGAATGCTAAGCCCAGGGCTTTCCTCACGCAGCTGCACGCCTCTCCCTCAGACCGCCCAGCCTGCCAGTCTCCGACTCCAAAGAACTGCCTTCCTGAAGCAGTTTGAAGGCTGCCAAACTTGAGCGCTGCCAGCAGGAGGGGCCTGCAGATGATGAGCTGGGCATTCCATTCAGAGGGGTTTCCAAGGGATCCTGGCCCAGGCCGGGGCCCTGGAGCCACGGGAGAGTCTTTGGCAATGAGTGTTCCCCCTTGGAAACCAGTGTGACTCCGAGCCTCCTCCAGCCTCGGAACTCACTCTCCGCTTGAAGCCCAGCCCTGACATAGGATCCTCGAAACCCGCGACAGGCCTCTCCGCATGGAGAACTACAGCTCACCTGGTGGCTCTCAGCCAAGTTGCCATCACCCACTAGGGACGTGTGTGGAGCCATGAGCTCCCAGCAAAGGACGGCAAGTGCCGGTTTCTAGGCAAGACGCTCACCTGCTGCAGAAGCACTGGCCAGCAGTGAACAGAAGCCAGGCAGCAAGGGGGATTGGCACGCAGCCTGGGGGCTGCAAGCATCCTGCTTCCCAAAGGGCAAACGACAGCTCTCCTGTCAGGGTCTCATGTTGCTGTTGTCCCACAGCCTCTGTTATCCACACGTTCCGAGCCCCGAAGAGACCCTCATGCCCACCCCCTGGGCCCTTCCAGGAATGAAGCTTGCTCCACAGAGAGTGTGCAGGCTGGGTATGGCCTAGGGAAGAGAGTCCCCCTAGGTAGGCCTTGGTGCCCCTTTGAGCCGCTGAGGCCCTGGAGTGCTCTGGGATATTGTGTGCTTTTCTGTCCAGACTGGATCCACATTGAGGTTGTGCTTGGGGAGACAGAACCCACGTGGGAGACCCCAGGGTGAGGGCAAAGCAGGGAGCCTTTAGGGTGGCAGCTGGGCTACCTGACCAGGGTGCGCCACGGCAGGGAAGCTAAGCCTCCCTAGAACTGGGTGCCTGAATCCCTTCCAAAGCAGGGCCCAATTGGGCTCTGCAAGCACCGAAGCCCTGCTCGGGCCTTCAGCCTGCCCACCCAGTGGATCCCAAGGGCCTCTGGCTAGGAGGGTGTGCGCTGATGGCTAGGCCAGAGCCGTTTCCCCACGGTGTGCCCCAACGGAAAACCGTGCAGCCCTGAGCGTCCAAGGCTTCCTACAAGGCACTTGGCCCAGTCCAACAGCCTGTTGAGTGTGGTTTCACGGCAAGGGCTGCAGGCCTTTCTGGCTGGAAAGCTGCAGCTTCCTTGGAGGGTAGTAGTTGATGTGTGTGTTCGCCGCACAAAGAGGGGTGTAGGAGGTGCTCCTGGCCAGGGGATGGCAAGCACTTTTTGATTCTTGCCAGAGACGCTCTTTTTCCTCCCAGAGGTTTGCCAGCAGCGAAGGCAAGGCCAGCAGCAGGGCTGCTGGGCGAGCCGCCAAGGAGCCACATCCAACCCACTTCGCCCTGGGGTAATGACCGTTTGGCCTTCAGGCCTCAGGGTGAATGTGGACACTCAGCCTGTGCCTCAGCAGCTTCTGAGCAGTGGAAGAGACACACAGGCCGTGCAAGTGGAACCTTCCATCTTGAACGTTGCTCCTCCCAGGGTCTGCATGTGTTGTATGGCTGAAGTGGGAGTAGGCCGCACGGGCATCTTGGGACAGCCTGGGAGGGGCCGTGGCTCAGCGCTGCTCAGGGAACTCCTGGCTGTTGATCTCAGCTTGGAGAGTGAGTGGAGGTTCTCTCCGAGGTACCCAGAACTCAGGCACGACGTCCCAGGGTGAATGCTAAGCCCAGGGCTTTCCTCACGCAGCTGCACGCCTCTCCCTCAGGCCGCCCAGCCTGCCAGTCTCCGACTCCAAAGAACTGCCTTCCTGAAGCAGTTTGAAGGCTGCCGAACGTGAGCGCTGCCAGCAGGAGAGGCCTGCGGATGATGAGCTGGGCATTCCATTCAGAGGGGTTTCCAAGGGATCCTGGCCCAGGACGGGGGCACTGGAGCCACGGGAGAGTCTTTGGCAATGAGTGTTCCCCCTTGGAAACCAGTGTGACTCCGAGCCTCCTCCAGCCTCGGAACTCACTCTCCGCTTGAAGCACAGCCCTGACACAGGATCCTCGAAACCCGCGGCAGGCCTCTCCGCATGGAGAACTACAGCTCACCTGGTGGCTCTCAGCCAAGTTGCCATCACCCACTAGGGACGTGTGTGGAGCCATGAGCTCCCAGCAAAGGACGGCAAGTGCCGGTTTCTAGGCAAGACGCTCACCTGCTGCAGAAGCACTGGCCAGCAGTGAACAGAAGCCAGGCAGCAAGGGGGATTGGCATGCAGCCTGGGGGCCGCAAGCATCCTGCTTCCCAAAGGGCAAACGACAGCTCTCCTGTCAGGGTCTCATGTTGCTGTTGTCCCACAGCCTCTGTTATCCACACGTTCCGAGCCCCGAAGAGACCCTCATGCCCACCCCCTGGGCCCTTCCAGGAATGAAGCTTGCTCCACAGAGAGTGTGCAGGCTGGGTATGGCCTAGGGAAGAGAGTCCCCCTAGGTAGGCCTTGGTGCCCCTTTGAGCCGCTGAGGCCCTGGAGTGCTCTGGGATATTGTGTGCTTTTCTGTCCAGACTGGATCCACATTGAGGTTGTGCTTGGGGAGACAGAACCCACGTGGGAGACCCCAGGGTGAGGGCAAAGCAGGGAGCCTTTAGGGTGGCAGCTGGGCTACCTGACCAGGGTGCGCCACGGCAGGGAAGCTAAGCCTCCCTAGAACTGGGTGCCTGAATCCCTTCCAAAGCAGGGCCCAATTGGGCTCTGCAAGCACCGAAGCCCTGCTCGGGCCTTCAGCCTGCCCACCCAGTGGATCCCAAGGGCCTCTGGCTAGGAGGGTGTGCGCTGATGGCTAGGCCAGAGCCGTTTCCCCACGGTGTGCCCCAACGGAAAACCGTGCAGCCCTGAGCGTCCAAGGCTTCCTACAAGGCACTTGGCCCAGTCCAACAGCCTGTTGAGTGTGGTTTCACGGCAAGGGCTGCAGGCCTTTCTGGCTGGAAAGCTGCAGCTTCCTTGGAGGGTAGTAGTTGATGTGCGTGTTCGCCGCACAAAGAGGGGTGTAGGAGGTGCTCCTAGCCAGGGGATGGCAAGCACTTTTTGATTCTTGCCAGAGACGCTCTTTTTCCTCCCAGAGGTTTGCCAGCAGCGAAGGCAAGGCCAGCAGCAGGGCTGCTGGGCGAGCCGCCAAGGAGCCACATCCAACCCACTTCGCCCTGGAGTAATGACCGTTTGGCCTTAAGGCCTCAGGGTGAATGTGGACACTCAGCCTGTGCCCCAGCAGCTTCTGAGCAGTGGAAGAGACACACAGGCCGTGCAAGTGGGACCTTCCATCTTGAACGTTGCTCCTCCCAGGGTCTGCATGTGTTGTATGGCTGAAGTGGGATTAGACCGCACGGGCATCTTGGGACTGCCTGGGAGGAGCCGTGGCTTAGCGCTGCTCAGGGAACTCCTGGCTGTTGATCTCAGCTTGGAGAGTGAGTGGAGGTTCTCTCCGAGGTACCCAGAACTCAGGCACGACGTCCCAGGGTGAATGCTAAGCCCAGGGCTTTCCTCACGCAGCTGCACGCCTCTCCCTCAGACCGCCCAGCCTGCCAGTCTCCGACTCCAAAGAACTGCCTTCCTGAAGCAGTTTGAAGGCTGCCAAACTTGAGCGCTGCCAGCAGGAGGGGCCTGCAGATGATGAGCTGGGCATTCCATTCAGAGGGGTTTCCAAGGGATCCTGGCCCAGGCCGGGGCCCTGGAGCCACGGGAGAGTCTTTGGCAATGAGTGTTCCCCCTTGGAAACCAGTGTGACTCCGAGCCTCCTCCAGCCTCGGAACTCACTCTCCGCTTGAAGCACAGCCCTGACATAGGATCCTCGAAACCCGCGACAGGCCTCTCCGCATGGAGAACTACAGCTCACCTGGTGGCTCTCAGCCAAGTTGCCATCACCCACTAGGGACGTGTGTGGAGCCATGAGCTCCCAGCAAAGGACGGCAAGTGCCGGTTTCTAGGCAAGACGCTCACCTGCTGCAGAAGCACTGGCCAGCAGTGAACAGAAGCCAGGCAGCAAGGGGGATTGGCACGCAGCCTGGGGGCTGCAAGCATCCTGCTTCCCAAAGGGCAAACGACAGCTCTCCTGTCAGGGTCTCATGTTGCTGTTGTCCCACAGCCTCTGTTATCCGCACGTTCCGAGCCCCGAAGAGACCCTCATGCCCACCCCCTGGGCCCTTCCAGGAATGAAGCTTGCTCCACAGAGAGTGTGCAGGCTGGCTATGGCCTAGGGAAGAGAGTCCCCCTAGGTAGGCCTTGGTGCCCCTTTGAGCCGCTGAGGCCCTGGAGTGCTCTGGGATATTGTGTGCTTTTCTGTCCAGACTGGATCCACATTGAGGTTGTGCTTGGGGAGACAGAACCCACGTGGGAGACCCCAGGGTGAGGGCAAAGCAGGGAGCCTTTAGGGTGGCAGCTGGGCTACCTGACCAGGGTGCGCCACGGCAGGGAAGCTAAGCCTCCCTAGAACTGGGTGCCTGAATCCCTTCCAAAGCAGGGCCCAATTGGGCTCTGCAAGCACCGAAGCCCTGCTCGGGCCTTCAGCCTGCCAACCCAGTGGATCCCAAGGGCCTCTGGCTAGGAGGGTGTGCGCTGATGGCTAGGCCAGAGCCGTTTCCCCACAGTGTGCCCCAACGGAAAACCGTGCAGCCCTGAGCGTCCAAGGCTTCCTACAAGGCACTTGGCCCAGTCCAACAGCCTGTTGAGTGTGGTTTCACGGCAAGGGCTGCAGGCCTTTCTGGCTGGAAAGCTGCAGCTTCCTTGGAGGGTAGTAGTTGATGTGTGTGTTCGCCGCACAAAGAGGGGTGTAGGAGGTGCTCCTGGCCAGGGGATGGCAAGCACTTTTTGATTCTTGCCAGAGACGCTCTTTTTCCTCCCAGAGGTTTGCCAGCAGCGAAGGCAAGGCCAGCAGCAGGGCTGCTGGGAGAGCCACCAAGGAGCCACATCCAACCCACTTCGCCCTGGGGTAATGACCGTTTGGCCTTCAGGCCTCAGGGTGAATGTGGACACTCAGCCTGTGCCTCAGCAGCTTCTGAGCAGTGGAAGAGACACACAGGCCGTGCAAGTGGAACCTTCCATCTTGAACGTTGCTCCTCCAAGGGTCTGCATGTGTTGTATGGCTGAAGTGGGAGTAGGCCGCACGGGCATCTTGGGACAGCCTGGGAGGGGCCGTGGCTCAGCGCTGCTCAGGGAACTCCTGGCTGTTGATCTCAGCTTGGAGAGTGAGTGGAGGTTCTCTCCGAGGTACCCAGAACTCAGGCACGACGTCCCAGGGTGAATGCTAAGCCCAGGGCTTTCCTCACGCAGCTGCACGCCTCTCCCTCAGGCCGCCCAGCCTGCCAGTCTCCGACTCCAAAGAACTGCCTTCCTGAAGCAGTTTGAAGGCTGCCGAACTTGAGCGCTGCCAGCAGGAGGGGCCTGCAGATGATGAGCTGGGCATTCCATTCAGAGGGGTTTCCAAGGGATCCTGGCCCAGGACGGGGGCACTGGAGCCACGGGAGAGTCTTTGGCAATGAGTGTTCCCCCTTGGAAACCAGTGTGACTCCGAGCCTCCTCCAGCCTCGGAACTCACTCTCCGCTTGAAGCACAGCCCTAACACAGGATCCTCGAAACCCAAAGCAGGCAACTCCGCATGGAGAACTACAGCTCACCTGGTGGCTCTCAGCCAAGTTGCCATCACCCACTAGGGACGTGTGTGGAGCCATGAGCTCCCAGCAAAGGACGGCAAGTGCCGGTTTCTAGGCAAGACGCTCACCTGCTGCAGAAGCACTGGCCAGCAGTGAACAGAAGCCAGGCAGCAAGGGGGATTGGCACGCAGCCTGGGGGCCGCAAGCATCCTGCTTCCCAAAGGGCAAACGACAGCTCTCCTGTCAGGGTCTCATGTTGCTGTTGTCCCACAGCCTCTGTTATCCGCACGTTCCGAGCCCTGAAGATACCCTCATGCCCACCCCCTGGGCCCTTCCAGGAATGAAGCTTGCTCCACAGAGAGTGTGCAGGCTGGGTATGGCCTAGGGAAGAGAGTCCCCCTAGGTAGGCCTTGGTGCCCCTTTGAGCCGCTGAGGCCCTGGAGTGCTCTGGGATATTGTGTGCTTTTCTGTCCAGACTGGATCCACATTGAGGTTGTGCTTGGGGAGACAGAACCCACGTGGGAGACCCCAGGGTGAGGGCAAAGCAGGGAGCCTTTAGGGTGGCAGCTGGGCTACCTGACCAGGGTGCGCCACGGCAGGGAAGCTAAGCCTCCCTAGAACTGGGTGCCTGAATCCCTTCCAAAGCAGGGCCCAATTGGGCTCTGCAAGCACCGAAGCTCTGCTCGCGCCTTCAGCCTGCCCACCCAGTGGATCCCAAGGGCCTCTGGCTAGGAGGGTGTGCGCTGATGGCTAGGCCAGAGCCGTTTCCCCACGGTGTGCCCCAACGGAAAACCGTGCAGCCCTGAGCGTCCAAGGCTTCCTACAAGGCAGTTGGCCCAGTCCAACAGCCTGTTGAGTGTGGTTTCACGGCAAGGGCTGCAGGCCTTTCTGGCTGGAAAGCTGCAGCTTCCTTGGAGGGTAGTAGTTGATGTGTGTGTTCGCCGCACAAAGAGGGGTGTAGGAGGTGCTCCTAGCCAGGGGATGGCAAGCACTTTTTGATTCTTGCCAGAGACGCTCTTTTTCCTCCCAGAGGTTTGCCAGCAGCGAAGGCAAGGCCAGCAGCAGGGCTGCTGGGAGAGCCACCAAGGAGCCACATCCAACCCACTTCGCCCTGGGGTAATGACCGTTTGGCCTTCAGGCCTCAGGGTGAATGTGGACACTCAGCCTGTGCCCCAGCAGCTTCTGAGCAGTGGAAGAGACACACAGGCCGTGCAAGTGGGACCTTCCATCTTGAACGTTGCTCCTCCCAGGGTCTGCATGTGTTGTATGGCTGAAGTGGGATTAGACCGCACGTGCATCTTGGGACTGCCTGGGAGGAGCCGTGGCTTAGCGCTGCTCAGGGAACTCCTGGCTGTTGATCTCAGCTTGGAGAGTGAGTGGAGGTTCTCTCCGAGGTACCCAGAACTCAGGCACGACGTCCCAGGGTGAATGCTAAGCCCAGGGCTTTCCTCACGCAGCTGCACGCCTCTCCCTCAGACCGCCCAGCCTGCCAGTCTCCGACTCCAAAGAACTGCCTTCCTGAAGCAGTTTGAAGGCTGCCAAACTTGAGCGCTGCCAGCAGGAGGGGCCTGCAGATGATGAGCTGGGCATTCCATTCAGAGGGGTTTCCAAGGGATCCTGGCCCAGGCCGGGGCCCTGGAGCCACGGGAGAGTCTTTGGCAATGAGTGTTCCCCCTTGGAAACCAGTGTGACTCCGAGCCTCCTCCAGCCTCGGAACTCACTCTCCGCTTGAAGCACAGCCCTGACATAGGATCCTCGAAACCCGCGACAGGCCTCTCCGCATGGAGAACTACAGCTCACCTGGTGGCTCTCAGCCAAGTTGCCATCACCCACTAGGGACGTGTGTGGAGCCATGAGCTCCCAGCAAAGGACGGCAAGTGCCGGTTTCTAGGCAAGACGCTCACCTGCTGCAGAAGCACTGGCCAGCAGTGAACAGAAGCCAGGCAGCAAGGGGGATTGGCACGCAGCCTGGGGGCTGCAAGCATCCTGCTTCCCAAAGGGCAAACGACAGCTCTCCTGTCAGGGTCTCATGTTGCTGTTGTCCCACAGCCTCTGTTATCCACACGTTCCGAGCCCCGAAGAGACCCTCATGCCCACCCCTGGGCCCTTCCAGGAATGAAGCTTGCTCCACAGAGAGTGTGCAGGCTGGCTATGGCCTAGGGAAGAGAGTCCCCCTAGGTAGGCCTTGGTGCCCCTTTGAGCCGCTGAGGCCCTGGAGTGCTCTGGGATATTGTGTGCTTTTCTGTCCAGACTGGATCCACATTGAGGTTGTGCTTGGGGAGACAGAACCCACGTGGGAGACCCCAGGGTGAGGGCAAAGCAGGGAGCCTTTAGGGTGGCAGCTGGGCTACCTGACCAGGGTGCGCCACGGCAGGGAAGCTAAGCCTCCCTAGAACTGGGTGCCTGAATCCCTTCCAAAGCAGGGCCCAATTGGGCTCTGCAAGCACCGAAGCCCTGCTCGGGCCTTCAGCCTGCCAACCCAGTGGATCCCAAGGGCCTCTGGCTAGGAGGGTGTGCGCTGATGGCTAGGCCAGAGCCGTTTCCCCACGGTGTGCCCCAACGGAAAACCGTGCAGCCCTGAGCGTCCAAGGCTTCCTACAAGGCACTTGGCCCAGTCCAACAGCCTGTTGAGTGTGGTTTCACGGCAAGGGCTGCAGGCCTTTCTGGCTGGAAAGCTGCAGCTTCCTTGGAGGGTAGTAGTTGATGTGTGTGTTCGCCGCACAAAGAGGGGTGTAGGAGGTGCTCCTGGCCAGGGGATGGCAAGCACTTTTTGATTCTTGCCAGAGACGCTCTTTTTCCTCCCAGAGGTTTGCCAGCAGCGAAGGCAAGGCCAGCAGCAGGGCTGCTGGGAGAGCCACCAAGGAGCCACATCCAACCCACTTCGCCCTGGGGTAATGACCGTTTGGCCTTCAGGCCTCAGGGTGAATGTGGACACTCAGCCTGTGCCTCAGCAGCTTCTGAGCAGTGGAAGAGACACACAGGCCGTGCAAGTGGAACCTTCCATCTTGAACGTTGCTCCTCCCAGGGTCTGCATGTGTTGTATGGCTGAAGTGGGAGTAGGCCGCACGGGCATCTTGGGACAGCCTGGGAGGGGCCGTGGCTCAGCGCTGCTCAGGGAACTCCTGGCTGTTGATCTCAGCTTGGAGAGTGAGTGGAGGTTCTCTCCGAGGTACCCAGAACTCAGGCACGACGTCCCAGGGTGAATGCTAAGCCCAGGGCTTTCCTCACGCAGCTGCACGCCTCTCCCTCAGGCCGCCCAGCCTGCCAGTCTCCGACTCCAAAGAACTGCCTTCCTGAAGCAGTTTGAAGGCTGCCAAACTTGAGCGCTGCCAGCAGGAGGGGCCTGCAGATGATGAGCTGGGCATTCCATTCAGAGGGGTTTCCAAGGGATCCTGGCCCAGGCCGGGGCCCTGGAGCCACGGGAGAGTCTTTGGCAATGAGTGTTCCCCCTTGGAAACCAGTGTGACTCCGAGCCTCCTCCAGCCTCGGAACTCACTCTCCGCTTGAAGCACAGCCCTGACATAGGATCCTCGAAACCCGCGACAGGCCTCTCCGCATGGAGAACTACAGCTCACCTGGTGGCTCTCAGCCAAGTTGCCATCACCCACTAGGGACGTGTGTGGAGCCATGAGCTCCCAGCAAAGGACGGCAAGTGCCGGTTTCTAGGCAAGACGCTCACCTGCTGCAGAAGCACTGGCCAGCAGTGAACAGAAGCCAGGCAGCAAGGGGGATTGGCACGCAGCCTGGGGGCTGCAAGCATCCTGCTTCCCAAAGGGCAAACGACAGCTCTCCTGTCAGGGTCTCATGTTGCTGTTGTCCCACAGCCTCTGTTATCCACACGTTCCGAGCCCCGAAGAGACCCTCATGCCCACCCCTGGGCCCTTCCAGGAATGAAGCTTGCTCCACAGAGAGTGTGCAGGCTGGCTATGGCCTAGGGAAGAGAGTCCCCCTAGGTAGGCCTTGGTGCCCCTTTGAGCCGCTGAGGCCCTGGAGTGCTCTGGGATATTGTGTGCTTTTCTGTCCAGACTGGATCCACATTGAGGTTGTGCTTGGGGAGACAGAACCCACGTGGGAGACCCCAGGGTGAGGGCAAAGCAGGGAGCCTTTAGGGTGGCAGCTGGGCTACCTGACCAGGGTGCGCCACGGCAGGGAAGCTAAGCCTCCCTAGAACTGGGTGCCTGAATCCCTTCCAAAGCAGGGCCCAATTGGGCTCTGCAAGCACCGAAGCCCTGCTCGGGCCTTCAGCCTGCCAACCCAGTGGATCCCAAGGGCCTCTGGCTAGGAGGGTGTGCGCTGATGGCTAGGCCAGAGCCGTTTCCCCACGGTGTGCCCCAACGGAAAACCGTGCAGCCCTGAGCGTCCAAGGCTTCCTACAAGGCACTTGGCCCAGTCCAACAGCCTGTTGAGTGTGGTTTCACGGCAAGGGCTGCAGGCCTTTCTGGCTGGAAAGCTGCAGCTTCCTTGGAGGGTAGTAGTTGATGTGTGTGTTCGCCGCACAAAGAGGGGTGTAGGAGGTGCTCCTGGCCAGGGGATGGCAAGCACTTTTTGATTCTTGCCAGAGACGCTCTTTTTCCTCCCAGAGGTTTGCCAGCAGCGAAGGCAAGGCCAGCAGCAGGGCTGCTGGGAGAGCCACCAAGGAGCCACATCCAACCCACTTCGCCCTGGGGTAATGACCGTTTGGCCTTCAGGCCTCAGGGTGAATGTGGACACTCAGCCTGTGCCTCAGCAGCTTCTGAGCAGTGGAAGAGACACACAGGCCGTGCAAGTGGAACCTTCCATCTTGAACGTTGCTCCTCCCAGGGTCTGCATGTGTTGTATGGCTGAAGTGGGAGTAGGCCGCACGGGCATCTTGGGACAGCCTGGGAGGGGCCGTGGCTCAGCGCTGCTCAGGGAACTCCTGGCTGTTGATCTCAGCTTGGAGAGTGAGTGGAGGTTCTCTCCGAGGTACCCAGAACTCAGGCACGACGTCCCAGGGTGAATGCTAAGCCCAGGGCTTTCCTCACGCAGCTGCACGCCTCTCCCTCAGGCCGCCCAGCCTGCCAGTCTCCGACTCCAAAGAACTGCCTTCCTGAAGCAGTTTGAAGGCTGCCGAACTTGAGCGCTGCCAGCAGGAGGGGCCTGCAGATGATGAGCTGGGCATTCCATTCAGAGGGGTTTCCAAGGGATCCTGGCCCAGGACGGGGGCACTGGAGCCACGGGAGAGTCTTTGGCAATGAGTGTTCCCCCTTGGAAACCAGTGTGACTCCGAGCCTCCTCCAGCCTCGGAACTCACTCTCCGCTTGAAGCACAGCCCTAACACAGGATCCTCGAAACCCAAAGCAGGCCTCTCCGCATGGAGAACTACAGCTCACCTGGTGGCTCTCAGCCAAGTTGCCATCACCCACTAGGGACGTGTGTGGAGCCATGAGCTCCCAGCAAAGGACGGCAAGTGCCGGTTTCTAGGCAAGACGCTCACCTGCTGCAGAAGCACTGGCCAGCAGTGAACAGAAGCCAGGCAGCAAGGGGGATTGGCACGCAGCCTGGGGGCTGCAAGCATCCTGCTTCCCAAAGGGCAAACGACAGCTCTCCTGTCAGGGTCTCATGTTGCTGTTGTCCCACAGCCTCTGTTATCCACACGTTCCGAGCCCCGAAGAGACCCTCATGCCCACCCCTGGGCCCTTCCAGGAATGAAGCTTGCTCCACAGAGAGTGTGCAGGCTGGCTATGGCCTAGGGAAGAGAGTCCCCCTAGGTAGGCCTTGGTGCCCCTTTGAGCCGCTGAGGCCCTGGAGTGCTCTGGGATATTGTGTGCTTTTCTGTCCAGACTGGATCCACATTGAGGTTGTGCTTGGGGAGACAGAACCCACGTGGGAGACCCCAGGGTGAGGGCAAAGCAGGGAGCCTTTAGGGTGGCAGCTGGGCTACCTGACCAGGGTGCGCCACGGCAGGGAAGCTAAGCCTCCCTAGAACTGGGTGCCTGAATCCCTTCCAAAGCAGGGCCCAATTGGGCTCTGCAAGCACCGAAGCCCTGCTCGGGCCTTCAGCCTGCCAACCCAGTGGATCCCAAGGGCCTCTGGCTAGGAGGGTGTGCGCTGATGGCTAGGCCAGAGCCGTTTCCCCACGGTGTGCCCCAACGGAAAACCGTGCAGCCCTGAGCGTCCAAGGCTTCCTACAAGGCACTTGGCCCAGTCCAACAGCCTGTTGAGTGTGGTTTCACGGCAAGGGCTGCAGGCCTTTCTGGCTGGAAAGCTGCAGCTTCCTTGGAGGGTAGTAGTTGATGTGTGTGTTCGCCGCACAAAGAGGGGTGTAGGAGGTGCTCCTGGCCAGGGGATGGCAAGCACTTTTTGATTCTTGCCAGAGACGCTCTTTTTCCTCCCAGAGGTTTGCCAGCAGCGAAGGCAAGGCCAGCAGCAGGGCTGCTGGGAGAGCCACCAAGGAGCCACATCCAACCCACTTCGCCCTGGGGTAATGACCGTTTGGCCTTCAGGCCTCAGGGTGAATGTGGACACTCAGCCTGTGCCTCAGCAGCTTCTGAGCAGTGGAAGAGACACACAGGCCGTGCAAGTGGAACCTTCCATCTTGAACGTTGCTCCTCCCAGGGTCTGCATGTGTTGTATGGCTGAAGTGGGAGTAGGCCGCACGGGCATCTTGGGACAGCCTGGGAGGGGCCGTGGCTCAGCGCTGCTCAGGGAACTCCTGGCTGTTGATCTCAGCTTGGAGAGTGAGTGGAGGTTCTCTCCGAGGTACCCAGAACTCAGGCACGACGTCCCAGGGTGAATGCTAAGCCCAGGGCTTTCCTCACGCAGCTGCACGCCTCTCCCTCAGGCCGCCCAGCCTGCCAGTCTCCGACTCCAAAGAACTGCCTTCCTGAAGCAGTTTGAAGGCTGCCAAACTTGAGCGCTGCCAGCAGGAGGGGCCTGCAGATGATGAGCTGGGCATTCCATTCAGAGGGGTTTCCAAGGGATCCTGGCCCAGGCCGGGGCCCTGGAGCCACGGGAGAGTCTTTGGCAATGAGTGTTCCCCCTTGGAAACCAGTGTGACTCCGAGCCTCCTCCAGCCTCGGAACTCACTCTCCGCTTGAAGCACAGCCCTGACATAGGATCCTCGAAACCCGCGACAGGCCTCTCCGCATGGAGAACTACAGCTCACCTGGTGGCTCTCAGCCAAGTTGCCATCACCCACTAGGGACGTGTGTGGAGCCATGAGCTCCCAGCAAAGGACGGCAAGTGCCGGTTTCTAGGCAAGACGCTCACCTGCTGCAGAAGCACTGGCCAGCAGTGAACAGAAGCCAGGCAGCAAGGGGGATTGGCACGCAGCCTGGGGGCTGCAAGCATCCTGCTTCCCAAAGGGCAAACGACAGCTCTCCTGTCAGGGTCTCATGTTGCTGTTGTCCCACAGCCTCTGTTATCCACACGTTCCGAGCCCCGAAGAGACCCTCATGCCCACCCCTGGGCCCTTCCAGGAATGAAGCTTGCTCCACAGAGAGTGTGCAGGCTGGCTATGGCCTAGGGAAGAGAGTCCCCCTAGGTAGGCCTTGGTGCCCCTTTGAGCCGCTGAGGCCCTGGAGTGCTCTGGGATATTGTGTGCTTTTCTGTCCAGACTGGATCCACATTGAGGTTGTGCTTGGGGAGACAGAACCCACGTGGGAGACCCCAGGGTGAGGGCAAAGCAGGGAGCCTTTAGGGTGGCAGCTGGGCTACCTGACCAGGGTGCGCCACGGCAGGGAAGCTAAGCCTCCCTAGAACTGGGTGCCTGAATCCCTTCCAAAGCAGGGCCCAATTGGGCTCTGCAAGCACCGAAGCCCTGCTCGGGCCTTCAGCCTGCCAACCCAGTGGATCCCAAGGGCCTCTGGCTAGGAGGGTGTGCGCTGATGGCTAGGCCAGAGCCGTTTCCCCACGGTGTGCCCCAACGGAAAACCGTGCAGCCCTGAGCGTCCAAGGCTTCCTACAAGGCACTTGGCCCAGTCCAACAGCCTGTTGAGTGTGGTTTCACGGCAAGGGCTGCAGGCCTTTCTGGCTGGAAAGCTGCAGCTTCCTTGGAGGGTAGTAGTTGATGTGTGTGTTCGCCGCACAAAGAGGGGTGTAGGAGGTGCTCCTGGCCAGGGGATGGCAAGCACTTTTTGATTCTTGCCAGAGACGCTCTTTTTCCTCCCAGAGGTTTGCCAGCAGCGAAGGCAAGGCCAGCAGCAGGGCTGCTGGGAGAGCCACCAAGGAGCCACATCCAACCCACTTCGCCCTGGGGTAATGACCGTTTGGCCTTCAGGCCTCAGGGTGAATGTGGACACTCAGCCTGTGCCTCAGCAGCTTCTGAGCAGTGGAAGAGACACACAGGCCGTGCAAGTGGAACCTTCCATCTTGAACGTTGCTCCTCCCAGGGTCTGCATGTGTTGTATGGCTGAAGTGGGAGTAGGCCGCACGGGCATCTTGGGACAGCCTGGGAGGGGCCGTGGCTCAGCGCTGCTCAGGGAACTCCTGGCTGTTGATCTCAGCTTGGAGAGTGAGTGGAGGTTCTCTCCGAGGTACCCAGAACTCAGGCACGACGTCCCAGGGTGAATGCTAAGCCCAGGGCTTTCCTCACGCAGCTGCACGCCTCTCCCTCAGGCCGCCCAGCCTGCCAGTCTCCGACTCCAAAGAACTGCCTTCCTGAAGCAGTTTGAAGGCTGCCGAACTTGAGCGCTGCCAGCAGGAGGGGCCTGCAGATGATGAGCTGGGCATTCCATTCAGAGGGGTTTCCAAGGGATCCTGGCCCAGGACGGGGGCACTGGAGCCACGGGAGAGTCTTTGGCAATGAGTGTTCCCCCTTGGAAACCAGTGTGACTCCGAGCCTCCTCCAGCCTCGGAACTCACTCTCCGCTTGAAGCACAGCCCTAACACAGGATCCTCGAAACCCAAAGCAGGCCTCTCCGCATGGAGAACTACAGCTCACCTGGTGGCTCTCAGCCAAGTTGCCATCACCCACTAGGGACGTGTGTGGAGCCATGAGCTCCCAGCAAAGGACGGCAAGTGCCCGGTTTCTAGGCAAGACGCTCACCTGCTGCAGAAGCACTGGCCAGCAGTGAACAGAAGCCAGGCAGCAAGGGGGATTGGCACGCAGCCTGGGGGCCGCAAGCATCCTGCTTCCCAAAGGGCAAACGACAGCTCTCCTGTCAGGGTCTCATGTTGCTGTTGTCCCACAGCCTCTGTTATCCGCACGTTCCGAGCCCTGAAGATACCCTCATGCCCACCCCCTGGGCCCTTCCAGGAATGAAGCTTGCTCCACAGAGAGTGTGCAGGCTGGGTATGGCCTAGGGAAGAGAGTCCCCCTAGGTAGGCCTTGGTGCCCCTTTGAGCCGCTGAGGCCCTGGAGTGCTCTGGGATATTGTGTGCTTTTCTGTCCAGACTGGATCCACATTGAGGTTGTGCTTGGGGAGACAGAACCCACGTGGGAGACCCCAGGGTGAGGGCAAAGCAGGGAGCCTTTAGGGTGGCAGCTGGGCTACCTGACCAGGGTGCGCCACGGCAGGGAAGCTAAGCCTCCCTAGAACTGGGTGCCTGAATCCCTTCCAAAGCAGGGCCCAATTGGGCTCTGCAAGCACCGAAGCCCTGCTCGCGCCTTCAGCCTGCCCACCCAGTGGATCCCAAGGGCCTCTGGCTAGGAGGGTGTGCGCTGATGGCTAGGCCAGAGCCGTTTCCCCACGGTGTGCCCCAACGGAAAACCGTGCAGCCCTGAGCGTCCAAGGCTTCCTACAAGGCAGTTGGCCCAGTCCAACAGCCTGTTGAGTGTGGTTTCACGGCAAGGGCTGCAGGCCTTTCTGGCTGGAAAGCTGCAGCTTCCTTGGAGGGTAGTAGTTGATGTGTGTGTTCGCCGCACAAAGAGGGGTGTAGGAGGTGCTCCTAGCCAGGGGATGGCAAGCACTTTTTGATTCTTGCCAGAGACGCTCTTTTTCCTCCCAGAGGTTTGCCAGCAGCGAAGGCAAGGCCAGCAGCAGGGCTGCTGGGAGAGCCACCAAGGAGCCACATCCAACCCACTTCGCCCTGGGGTAATGACCGTTTGGCCTTCAGGCCTCAGGGTGAATGTGGACACTCAGCCTGTGCCCCAGCAGCTTCTGAGCAGTGGAAGAGACACACAGGCCGTGCAAGTGGGACCTTCCATCTTGAACGTTGCTCCTCCCAGGGTCTGCATGTGTTGTATGGCTGAAGTGGGATTAGACCGCACGGGCATCTTGGGACTGCCTGGGAGGAGCCGTGGCTTAGCGCTGCTCAGGGAACTCCTGGCTGTTGATCTCAGCTTGGAGAGTGAGTGGAGGTTCTCTCCGAGGTACCCAGAACTCAGGCACGACGTCCCAGGGTGAATGCTAAGCCCAGGGCTTTCCTCACGCAGCTGCACGCCTCTCCCTCAGACCGCCCAGCCTGCCAGTCTCCGACTCCAAAGAACTGCCTTCCTGAAGCAGTTTGAAGGCTGCCAAACTTGAGCGCTGCCAGCAGGAGGGGCCTGCAGATGATGAGCTGGGCATTCCATTCAGAGGGGTTTCCAAGGGATCCTGGCCCAGGCCGGGGCCCTGGAGCCACGGGAGAGTCTTTGGCAATGAGTGTTCCCCCTTGGAAACCAGTGTGACTCCGAGCCTCCTCCAGCCTCGGAACTCACTCTCCGCTTGAAGCACAGCCCTGACATAGGATCCTCGAAACCCGCGACAGGCCTCTCCGCATGGAGAACTACAGCTCACCTGGTGGCTCTCAGCCAAGTTGCCATCACCCACTAGGGACGTGTGTGGAGCCATGAGCTCCCAGCAAAGGACGGCAAGTGCCGGTTTCTAGGCAAGACGCTCACCTGCTGCAGAAGCACTGGCCAGCAGTGAACAGAAGCCAGGCAGCAAGGGGGATTGGCACGCAGCCTGGGGGCTGCAAGCATCCTGCTTCCCAAAGGGCAAACGACAGCTCTCCTGTCAGGGTCTCATGTTGCTGTTGTCCCACAGCCTCTGTTATCCACACGTTCCGAGCCCCGAAGAGACCCTCATGCCCACCCCCTGGGCCCTTCCAGGAATGAAGCTTGCTCCACAGAGAGTGTGCAGGCTGGGTATGGCCTAGGGAAGAGAGTCCCCCTAGGTAGGCCTTGGTGCCCCTTTGAGCCGCTGAGGCCCTGGAGTGCTCTGGGATATTGTGTGCTTTTCTGTCCAGACTGGATCCACATTGAGGTTGTGCTTGGGGAGACAGAACCCACGTGGGAGACCCCAGGGTGAGGGCAAAGCAGGGAGCCTTTAGGGTGGCAGCTGGGCTACCTGACCAGGGTGCGCCACGGCAGGGAAGCTAAGCCTCCCTAGAACTGGGTGCCTGAATCCCTTCCAAAGCAGGGCCCAATTGGGCTCTGCAAGCACCGAAGCCCTGCTCGGGCCTTCAGCCTGCCCACCCAGTGGATCCCAAGGGCCTCTGGCTAGGAGGGTGTGCGCTGATGGCTAGGCCAGAGCCGTTTCCCCACGGTGTGCCCCAACGGAAAACCGTGCAGCCCTGAGCGTCCAAGGCTTCCTACAAGGCACTTGGCCCAGTCCAACAGCCTGTTGAGTGTGGTTTCACGGCAAGGGCTGCAGGCCTTTCTGGCTGGAAAGCTGCAGCTTCCTTGGAGGGTAGTAGTTGATGTGTGTGTTCGCCGCACAAAGAGGGGTGTAGGAGGTGCTCCTGGCCAGGGGATGGCAAGCACTTTTTGATTCTTGCCAGAGACGCTCTTTTTCCTCCCAGAGGTTTGCCAGCAGCGAAGGCAAGGCCAGCAGCAGGGCTGCTGGGCGAGCCGCCAAGGAGCCACATCCAACCCACTTCGCCCTGGGGTAATGACCGTTTGGCCTTCAGGCCTCAGGGTGAATGTGGACACTCAGCCTGTGCCTCAGCAGCTTCTGAGCAGTGGAAGAGACACACAGGCCGTGCAAGTGGAACCTTCCATCTTGAACGTTGCTCCTCCCAGGGTCTGCATGTGTTGTATGGCTGAAGTGGGAGTAGGCCGCACGGGCATCTTGGGACAGCCTGGGAGGGGCCGTGGCTCAGCGCTGCTCAGGGAACTCCTGGCTGTTGATCTCAGCTTGGAGAGTGAGTGGAGGTTCTCTCCGAGGTACCCAGAACTCAGGCACGACGTCCCAGGGTGAATGCTAAGCCCAGGGCTTTCCTCACGCAGCTGCACGCCTCTCCCTCAGGCCGCCCAGCCTGCCAGTCTCCGACTCCAAAGAACTGCCTTCCTGAAGCAGTTTGAAGGCTGCCGAACGTGAGCGCTGCCAGCAGGAGAGGCCTGCGGATGATGAGCTGGGCATTCCATTCAGAGGGGTTTCCAAGGGATCCTGGCCCAGGACGGGGGCACTGGAGCCACGGGAGAGTCTTTGGCAATGAGTGTTCCCCCTTGGAAACCAGTGTGACTCCGAGCCTCCTCCAGCCTCGGAACTCACTCTCCGCTTGAAGCACAGCCCTAACACAGGATCCTCGAAACCCAAAGCAGGCCTCTCCGCATGGAGAACTACAGCTCACCTGGTGGCTCTCAGCCAAGTTGCCATCACCCACTAGGGACGTGTGTGGAGCCATGAGCTCCCAGCAAAGGACGGCAAGTGCCCGGTTTCTAGGCAAGACTCTCACCTGCTGCAGAAGCACTGGCCAGCAGTGAACAGAAGCCAGGCAGCAAGGGGGATTGGCACGCAGCCTGGGGGCCGCAAGCATCCTGCTTCCCAAAGGGCAAACGACAGCTCTCCTGTCAGGGTCTCATGTTGCTGTTGTCCCACAGCCTCTGTTATCCGCACGTTCCGAGCCCTGAAGATACCCTCATGCCCACCCCCTGGGCCCTTCCAGGAATGAAGCTTGCTCCACAGAGAGTGTGCAGGCTGGGTATGGCCTAGGGAAGAGAGTCCCCCTAGGTAGGCCTTGGTGCCCCTTTGAGCCGCTGAGGCCCTGGAGTGCTCTGGGATATTGTGTGCTTTTCTGTCCAGACTGGATCCACATTGAGGTTGTGCTTGGGGAGACAGAACCCACGTGGGAGACCCCAGGGTGAGGGCAAAGCAGGGAGCCTTTAGGGTGGCAGCTGGGCTACCTGACCAGGGTGCGCCACGGCAGGGAAGCTAAGCCTCCCTAGAACTGGGTGCCTGAATCCCTTCCAAAGCAGGGCCCAATTGGGCTCTGCAAGCACCGAAGCCCTGCTCGCGCCTTCAGCCTGCCCACCCAGTGGATCCCAAGGGCCTCTGGCTAGGAGGGTGTGCACTGATGGCTAGGCCAGAGCCGTTTCCCCACGGTGTGCCCCAACGGAAAACCGTGCAGCCCTGAGCGTCCAAGGCTTCCTACAAGGCACTTGGCCCAGTCCAACAGCCTGTTGAGTGTGGTTTCACGGCAAGGGCTGCAGGCCTTTCTGGCTGGAAAGCTGCAGCTTCCTTGGAGGGTAGTAGTTGATGTGTGTGTTCGCCGCACAAAGAGGGGTGTAGGAGGTGCTCCTAGCCAGGGGATGGCAAGCACTTTTTGATTCTTGCCAGAGACGCTCTTTTTCCTCCCAGAGGTTTGCCAGCAGCGAAGGCAAGGCCAGCAGCAGGGCTGCTGGGAGAGCCACCAAGGAGCCACATCCAACCCACTTCGCCCTGGGGTAATGACCGTTTGGCCTTCAGGCCTCAGGGTGAATGTGGACACTCAGCCTGTGCCCCAGCAGCTTCTGAGCAGTGGAAGAGACACACAGGCCGTGCAAGTGGGACCTTCCATCTTGAACGTTGCTCCTCCCAGGGTCTGCATGTGTTGTATGGCTGAAGTGGGATTAGACCGCACGGGCATCTTGGGACTGCCTGGGAGGAGCCGTGGCTTAGCGCTGCTCAGGGAACTCCTGGCTGTTGATCTCAGCTTGGAGAGTGAGTGGAGGTTCTCTCCGAGGTACCCAGAACTCAGGCACGACGTCCCAGGGTGAATGCTAAGCCCAGGGCTTTCCTCACGCAGCTGCACGCCTCTCCCTCAGACCGCCCAGCCTGCCAGTCTCCGACTCCAAAGAACTGCCTTCCTGAAGCAGTTTGAAGGCTGCCAAACTTGAGCGCTGCCAGCAGGAGGGGCCTGCAGATGATGAGCTGGGCATTCCATTCAGAGGGGTTTCCAAGGGATCCTGGCCCAGGCCGGGGCCCTGGAGCCACGGGAGAGTCTTTGGCAATGAGTGTTCCCCCTTGGAAACCAGTGTGACTCCGAGCCTCCTCCAGCCTCGGAACTCACTCTCCGCTTGAAGCACAGCCCTGACATAGGATCCTCGAAACCCGCGACAGGCCTCTCCGCATGGAGAACTACAGCTCACCTGGTGGCTCTCAGCCAAGTTGCCATCACCCACTAGGGACGTGTGTGGAGCCATGAGCTCCCAGCAAAGGACGGCAAGTGCCGGTTTCTAGGCAAGACGCTCACCTGCTGCAGAAGCACTGGCCAGCAGTGAACAGAAGCCAGGCAGCAAGGGGGATTGGCACGCAGCCTGGGGGCTGCAAGCATCCTGCTTCCCAAAGGGCAAACGACAGCTCTCCTGTCAGGGTCTCATGTTGCTGTTGTCCCACAGCCTCTGTTATCCACACGTTCCGAGCCCCGAAGAGACCCTCATGCCCACCCCCTGGGCCCTTCCAGGAATGAAGCTTGCTCCACAGAGAGTGTGCAGGCTGGGTATGGCCTAGGGAAGAGAGTCCCCCTAGGTAGGCCTTGGTGCCCCTTTGAGCCGCTGAGGCCCTGGAGTGCTCTGGGATATTGTGTGCTTTTCTGTCCAGACTGGATCCACATTGAGGTTGTGCTTGGGGAGACAGAACCCACGTGGGAGACCCCAGGGTGAGGGCAAAGCAGGGAGCCTTTAGGGTGGCAGCTGGGCTACCTGACCAGGGTGCGCCACGGCAGGGAAGCTAAGCCTCCCTAGAACTGGGTGCCTGAATCCCTTCCAAAGCAGGGCCCAATTGGGCTCTGCAAGCACCGAAGCCCTGCTCGGGCCTTCAGCCTGCCCACCCAGTGGATCCCAAGGGCCTCTGGCTAGGAGGGTGTGCGCTGATGGCTAGGCCAGAGCCGTTTCCCCACGGTGTGCCCCAACGGAAAACCGTGCAGCCCTGAGCGTCCAAGGCTTCCTACAAGGCACTTGGCCCAGTCCAACAGCCTGTTGAGTGTGGTTTCACGGCAAGGGCTGCAGGCCTTTCTGGCTGGAAAGCTGCAGCTTCCTTGGAGGGTAGTAGTTGATGTGTGTGTTCGCCGCACAAAGAGGGGTGTAGGAGGTGCTCCTAGCCAGGGGATGGCAAGCACTTTTTGATTCTTGCCAGAGACGCTCTTTTTCCTCCCAGAGGTTTGCCAGCAGCGAAGGCAAGGCCAGCAGCAGGGCTGCTGGGCGAGCCGCCAAGGAGCCACATCCAACCCACTTCACCCTGGGGTAATGACCGTTTGGCCTTCAGGCCTCAGGGTGAATGTGGACACTCAGCCTGTGCCTCAGCAGCTTCTGAGCAGTGGAAGAGACACACAGGCCGTGCAAGTGGGACCTTCCATCTTGAACGTTGCTCCTCCCAGGGTCTGCATGTGTTGTATGGCTGAAGTGGGATTAGACCGCACGGGCATCTTGGGACTGCCTGGGAGGGGCCGTGGCTTAGCGCTGCTCAGGGAACTCCTGGCTGTTGATCTCAGCTTGGAGAGTGAGTGGAGGTTCTCTCCGAGGTACCCAGAACTCAGGCACGACGTCCCAGGGTGAATGCTAAGCCCAGGGCTTTCCTCACGCAGCTGCACGCCTCTCCCTCAGGCCGCCCAGCCTGCCAGTCTCCGACTCCAAAGAACTGCCTTCCTGAAGCAGTTTGAAGGCTGCCGAATGCGAGCGCTGCCAGCAGGAGAGGCCTGCGGATGATGAGCTGGGCTTTCCATTCAGAGGGGTTTCCAAGGGATCCTGGCCCAGGAAGGGGGCACTGGAGCCACGGGAGAGTCTTTGGCAATGAGTGTTCCCCCTTGGAAACCAGTGTGACTCCGAGCCTCCTCCAGCCTCGGAACTCACTCTCCGCTTGAAGCACAGCCCTGACACAGGATCCTCGAAACCCAAAGCAGGCCTCTCCACATGGAGAACTACAGCTCACCTGGTGGCTCTCAGCCAAGTTGCCATCACCCTCTAGGGACGTGTGTGGAGCCATGAGCTCCCAGCAAAGGACGGCAAGTGCCCGGTTTCTAGGCAAGACGCTCACCTGCTGCAGAAGCACTGGCCAGCAGTGAACAGAAGCCAGGCAGCAAAGGGGATTGGCACGCAGCCTGGGGGCTGCAAGCATCCTGCTTCCCAAAGGGCAAACGACAGCTCTCCTGTCAGGGTCTCATGTTGCTGTTGTCCCACAGCCTCTGTTATCCACACGTTCCGAGCCCCGAAGAGACCCTGATGCCCACCCCCTGGGCCCTTCCAGGAATGAAGCTTGCTCCACAGAGAGTGTGCAGGCTGGGTATGGCCTAGGGAAGAGAGTCCCCCTAGATAGGCCTTGGTGCCCCTTTGAGCCGCTGAGGCCCTGGAGTGCTCTGGGATATTGTGTGCTTTTCTGTCCAGACTGGATCCACATTGAGGTTGTGCTTGGGGAGACAGAACCCACGTGGGAGACCCCAGGGTGAGGGCAAAGCAGGGAGCCTTTAGGGTGGCAGCTGGGCTACCTGACCAGGGTGCGCCACGGCAGGGAAGCTAAGCCTCCCTAGAACTGGGTGCCTGAATCCCTTCCAAAGCAGGGCCCAATTGGGCTCTGCAAGCACCGAAGCCCTGCTCGGGCCTTCAGCCTGCCCACCCAGTGGATCCCAAGGGCCTCTGGCTAGGAGGGTGTGCGCTGATGGCTAGGCCAGAGCCGTTTCCCCACGGTGTGCCCCAACGGAAAACCGTGCAGCCCTGAGCGTCCAAGGCTTCCTACAAGGCACTTGGCCCAGTCCAACAGCCTGTTGAGTGTGGTTTCACGGCAAGGGCTGCAGGCCTTTCTGGCTGGAAAGCTGCAGCTTCCTTGGAGGGTAGTAGTTGATGTGTGTGTTCGCCGCACAAAGAGGGGTGTAGGAGGTGCTCCTAGCCAGGGGATGGCAAGCACTTTTTGATTCTTGCCAGAGACGCTCTTTTTCCTCCCAGAGGTTTGCCAGCAGCGAAGGCAAGGCCAGCAGCAGGGCTGCTGGGCGAGCCGCCAAGGAGCCACATCCAACCCACTTCGCCCTGGGGTAATGACCGTTTGGCCTTCAGGCCTCAGGGTGAATGTGGACACTCAGCCTGTGCCTCAGCAGCTTCTGAGCAGTGGAAGAGACACACAGGCCGTGCAAGTGGGACCTTCCATCTTGAACGTTGCTCCTCCCAGGGTCTGCATGTGTTGTATGGCTGAAGTGGGATTAGACCGCACGGGCATCTTGGGACTGCCTGGGAGGGGCCGTGGCTTAGCGCTGCTCAGGGAACTCCTGGCTGTTGATCTCAGCTTGGAGAGTGAGTGGAGGTTCTCTCCGAGGTACCCAGAACTCAGGCACGACGTCCCAGGGTGAATGCTAAGCCCAGGGCTTTCCTCACGCAGCTGCACGCCTCTCCCTCAGGCCGCCCAGCCTGCCAGTCTCCGACTCCAAAGAACTGCCTTCCTGAAGCAGTTTGAAGGCTGCCGAATGCGAGCGCTGCCAGCAGGAGAGGCCTGCGGATGATGAGCTGGGCTTTCCATTCAGAGGGGTTTCCAAGGGATCCTGGCCCAGGAAGGGGGCACTGGAGCCACGGGAGAGTCTTTGGCAATGAGTGTTCCCCCTTGGAAACCAGTGTGACTCCGAGCCTCCTCCAGCCTCGGAACTCACTCTCCGCTTGAAGCACAGCCCTGACACAGGATCCTCGAAACCCAAAGCAGGCCTCTCCACATGGAGAACTACAGCTCACCTGGTGGCTCTCAGCCAAGTTGCCATCACCCTCTAGGGACGTGTGTGGAGCCATGAGCTCCCAGCAAAGGACGGCAAGTGCCCGGTTTCTAGGCAAGACGCTCACCTGCTGCAGAAGCACTGGCCAGCAGTGAACAGAAGCCAGGCAGCAAAGGGGATTGGCACGCAGCCTGGGGGCTGCAAGCATCCTGCTTCCCAAAGGGCAAACGACAGCTCTCCTGTCAGGGTCTCATGTTGCTGTTGTCCCACAGCCTCTGTTATCCACACGTTCCGAGCCCCGAAGAGACCCTGATGCCCACCCCCTGGGCCCTTCCAGGAATGAAGCTTGCTCCACAGAGAGTGTGCAGGCTGGGTATGGCCTAGGGAAGAGAGTCCCCCTAGGTAGGCCTTGGTGCCCCTTTGAGCCGCTGAGGCCCTGGAGTGCTCTGGGATATTGTGTGCTTTTCTGTCCAGACTGGATCCACATTGAGGTTGTGCTTGGGGAGACAGAACCCACGTGGGAGACCCCAGGGTGAGGGCAAAGCAGGGAGCCTTTAGGGTGGCAGCTGGGCTACCTGACCAGGGTGCGCCACGGCAGGGAAGCTAAGCCTCCCTAGAACTGGGTGCCTGAATCCCTTCCAAAGCAGGGCCCAATTGGGCTCTGCAAGCACCGAAGCCCTGCTCGCGCCTTCAGCCTGCCCACCCAGTGGATCCCAAGGGCCTCTGGCTAGGAGGGTGTGCGCTGATGGCTAGGCCAGAGCCGTTTCCCCACGGTGTGCCCCAACGGAAAACCGTGCAGCCCTGAGCGTCCAAGGCTTCCTACAAGGCACTTGGCCCAGTCCAACAGCCTGTTGAGTGTGGTTTCACGGCAAGGGCTGCAGGCCTTTCTGGCTGGAAAGCTGCAGCTTCCTTGGAGGGTAGTAGTTGATGTGTGTGTTCGCCGCACAAAGAGGGGTGTAGGAGGTGCTCCTAGCCAGGGGATGGCAAGCACTTTTTGATTCTTGCCAGAGACGCTCTTTTTCCTCCCAGAGGTTTGCCAGCAGCGAAGGCAAGGCCAGCAGCAGGGCTGCTGGGAGAGCCACCAAGGAGCCACATCCAACCCACTTCGCCCTGGGGTAATGACCGTTTGGCCTTAAGGCCTCAGGGTGAATGTGGACACTCAGTCTGTGCCCCAGCAGCTTCTGAGCAGTGGAAGAGACACACAGGCCGTGCAAGTGGGACCTTCCATCTTGAACGTTGCTCCTCCCAGGGTCTGCATGTGTTGTATGGCTGAAGTGGGATTAGACCGCACGGGCATCTTGGGAATGCCTGGGAGGAGCCGTGGCTTAGCGCTGCTCAGGGAACTCCTGGCTGTTGATCTCAGCTTGGAGAGTGAGTGGAGGTTCTCTCCGAGGTACCCAGAACTCAGGCACGACGTCCCAGGGTGAATGCTAAGCCCAGGGCTTTCCTCACGCAGCTGCATGCCTCTCCCTCAGACCGCCCAGCCTGCCAGTCTCCGACTCCAAAGAACTGCCTTCCTGAAGCAGTTTGAAGGCTGCCAAACTTGAGCGCTGCCAGCAGGAGGGGCCTGCAGATGATGAGCTGGGCATTCCATTCAGAGGGGTTTCCAAGGGATCCTGGCCCAGGCCGGGGCCCTGGAGCCACGGGAGAGTCTTTGGCAATGAGTGTTCCCCCTTGGAAACCAGTGTGACTCCGAGCCTCCTCCAGCCTCGGAACTCACTCTCCGCTTGAAGCACAGCCCTGACACAGGATCCTCGAAACCCGCGACAGGCCTCTCCGCATGGAGAACTACAGCTCACCTGGTGGCTCTCAGCCAAGTTGCCATCACCCACTAGGGACGTGTGTGGAGCCATGTGCTCCCAGCAAAGGACGGCAAGTGCCCGGTTTCTAGGCAAGACGCTCACCTGCTGCAGAAGCACTGGCCAGCAGTGAACAGAAGCCAGGCAGCAAGGGGGATTGGCACGCAGCCTGAGGGCCGCAAGCATCCTGCTTCCCAAAGGGCAAACGACAGCTCTCCTGTCAGGGTCTCATGTTGCTGTTGTCCCACAGCCTCTGTTATCCACACGTTCCGAGCCCCGAAGAGACCCTCATGCCCACCCCCTGGGCCCTTCCAGGAATGAAGCTTGCTCCACAGAGAGTGTGCAGGCTGGGTATGGCCTAGGGAAGAGAGTCCCCCTAGGTAGGCCTTGGTGCCCCTTTGAGCCGCTGAGGCCCTGGAGTGCTCTGGGATATTGTGTGCTTTTCTGTCCAGACTGGATCCACATTGAGGTTGTGCTTGGGGAGACAGAACCCACGTGGGAGACCCCAGGGTGAGGGCAAAGCAGGGAGCCTTTAGGGTGGCAGCTGGGCTACCTGACCAGGGTGCGCCACGGCAGGGAAGCTAAGCCTCCCTAGAACTGGGTGCCTGAATCCCTTCCAAAGCAGGGCCCAATAGGGCTCTGCAAGCACCGAAGCCCTGCTCAGGCCTTCAGCCTGCCCACCCAGTGGATCCCAAGGGCCTCTGGCTAGGAGGGTGTGCGCTGATGGCTAGGCCAGAGCCGTTTCCCCACGGTGTGCCCCAACGGAAAACCGTGCAGCCCTGAGCGTCCAAGGCTTCCTACAAGGCACTTGGCCCAGTCCAACAGCCTGTTGAGTGTGGTTTCACGGCAAGGGCTGCAGGCCTTTCTGGCTGGAAAGCTGCAGCTTCCTTGGAGGGTAGTAGTTGATGTGTGTGTTCGCCGCACAAAGAGGGGTGTAGGAGGTGCTCCTGGCCAGGGGATGGCAAGCACTTTTTGATTCTTGCCAGAGACGCTCTTTTTCCTCCCAGAGGTTTGCCAGCAGCGAAGGCAAGGCCAGCAGCAGGGCTGCTGGGCGAGCTGCCAAGGAGCCACATCCAACCCACTTCGCCCTGGGGTAATGACCGTTTGGCCTTCAGGCCTCAGGGTGAATGTGGACACTCAGCCTGTGCCTCAGCAGCTTCTGAGCAGTGGAAGAGACACACAGGCCGTGCAAGTGGGACCTTCCATCTTGAACGTTGCTCCTCCCAGGGTCTGCATGTGTTGTATGGCTGAAGTGGGATTAGACCGCACGGGCATCTTGGGACTGCCTGGGAGGGGCCGTGGCTTAGCACTGCTCAGGGAACTCCTGGCTGTTGATCTCAGCTTGGAGAGTGAGTGGAGGTTCTCTCCGAGGTACCCAGAACTCAGGCACGACGTCCCAGGGTGAATGCTAAGCCCAGGGCTTTCCTCACGCAGCTGCACGCCTCTCCCTCAGGCCGCCCAGCCTGCCAGTCTCCGACTCCAAAGAACTGCCTTCCTGAAGCAGTTTGAAGGCTGCCGAATGCGAGCGCTGCCAGCAGGAGAGGCCTGCGGATGATGAGCTGGGCTTTCCATTCAGAGGGGTTTCCAAGGGATCCTGGCCCAGGAAGGGGGCACTGGAGCCACGGGAGAGTCTTTGGCAATGAGTGTTCCCCCTTGGAAACCAGTGTGACTCCGAGCCTCCTCCAGCCTAGGAACTCACTCTCCGCTTGAAACACAGCCCTGACACAGGATCCTCGAAACCCAAAGCAGGCCTCTCCGCATGGAGAACTACAGCTCACCTGGTGGCTCTCAGCCAAGTTGCCATCACCCTCTAGGGACGTGTGTGGAGCCATGAGCTCCCAGCAAAGGACGGCAAGTGCCCGGTTTCTAGGCAAGACGCTCACCTGCTGCAGAAGCACTGGCCAGCAGTGAACAGAAGCCAGGCAGCAAGGGGGATTGGCATGCAGCCTGGGGGCTGCAAGCATCCTGCTTCCCAAAGGGCAAACGACAGCTCTCCTGTCAGGGTCTCATGTTGCTGTTGTCCCACAGCCTCTGTTATCCACACGTTCCGAGCCCCGAAGAGACCCTCATGCCCACCCCCTGGGCCCTTCCAGGAATGAAGCTTGCTCCACAGAGAGTGTGCAGGCTGGGTATGGCCTAGGGAAGAGAGTCCCCCTAGGTAGGCCTTGGTGCCCCTTTGAGCCGGTGAGGCCCTGGAGTGCTCTGGGATATTGTGTGCTTTTCTGTCCAGACTGGATCCACATTGAGGTTGTGCTTGGGGAGACAGAACCCACGTGGGAGACCCCAGGGTGAGGGCAAAGCAGGGAGCCTTTAGGGTGGCAGCTGGGCTACCTGACCAGGGTGCGCCACGGCAGGGAAGCTAAGCCTCCCTAGAACTGGGTGCCTGAATCCCTTCCAAAGCAGGGCCCAATTGGGCTCTGCAAGCACCGAAGCCCTGCTCGGGCCTTCAGCCTGCCCACCCAGTGGATCCCAAGGGCCTCTGGCTAGGAGGGTGTGCGCTGATGGCTAGGCCAGAGCCGTTTCCCCACGGTGTGCCCCAACGGAAAACCGTGCAGCCCTGAGCGTCCAAGGCTTCCTACAAGGCACTTGGCCCAGTCCAACAGCCTGTTGAGTGTGGTTTCACGGCAAGGGCTGCAGGCCTTTCTGGCTGGAAAGCTGCAGCTTCCTTGGAGGGTAGTAGTTGATGTGTGTGTTCGCCGCACAAAGAGGGGTGTAGGAGGTGCTCCTGGCCAGGGGATGGCAAGCACTTTTTGATTCTTGCCAGAGACGCTCTTTTTCCTCCCAGAGGTTTGCCAGCAGCGAAGGCAAGGCCAGCAGCAGGGCTGCTGGGCGAGCCGCCAAGGAGCCACATCCAACCCACTTCGCCCTGGGGTAATGACCGTTTGGCCTTCAGGCCTCAGGGTGAATGTGGACACTCAGCCTGTGCCCCAGCAGCTTCTGAGCAGTGGAAGAGACACACAGGCCGTGCAAGTGGGACCTTCCATCTTGAACGTTGCTCCTCCCAGGGTCTGCATGTGTTGTATGGCTGAAGTGGGATTAGACCGCACGGGCATCTTGGGACTGCCTGGGAGGAGCCGTGGCTTAGCGCTGCTCAGGGAACTCCTGGCTGTTGATCTCAGCTTGGAGATTGAGTGGAGGTTCTCTCCGAGGTACCCAGAACTCAGGCACGACGTCCCAGGGTGAATGCTAAGCCCAGGGCTTTCCTCACGCAGCTGCACGCCTCTCCCTCAGACCGCCCAGCCTGCCAGTCTCCGACTCCAAAGAACTGCCTTCCTGAAGCAGTTTGAAGGCTGCCAAACTTGAGCGCTGCCAGCAGGAGGGGTCTGCAGATGATGAGCTGGGCATTCCATTCAGAGGGGTTTCCAAGGGATCCTGGCCCAGGCCGGGGCCCTGGAGCCACGGGAGAGTCTTTGGCAATGAGTGTTCCCCCTTGGAAACCAGTGTGACTCCGAGCCTCCTCCAGCCTCGGAACTCACTCTCCGCTTGAAGCACAGCCCTGACATAGGATCCTCGAAACCCGCGACAGGCCTCTCCGCATGGAGAACTACAGCTCACCTGGTGGCTCTCAGCCAAGTTGCCATCACCCACTAGGGACGTGTGTGGAGCCATGAGCTCCCAGCAAAGGACGGCAAGTGCCGGTTTCTAGGCAAGACGCTCACCTGCTGCAGAAGCACTGGCCAGCAGTGAACAGAAGCCAGGCAGCAAGGGGGATTGGCACGCAGCCTGGGGGCCGCAAGCATCCTGCTTCCCAAAGGGCAAACGACAGCTCTCCTGTCAGGGTCTCATGTTGCTGTTGTCCCACAGCCTCTGTTATCCACACGTTCCGAGCCCCGAAGAGACCCTCATGCCCACCCCCTGGGCCCTTCCAGGAATGAAGCTTGCTCCACAGAGAGTGTGCAGGCTGGGTATGGCCTAGGGAAGAGAGTCCCCCTAGGTAGGCCTTGGTGCCCCTTTGAGCCGCTGAGGCCCTGGAGTGCTCTGGGATATTGTGTGCTTTTCTGTCCAGACTGGATCCACATTGAGGTTGTGCCTGGGGAGACAGAACCCACGTGGGAGACCCCAGGGTGAGGGCAAAGCAGGGAGCCTTTAGGGTGGCAGCTGGGCTACCTGACCAGGGTGCGCCACGGCAGGGAAGCTAAGCCTCCCTAGAACTGGGTGCCTGAATCCCTTCCAAAGCAGGGCCCAATTGGGCTCTGCAAGCACCGAAGCCCTGCTCGCGCCTTCAGCCTGCCCACCCAGTGGATCCCAAGGGCCTCTGGCTAGGAGGGTGTGCGCTGATGGCTAGGCCAGAGCCGTTTCCCCACGGTGTGCCCCAACGGAAAACCGTGCAGCCCTGAGCGTCCAAGGCTTCCTACAAGGCACTTGGCCCAGTCCAACAGCCTGTTGAGTGTGGTTTCACGGCAAGGGCTGCAGGCCTTTCTGGCTGGAAAGCTGCAGCTTCCTTGGAGGGTAGTAGTTGATGTGTGTGTTCGCCGCACAAAGAGGGGTGTAGGAGGTGCTCCTGGCCAGGGGATGGCAAGCACTTTTTGATTCTTGCCAGAGACGCTCTTTTTCCTCCCAGAGGTTTGCCAGCAGCGAAGGCAAGGCCAGCAGCAGGGCTGCTGGGCGAGCCGCCAAGGAGCCACATCCAACCCACTTCGCCCTGGGGTAATGACCGTTTGGCCTTCAGGCCTCAGGGTGAATGTGGACACTCAGCCTGTGCCTCAGCAGCTTCTGAGCAGTGGAAGAGACACACAGGCCGTGCAAGTGGGACCTTCCATCTTGAACGTTGCTCCTCCCAGGATCTGCATGTGTTGTATGGCTGAAGTGGGATTAGACCGCACGGGCATCTTGGGACTGCCTGGGAGGGGCCGTGGCTTAGCGCTGCTCAGGGAACTCCTGGCTGTTGATCTCAGCTTGGAGAGTGAGTGGAGGTTCTCTCCGAGGTACCCAGAACTCAGGCACGACGTCCCAGGGTGAATGCTAAGCCCAGGGCTTTCCTCACGCAGCTGCACGCCTCTCCCTCAGGCCGCCCAGCCTGCCAGTCTCTGACTCCAAAGAACTGCCTTCCTGAAGCAGTTTGAAGGCTGCCGAATGCGAGCGCTGCCAGCAGGAGAGGCCTGCGGATGATGAGCTGGGCTTTCCATTCAGAGGGGTTTCCAAGGGATCCTGGCCCAGGAAGGGGGCACTGGAGCCACGGGAGAGTCTTTGGCAATGAGTGTTCCCCCTTGGAAACCAGTGTGACTCCGAGCCTCCTCCAGCCTCGGAACTCACTCTCCGCTTGAAACACAGCCCTGACACAGGATCCTCGAAACCCAAAGCAGGCCTCTCCGCATGGAGAACTACAGCTCACCTGGTGGCTCTCAGCCAAGTTGCCATCACCCTCTAGGGACGTGTGTGGAGCCATGAGCTCCCAGCAAAGGACGGCAAGTGCCCGGTTTCTAGGCAAGACGCTCACCTGCTGCAGAAGCACTGGCCAGCAGTGAACAGAAGCCAGGCAGCAAGGGGGATTGGCACGCAGCCTGGGGGCTGCGAGCATGCTGCTTCCCAAAGGGCAAACGACAGCTCTCCTGTCAGGGTCTCATGTTGCTGTTGTCCCACAGCCTCTGTTATCCACACGTTCCGAGCCCCGAAGAGACCCTCATGCCCACCACCTGGGCCCTTCCAGGAATGAAGCTTGCTCCACAGAGAGTGTGCAGGCTGGGTATGGCCTAGGGAAGAGAGTCCCCCTAGGTAGGCCTTGGTGCCCCTTTGAGCCGCTGAGGCCCTGGAGTGCTCTGGGATATTGTGTGCTTTTCTGTCCAGACTGGATCCACATTGAGGTTGTGCTTGGGGAGACAGAACCCACGTGGGAGACCCCAGGGTGAGGGCAAAGCAGGGAGCCTTTAGGGTGGCAGCTGGGCTACCTGACCAGGGTGCGCCACGGCAGGGAAGCTAAGCCTCCCTAGAACTGGGTGCCTGAATCCCTTCCAAAGCAGGGCCCAATTGGGCTCTACAAGCACCGAAGCCCTGCTCGCGCATTCAGCCTGCCCACCCAGTGGATCCCAAGGGCCTCTGGCTAGGAGGGTGTGCGCTGATGGCTAGGCCAGAGCCGTTTCCCCACGGTGTGCCCCAACGGAAAACCGTGCAGCCCTGAGCGTCCAAGGCTTCCTACAAGGCACTTGGCCCAGTCCAACAGCCTGTTGAGTGTGGTTTCACGGCAAGGGCTGCAGGCCTTTCTGGCTGGAAAGCTGCAGCTTCCTTGGAGGGTAGTAGTTGATGTGTGTGTTCGCCACACAAAGAGGGGTGTAGGAGGTGCTCCTAGCCAGGGAATGGCAAGCACTTTTTGATTCTTGCCAGAGACGCTCTTTTTCCTCCCAGAGGTTTGCCAGCAGCGAAGGCAAGGCCAGCAGCAGGGCTGCTGGGCAAGCCGCCAAGGAGCCACATCCAACCCACTTCGCCCTGGGGTAATGACCGTTTGGCCTTCAGGCCTCAGGGTGAATGTGGACACTCAGCCTGTGCCTCAGCAGCTTCTGAGCAGTGGAAGAGACACACAGGCCGTGCAAGTGGGACCTTTCATCTTGAACGTTGCTCCTCCCAGGGTCTGCATGTGTTGTATGGCTGAAGTGGGAGTAGGCCGCACGGGCATCTTGGGACAGCCTGGGAGGGGCCGTGGCTTAGCCATGCTCAGGGAACTCCTGGCTGTTGATCTCAGCTTGGAGAGTGAGTGGAGGTTCTCTCCGAGGTACCCAGAACTCAGGCACGACGTCCCAGGGTGAATGCTAAGCCCAGGGCTTTCCTCACGCAGCTGCACGCCTCTCCCTCAGGCCGCCCAGCCTGCCAGTCTCCGACTCCAAAGAACTGCCTTCCTGAAGCAGTTTGAAGGCTGCCGAACTTGAGTACTGCCAGCAGGAGAGGTCTGCGGATGATGAGCTGGGCTTTCCATTCAGAGGGGTTACCAAGGGATCCTGGCCCAGGAAGGGGGCACTGGAGCCACGGGAGAGTCTTTGGCAATGAGTGTTGCCCCTTGGAAACCAGTGTGACTCCGAGCCTCCTCCAGCCTCGGAACTCACTCTCCGCTTGAAGCACAGCCCTGACACAGGATCCTCGAAACCCAAAGCAGGCCTCTCCACATGGAGAACTACAGCTCACCTGGTGGCTCTCAGCCAAGTTGCCATCACCCTCTAGGGACGTGTGTGGAGCCATGAGCTCCCAGCAAAGGACGGCAAGTGCCCGGTTTCTAGGCAAGACGCTCACCTGCTGCAGAAGCACTGGCCAGCAGTGAACAGAAGCCAGGCAGCAAGGGGGATTGGCACGCAGCCTGGGGGCCGCAAGCATCCTGCTTCCCAAAGGGCAAACGACAGCTCTCCTGTCAGGGTCTCATGTTGCTGTTGTCCCACAGCCTCTGTTTTCCGCACGTTCCGAGCCCCGAAGAGACCCTCATGCCCACCCCTGGGCCCTTCAAGGAATGAAGCTTGCTCCACAGAGAGTGTGCAGGCTGGGTATGGCCTAGGGAAGAGAGTCCCCCTAGGTAGGCCTTGGTGCCCCTTTGAGCCACTGAGGCCCTGGAGTGCTCTGGGATATTGTGTGCTTTTCTGTCCAGACTGGATCCACATTGAGGTTGTGCTTGGGGAGACAGAACCCACGTGGGAGACCCCAGGGTGAGGGCAAAGCAGGGAGCCTTTAGGGTGGCAGCTGGGCTACCTGACCAGGGTGCGCCACGGCAGGGAAGCTAAGCCTCCCTAGAACTGGATGCCTGAATCCCTTCCAAAGCAGGGCCCAATTGGGCTCTACAAGCACCGAAGCCCTGCTCGCGCCTTCAGCCTGCCCACCCAGTGGATCCCAAGGGCCTCTGGCTAGGAGGGTGTGCGCTGATGCCTAGGCCAGAGCCGTTTCCCCACGGTGTGCCCCAACGGAAAACCGTGCAGCCCTGAGCGTCCAAGGCTTCCTACAAGGCACTTGGCCCAGTCCAACAGCCTGTTGAGTGTGGTTTCACGGCAAGGGCTGCAGGCCTTTCTGGCTGGAAAGCTGCAGCTTCCTTGGAGGGTAGTAGTTGATGTGTGTGTTCGCCACACAAAGAGGGGTGTAGGAGGTGCTCCTAGCCAGGGAATGGCAAGCACTTTTTGATTCTTGCCAGAGACGCTCTTTTTCCTCCCAGAGGTTTGCCAGCAGCGAAGGCAAGGCCAGCAGCAGGGCTGCTGGCGAGCCGCCAAGGAGCCACATCCAACCCACTTCGCCCTGGGGTAATGACCGTTTGGCCTTCAGGCCTCAGGGTGAATGTGGACACTCAGCCTGTGCCTCAGCAGCTTCTGAGCAGTGGAAGAGACACACAGGCCGTGCAAGTGGGACCTTCCATCTTGAACGTTGCTCCTCCCAGGGTCTGCATGTGTTGTATGGCTGAAGTGGGAGTAGGCCGCACGGGCATCTTGGGACAGCCTGGGAGGGGCCGTGGCTTAGCGCTCCTCAGGGAACTCCTGGCTATTGATCTCAGCTTGGAGAGTGAGTGGAGGTTCTCTCCGAGGTACCCAGAACTCAGGCACGACGTCCCAGGGTGAATGCTAAGCCCAGGGCTTTCCTCACGCAGCTGCACGCCTCTCCCTCAGGCCGCCCAGCCTGCCAGTCTCCGACTCCAAAGAACTACCTTCCTGAAGCAGTTTGAAGGCTGCCGTACTTGAGTACTGCCAGCAGGAGAGGTCTGCGGATGATGAGCTGGGCTTTCCATTCAGAGGGGTTTCCAAGGGATCCTGGCCCAGGAAGGGGGCACTGGAGCCACGGGAGAGTCTTTGGCAATGAGTGTTCCCCCTTGGAAACCAGTGTGACTCCGAGCCTCCTCCAGCCTCGGAACTCACTCTACGCTTGAAGCACAGCCCTGACACAGGATCCTCGAAACCCAAAGCAGGCCTCTCCACATGGAGAACTACAGCTCACCTGGTGGCTCTCAGCCAAGTTGCCATCACCCTCTAGGGACGTGTGTGGAGCCATGAGCTCCCAGCAAAGGACGGCAAGTGCCCGGTTTCTAGGCAAGACGCTCACCTGCTGCAGAAGCACTGGCCAGCAGTGAACAGAAGCCAGGCAGCAAGAGGGATTGGCACGCAGCCTGGGGGCCGCAAGCATCCTGCTTCCCAAAGGGCAAACGACAGCTCTCCTGTCAGGGTCTCATGTTGCTGTTGTCCCACAGCCTCTGTTATCCGCACGTTCCGAGCCCCAAAGAGACCCTCATGCCCACCCCCTGGGCCCTTCCAGGAATGAAGCTTGCTCCACAGAGAGTGTGCAGGCTGGGTATGGCCTAGGGAAGATAGGCCCCCTAGGTAGGCCTTGGTGCCCCTTTGAGCCGCTGAGGCCCTGGAGTGCTCTGGGATATTGTGTGCTTTTCTGTCCAGACTGGATCCACATTGAGGTTGTGCTTGGGGAGACAGAACCCACGTGGGAGACCCCAGGGTGAGGGCAAAGCAGGGAGCCTTTAGGGTGGCAGCTGGGCTACCTGACCAGGGTGCGCCACGGCAGGGAAGCTAAGCCTCCCTAGAACTGGGTGCCTGAATCCCTTCCAAAGCAGGGCCCAATTGGGCTCTACAAGCACCGAAGCCCTGCTCGCGCCTTCAGCCTGCCCACCCAGTGGATCCCAAGGGCCTCTGGCTAGGAGGGTGTGCGCTGATGGCTAGGCCAGAGCCGTTTCCCCACGGTGTGCCCCAACGGAAAACAGTGCAGCCCTGAGCGTCCAAGGCTTCCTACAAGGCACTTGGCCCAGTCCAACAGCCTGTTGAGTGTGGTTTCACGGCAAGGGCTGCAGGCCTTTCTGGCTGGAAAGCTGCAGCTTCCTTGGAGGGTAGTAGTTGATGTGTGTGTTCGCCGCACAAAGAGGGGTGTTGGAGGTGCTCCTAGCCAGGGGATGGTAAGCACTTTTTGATTCTTGCCAGAGACGCTCTTTTTCCTCCCAGAGATTTGCCAGCAGCTAAGGCAAGGCCAGCAGCAGTGCTGTTGGGCGAGTCGCCAAGGAGCCACATCCAACCCACTTCGCCCTGGGGTAATGACCGTTTGGCCTTCAGGCCTCAGGGTGAATGTGGACACTCAGCCTGTGCCTCAGCAGCTTCTGAGCAGTGGAAGAGACACACAGGCCGTGCAAGTGGGACCTTTCATCTTGAACGTTGCTCCTCCCAGGGTCTGCATGTGTTGTATGGCTGAAGTGGGAGTAGGCCGCACGGGCATCTTGGGACAGCCTGGGAGGGGCCGTGGCTTAGCGCTGCTCAGGGAACTCCTGGCTGTTGATCTCAGCTTGGAGAGTGAGTGGAGGTTCTCTCCGAGGTACCCAGAACTCAGGCACGACGTCCCAGGGTGAATGCTAAGCCCAGGGCTTTCCTCACGCAGCTGCACGCCTCTCCCTCAGGCCGCCCAGCCTGCCAGTCTCCGACTCCAAAGAACTGACTTCCTGAAGCAGTTTGAAGGCTGCCGAACTTGAGTACTGCCAGCAGGAGAGGTCTGCGGATGATGAGCTGGGCTTTCCATTCAGAGGGGTTACCAAGGGATCCTGGCCCAGGAAGGGGGCACTGGAGCCACGGGAGAGTCTTTGGCAATGAGTGTTCCCCCTTGGAAACCAGTGTGACTCCGAGCCTCCTCCAGCCTCGGAACTCACTCTCCGCTTGAAGCACAGCCCTGACACAGGATCCTCGAAACCCAAAGCAGGCCTCTCCACATGGAGAACTACAGCTCACCTGGTGGCTCTCAGCCAAGTTGCCATCACCCTCTAGGGACGTGTGTGGAGCCATGAGCTCCCAGCAAAGGACGGCAAGTGCCCGGTTTCTAGGCAAGACGCTCACCTGCTGCAGAAGCACTGGCCAGCAGTGAACAGAAGCCAGGCAGCAAGGGGGATTGGCACGCAGCCTGGGGGCCGCAAGCATCCTGCTTCCCAAAGGGCAAATGACAGCTCTCCTGTCAGGGTCTCATGTTGCTGTTGTCCCACAGCCTCTGTTTTCCGCACGTTCCGAGCCCTGAAGAGACCCTCATGCCCACCCCCTGGGCCCTTCAAGGAATGAAGCTTGCTCCACAGAGAGTGTGCAGGCTGGGTATGGCCTAGGGAAGAGAGGCCCCCTAGGTAGGCCTTGGTGCCCCTTTGAGCCGCTGAGGCCCTGGAGTGCTCTGGGATATTGTGTGCTTTTCTGTCCAGACTGGATCCACATTGAGGTTGTGCTTGGGGAGACAGAACCCACGTGGGAGACCCCAGGGTGAGGGCAAAGCAGGGAGCCTTTAGGGTGGCAGCTGGGCTCCCTGACCAGGGTGCGCCACGGCAGGGAAGCTAAGCCTCCCTAGAACTGGGTGCCTGAATCCCTTCCAAAGCAGGGCCCAATTGGGCTCTGCAAGCACCAAAGCACTGCTCGGGCCTTCAGCCTGCCCACCCAGTGGATCCCAAGGGCCTCTGGCTAGGAGGGTGTGCGCTGATGGCTAGGCCAGAGCCATTTCCCCACGGTGTGCCCCAACGGAAAACCGTGCAGCCCTGAGCGTCCAAGGCTTCCTACAAGGCACTTGGCCCAGTCCAACAGCCTGTTGAGTGTGGTTTCACGGCAAGGGCTGCAGGCCTTTCTGGCTGGAAAGCTGCAGCTTCCTTGGAGGGTAGTAGTTGATGTGTGTGATCGCCACACAAAGAGGGGTGTAGGAGGTGCTCCTAGCCAGGGGATGGCAAGCACTTTTTGATTCTTGCCAGAGACGCTCTTTTTCCTCCCAGAGGTTTGCCAGCAGCGAAGGCAAGGCCAGCAGCAGGGCTGCTGGGCGAGCCGCCAAGGAGCCACATCCAACCCACTTCGCCCTGGGGTAATGACCGTTTGGCCTTCAGGCCTCAGGGTGAATGTGGACACTCAGCCTGTGCCCCAGCAGCTTCTGAGCAGTGGAAGAGACACACAGGCCGTGCAAGTTGGACCTTCCATCTTGAACGTTGCTCCTCCCAGAGTCTGCATGTGTTGTATGGCTGAAGTGGGAGTAGGCCGCACGGGCATCTTGGGACAGCCTGGGAGGGGCCGTGGCTTAGCGCTGCTCAGGGAACTCCTGGCTGTTGATCTCAGCTTGGAGAGTGAGTGGAGGTTCTCTCCGAGGTACCCAGAACTCAGGCACGACGTCCCAGGGTGAATGCTAAGCCCAGGGCTTTCCTCACGCAGCTGCACGCCTCTCCCTCAGGCCGCCCAGCCTGCCAGTCTCCGACTCCAAAGAACTGCCTTCCTGAAGCAGTTTGAAGGCTGCCGAACTTGAGCACTGACAGCAGGAGAGGCCGGCAGATGATGAGCTGGGCTTTCCATTCAGAGGGGTTTCCAATGTATCCTGGCCCAGGAAGGGGGCACTGGAGCCACGGGAGAGTCTTTGGCAATGAGTGTTCCCCCTTGGAAACCAGTGTGACTCCGAGCCTCCTCCAGCCTCGGAACTCACTCTCCGCTTGAAGCACAGCCCTGACACAGGATCCTCGAAACCCACGGCAGGCCTCTCCGCATGGAGAACTACAGCTCACCTGGTGGCTCTCAGCCAAGTTGCCATCACCCTCTAGGGACGTGTGTGGAGCCATGAGCTCCCAGCAAAGGACGGCAAGTGCCCGGTTTCTAGGCAAGATGCTCACCTGCTGCAGAAGCACTGGCCAGCAGTGAACAGAAGCCAGGCAGCGAGGGGGATTGGCACGCAGCCTGGGGGCCGCAAGCATCCTGCTTCCCAAAGGGCAAACGACAGCTCTCCTGTCAGGGTCTCATGTTGCTGTTGTCCCACAGCCTCTGTTATCCGCACATTCCGAGCCCCGAAGAGACCCTCATGCCCACCCCCTGGGCCCTTCCCGGAATGAAGCTTGCTCCACAGAGAGTGTGCAGGCTGGGTATGGCCTAGGGAAGAGAGGCCCCCTAGGTAGGCCTTGGTGCCCCTTTGAGCCGCTGAGGCCCTGGAGTGCTCTGTGATATTGTGTGCTTTTCTGTCCAGACTGGATCCACATTGAGGTTGTGCTTGGGGAGACAGAACCCACGTGGGAGACCCCAGGGTGAGGGCAAGGCAGGGAGCCTTTAGGGTGGCAGCTGGGCTACCTGACCAGGGTGCGCCATGGCAGGGAAGCTAAGCCTCCCTAGAACTGGGTGCCTGAATCCCTTCCAAAGCAGGGCCCAATTGGGCTCTACAAGCACCGAAGCCCTGCTCGTGCATTCAGCCTGCCCACCCAGTGGACCCCAAGGGCCTCTGGCTAGGAGGGTGTGCGCTGATGGCTAGGCCAGAGCCGTTTCCCCACGGTGTGCCCCAACGGAAAACCGTGCAGCCCTGAGCGTCCAAGGCTTCCTACAAGGCACTTGGCCCAGTCCAACAGCCTGTTGAGTGTGGTTTCACGGCAAGGGCTGCAGGCCTTTCTGGCTGGAAAGCTGCAGCTTCCTTGGAGGGTAGTAGTTGATGTGTGTGTTCGCCACACAAAGAGGGGTGTAGGAGGTGCTCCTAGCCAGGGAATGGCAAGCACTTTTTGATTCTTGCCAGAGACGCTCTTTTTCCTCCCAGAGGTTTGCCAGCAGCGAAGGCAAGGCCAGCAGCAGGGCTGCTGGGCGAGCCGCCAAGGAGCCACATCCAACCCACTTCGCCCTCGGGTAATGACCGTTTGGCCTTCAGGCCTCAGGGTGAATGTGGACACTCAGCCTGTGCCCCAGCAGCTTCTGAGCAGTGGAAGAGACACACAGGCCATGCAAGTGGGACCTTCCATCTTGAACGTTGCTCCTCCCAGAGTCTGCATGTGTTGTATGGCTGAAGTGGGAGTAGGCCGCACGGGCATCTTGGGACAGCCTGGGAGGGGCCGTGGCTTAGCGCTGCTCAGGGAACTCCTGGCTGTTGATCTCAGCTTGGAGAGTGAGTGGAGGTTCTCTCCGAGGTACCCAGAACTCAGGCACGACGTCCCAGGGTGAATGCTAAGCCCAGGGCTTTCCTCACGCAGCTGCACGCCTCTCCCTCAGGCCGCCCAGCCTGCCAGTCTCCGACTCCAAAGAACTGCCTTCCTGAAGCAGTTTGAAGGCTGCCGAATGCGAGCGCTGCCAGCAGGAGAGGCCTGCGGATGATGAGCTGGGCTTTCCATTCGGAGGGGTTTCCAAGGGCCCCTGGCCCAGGAAGGGGGCACTGGAGCCACGGGAGAGTCTTTGGCAATGAGTGTTCCCCCTTGGAAACCAGTGTGACTCCGAGCCTCCTCCAGCCTCGGAACTCACTCTCCGCTTGAAGCACAGCCCTGACACAGGATCCTCGAAACCCAAAGCAGGCCTCTCCGCATGGAGAACTACAGCTCACCTGGTGGCTCTCAGCCAAGTTGCCATCACCCTCTAGGGACGTGTGTGGAGCCATGAGCTCCCAGCAAAGGACGGCAAGTGCCCGGTTTCTAGGCAAGACGCTCACCTGCTGCAGAAGCACTGGCCAGCAGTGAACAGAAGCCAGGCAGCAAGGGGGATTGGCACGCAGCTTGGGGGCCGCAAGCATCCTGCTTCCCAAAGGGCAACCGACAGCTCTCCTGTCAGGGTCTCATGTTGCTGTTGTCCCACAGCCTCTTATCCGCACGTTCCGAGCCCCGAAGAGACCCTCATGCCCACCCCCTGGGCCCTTCCAGGAATGAAGCTTGCTCCACAGAGAGTGTGCAGGCTGGGTATGGCCTAGGGAAGAGAGGACCCCTAGGTAGGCCTTGGTGCCCCTTTGAGCTGCTGAGGCCCTGGAGTGCTCTGGGATATTGTGTGCTTTTCTGTCCAGACTGGATCCACATTGAGGTTGTGCTTGGGGAGACAGAACCCACGTGGGAGACCCCAGGGTGAGGGCAAAGCAGGGAGCCTTTAGGGTGGCAGCTGGGCTCCCTGACCAGGGTGCGCCACGGCAGGGAAGCTAAGCCTCCCTAGAACTGGGTGCCTGAATCCCTTCCAAAGCAGGGCCCAATTGGGCTCTGCAAGCACCGAAGCCCTGCTTGCGCCTTCAGCCTGCCCACCCAGTGGATCCCAAGGGCCTCTGGCTAGGCGGGTGTGCGCTGATGGCTAGGCCAGAGCCGTTTCCGCACGGTGTGCCCCAACGGAAAACCGTGCAGCCCTGAGCGTCCAAGGCTTCCTACAAGGCACTTGGCCCAGTCCAACAGCCTGCTGAGTGTGGTTTCACGGCAAGGGCTGCAGGCCTTTCTGGCTGGAAAGCTGCAGCTTCCTTGGAGGGTAGTAGTTGATGTGTGTGTTCGCCGCACAAAGAGGGGTGTAGGAGGTGCTCCTAGCCAGGGGATGGCAAGCACTTTTTGATTCTTGCCAGAGACGCTCTTTTTCCTCCCAGAGGTTTGCCAGCAGCGAAGGCAAGGCCAGCAGCAGGGCTGCTGGGCGAGCCGCCAAGGAGCCACATCCAACCCACTTCGCCCTGGGGTAATGACCGTTTGGACTTCAGGCCTCAGGGTGATTGTGGACACTCAGCCTGTGCCCCAGCAGCTTCTGAGCAGTGGAAGAGACACACAGGCCGTGCAAGTGGGACCTTCCATCTTGAACGTTGCTCCTCCCAGTGTCTGCATGTATTGTATGGCTGAAGTGGGAGTAGGCCGCACAGGCATCTTGGGACAGCCTGGGAGGGGCCGTGGCTTAGCGCTGCTCAGGGAACTCCTGGCTGTTGATCTCAGCTTGGAGAGTGAGTGGAGGTTCTCTTCGAGGTACCCAGAACTCAGGCACGACGTCCCAAGGTGAATGCTAAGCCCAGGGCTTTCCTCACGTAGCTGCACGCCTCTCCCTCAGGCCGCCGAGCCTGCCAGTCTCCGACTCCAAAGAACTGCCTTCCTGAAGCAGTTTGAAGGCTGCCGAACGCGAGCGCTGCCAGCAGGAGAGGCCTGCCGATGATGAGCTGGGCTTTCCATTCAGAGGGGTTTCCAAGGGATCCTGGCCCAGGAAGGGGGCACTGGAGCCACGGGAGAGTCTTTGGCAATGAGTGTTCCCCCTTGGAAACCAGTGTGACTCCGAGCCTCCTCCAGCCTCGGAACTCACTCTCCGCTTGAAGCACAGCCCTGACACAGGATCCTCGAAACCCAAAGCAGGCCTCTCCGCATGGAGAACTACAGCTCACCTGGTGGCTCTCAGCCAAGTTGCCATCACCCTCTAGGGACGTGTGTGGAGCCATGAGCTCCCAGCAAAGGACGGCAAGTGCCCGGTTTCTAGGCAAGACGCTCACCTGCTGCAGAAGCACTGGCCAGCAGTGAACAGAAGCCAGGCAGCAAGGGGGATTGGCACGCAGCCTGGGGGCCGCAAGCATCCTGCTTCCCAAAGGGCAAACGACAGCTCTCCTGTCAGGGTCTCATGTTGCTGTTGTCCCACAGCCTCTTATCCGCACGTTCTGAGCCCCGAAGAGACCCTCATGCCCACCCCCTGGGCCCTTCCAGGAATGAAGCTTGCTCCACAGAGAGTGTGCAGGCTGGGTATGGCCTAGGGAAGAGAGGACCCCTAGGTAGGCCTTGGTGCCCCTTTGAGCTGCTGAGGCCCTGGAGTGCTCTGGGATATTGTGTGCTTTTCTGTCCAGACTGGATCCACATTGAGGTTGTGCTTGGGGAGACAGAACCCACGTGGGAGACCCCAGGGTGAGGGCAAAGCAGGGAGCCTTTAGGGTGGCAGCTGGGCTCCCTGACCAGGGTGCGCCACGGCAGGGAAGCTAAGCCTCCCTAGAACTGGGTGCCTGAATCCCTTCCAAAGCAGGGCCCAATTGGGCTCTGCAAGCACCGAAGCCCTGCTCGCGCCTTCAGCCTGCCCACCCAGTGGATCCCAAGGGCCTCTGGCTAGGAGGGTGTGCGCTGATGGCTAGGCCAGAGCCGTTTCCCCACGGTGTGCCCCAACGGAAAACCGTGCAGCCCTGAGCGTCCAAGGCTTCCTACAAGGCACTTGGCCCAGTCCAACAGCCTGTTGAGTGTGGTTTCACGGCAAGGGCTGCAGGCCTTTCTGGCTGGAAAGCTGCAGCTTCCTTGGAGGGTAGTAGTTGATGTGTGTGTTCGCCGCACAAAGAGGGCTGTAGGAGGTGCTCCTAGCCAGGGGATGGCAAGCACTTTTTGATTCTTGCCAGAGACGCTCTTTTTCCTCCCAGAGGTTTGCCAGCAGCGAAGGCAAGGCCAGCAGCAGGGCTGCTGGGCGAGCCGCCAAGGAGCCACATCCAACCCACTTCGCCCTGGGGTAATGACCGTTTGGCCTTCAGGCCTCAGGGTGAAAGTGGACACTCAGCCTGTGCCCCAGCAGCTTCTGAGCAGTGGAAGAGACACACAGGCCGTGCAAGTGGGACCTTCCATCTTGAACGTTGCTCCTCCCAGGGTCTGCATGTGTTGTATGGCTGAAGTGGGAGTAGGCCGCACGGGCATCTTGGGACAGCCTGGGAGGGGCCGTGGCTTAGCGCTGCTCAGGGAACTCCTGGCTGTTGATCTCAGCTTGGAGAGTGAGTGGAGGTTCTCTCCGAGGTACCCAGAACTCAGGCACGACGTCCCAGGGTGAATGCTAAGCCCAGGGCTTTCCTCACGCAGCTGCACGCCTCTCCCTCAGGCCGCCCAGCCTGCCAGTCTCCGACTCCAAAGAACTGCCTTCCTGAAGCAGTTTGAAGGCTGCCGAACTTGAGCACTGCCAGCAGGAGAGGCCGGCAGATGATGAGCTGGGCTTTCCATTCAGAGGGTTTTCCAAGGGATCCTGGCCCAGGAAGGGGGCACTGGAGCCACGGGAGAGTCTTTGGCAATGAGTGTTCCCCCTTGGAAACCAGTGTGACTCCGAGCCTCCTCCAGCCTCGGAACTCACTCTCCGCTTGAAGCACAGCCCTGACACAGGATCCTCGAAACCCACGGTAGGCCTCTCCGCATGGAGAACTACAGCTCACCTGGTGGCTCTCAGCCAAGTTGCCATCACCCTCTAGGGACGTGTGTGGAGCCATGAGCTCCCAGCAAAGGACGGCAAGTGCCCGGTTTCTAGGCAAGACGCTCACCTGCTGCAGAAGCACTGGCCAGCAGTGAACAGAAGCCAGGCAGCGAGGGGGATTGGCACGCAGCCTGGGGGCCGCAAGCATCCTGCTTCCCAAAGGGCAAACAACAGCTCTCCTGTCAGGGTCTCATGTTGCTGTTGTCCCACAGCCTCTGTTATCCGCACATTCCGAGCCCCGAAGAGACCCTCATGGCCACCCCCTGGGCCCTTCCCGGAATGAAGCTTGCTCCACAGAGAGTGTGCAGGCTGGGTATGGCCTAGGGAAGAGAGGCCCCCTAGGTAGGCCTTGGTGCCCCTTTGAGCCGCTGAGGCCCTGGAGTGCTCTGGGATATTGTGTGCTTTTCTGTCCAGACTGGATCCACATTGAGGTTGTGCTTGGGGAGACAGAACCCACGTGGGAGACCCCAGGGTGAGGGCAAAGCAGGGAGCCTTTAGGGTGGCAGCTGGGCTCCCTGACCAGGGTGCGCCACGGCAGGGAAGCTAAGCCTCCCTAGAACTGGGTGCCTGAATCCCTTCCAAAGCAGGGCCCAATTGGGCTCTGCAAGCACCGAAGCCCTGCTCGCGCCTTCAGCCTGCCCACCCAGTGGATCCCAAGGGCCTCTGGCTAGGAGGGTGTGCGCTGATGGCTAGGCCAGAGCCGTTTCCCCACGGTGTGCCCCAACGGAAAACCGTGCAGCCCTGAGCGTCCAAGGCTTCCTACAAGGCACTTGGCCCAGTCCAACAGCCTGTTGAGTGTGGTTTCACGGCAAGGGCTGCAGGCCTTTCTGGCTGGAAAGCAGCAGCTTCCTTGGAGGGTAGTAGTTGATGTGTGTGTTCGCCGCACAAAGAGGGGTGTAGGAGGTGCTCCTAGCCAGGGGATGGCAAGCACTTTTTGATTCTTGCCAGAGACGCTCTTTTTCCTCCCAGAGGTTTGCCAGCAGCGAAGGCAAGGCCAGCAGCAGTGCTGTTGGGCGAGTCGCCATGGAGCCACATCCAACCCACTTCGCCCTGGGGTAATGACCGTTTGGCCTTCAGGCCTCAGGGTGATTGTGGACACTCAGCCTGTGCCCCAGCAGCTTCTGAGCAGTGGAAGAGACACACAGGCCGTGCAAGTGGGACCTTCCATCTTGAACGTTGCTCCTCCCAGGGTCTGCATGTGTTGTATGGCTGAAGTGGGAGTAGGCCGCACGGGCATCTTGGGACAGCCTGGGAGGGGCCGTGGCTTAGCGCTGCTCAGGGAACTCCTGGCTGTTGATCTCAGCTTGGAGAGTGAGTGGAGGTTCTCTTCGAGGTACCCAGAACTCAGGCACGACGTCCCAAGTTGAATGCTAAGCCCAGGGCTTTCCTCACGTAGCTGCACGCCTCTCCCTCAGGCCGCCCAGCCTGCCAGTCTCCGACTCCAAAGAACTGCCTTCCTGAAGCAGTTTGAAGGCTGCCGAACGCGAGCGCTGCCAGCAGGAGAGGCCTGCGGATGATGAGCTGGGCTTTCCATTCAGAGGGGTTTCCAAGGGATCCTGGCCCAGGAAGGGGGCACTGGAGCCACGGGAGAGTCTTTGGCAATGAGTGTTCCCCCTTGGAAACCAGTGTGACTCCGAGCCTCCTCCAACCTCGGAACTCACTCTCCGCTTGAAGCACAGCCCTGACACAGGATCCTCGAAACCCGCGGCAGGCCTCTCCGCATGGAGAACTACAGCTCACCTGGTGGCTCTCAGCCAAGTTGCCATCACCCTCTAGGGACGTGTGTGGAGCCATGAGCTCCCAGCAAAGGACGGCAAGTGCCCGGTTTCTAGGCAAGACGCTCACCTGCTGCAGAAGCACTGGCCAGCAGTGAACAGAAGCCAGGCAGCAAGGGGGATTGGCACGCAGCCTGGGGGCCGCAAGCATCCTGCTTCCCAAAGGGCAACCGACAGCTCTCCTGTCAGGGTCTCATGTTGCTGTTGTCCCACAGCCTCTGTTATCCGCACGTTCCGAGCCCCGAAGAGACCCTCATGCCCACCCCCTGGGCCCTTCCAGGAATGAAGCTTGCTCCACAGAGAGTGTGCAGGCTGGGTATGGCCTAGGGAAGAGAGGCCCCCTAGGTAGGCCTTGGTGCCCCTTTGAGCCGCTGAGGCCCTGCAGTGCTCTGGGATATTGTGTGCTTTTCTGTCCAGACTGGATCCACATTGAGGTTGTGCTTGGGGAGACAAACCCACGTGGGAGACCCCAGGGTGAGGGCAAAGCAGGGAGCCTTTAGGGTGGCAGCTGGGCTACCTGACCTGGGTGCGCCACGGCAGGGAAGCTAAGCCTCCCTAGAACTGGGTGCCTGAATCCCTTCCAAAGCAGGGCCCAATTGGGCTCCTCAAGCACTGAAGCCCTGCTCGCGCCTTCAGCCTGCCCACCCAGTGGATCCCAAGGGCCTCTGGCTAGGAGGGTGTGCGCTGATGGCTAGGCCAGAGCCGTTTCCCCACGGTGTGCCCCAACGGAAAACCGTGCAGCCCTGAGCGTCCAAGGCTTCCTACAAGGCACTTGGCCCAGTCCAACAGCCTGTTGAGTGTGGTTTCACGGCAAGGGCTGCAGGCCTTTCTGGCTGGAAAGCTGCAGCTTCCTTGGAGGGTAGTAGTTGATGTGTGTGTTCGCCACACAAAGAGGGGTGTAGGAGGTGCTCCTAGCCAGGGGATGGCAAGCACTTTTTGATTCTTGCCAGAGACGCTCTTTTTCCTCCCAGAGGTTTGCCAGCAGCGAAGGCAAGGCCAGCAGCAGGGCTGCTGGGCGAGCCGCCAAGGAGCCACATCCAACCCACTTCGCCCTGGGGTAATGACCGTTTGGCCTTCAGGCCTCAGGGTGAATGTGGACACTCAGCCTGTGCCCCAGCAGCTTCTGAGCAGTGGAAGAGACACACAGGCCGTGCAAGTGGGACCTTCCATCTTGAACGTTGCTCCTCCCAGGGTCTGCATGTGTTGTATGGCTGAAGTGGGAGTAGGCCGCACGGGCATCTTGGGACAGCCTGGGAGGGGCCGTGGCTTAGCGCTGCTCAGGGAACTCCTGGCTGTTGATCTCAGCTTGGAGAGTGAGTGGAGGTTCTCTCCGAGGTACCCAGAACTCAGGCACGACGTCCCAGGGTGAATGCTAAGCCCAGGGCTTTCCTCACGCAGCTGCACGCCTCTCCCTCAGGCCGCCCAGCCTGCCAGTCTCCGACTCCAAAGAACTGCCTTCCTGAAGCAGTTTGAAGGCTGCCGAACTTGAGCACTGCCAGCAGGAGAGGCCGGCAGATGATGAGCTGGGCTTTCCATTCAGAGGGTTTTCCAAGGGATCCTGGCCCAGGAAGGGGGCACTGGAGCCACGGGAGAGTCTTTGGCAATGAGTGTTCCCCCTTGGAAACCAGTGTGACTCCGAGCCTCCTCCAGCCTCGGAACTCACTCTCCGCTTGAAGCACAGCCCTGACACAGGATCCTCGAAACCCACGGTAGGCCTCTCCGCATGGAGAACTACAGCTCACCTGGTGGCTCTCAGCCAAGTTGCCATCACCCTCTAGGGACGTGTGTGGAGCCATGAGCTCCCAGCAAAGGACGGCAAGTGCCCGGTTTCTAGGCAAGACGCTCACCTGCTGCAGAAGCACTGGCCAGCAGTGAACAGAAGCCAGGCAGCGAGGGGGATTGGCACGCAGCCTGGGGGCCGCAAGCATCCTGCTTCCCAAAGGGCAAACAACAGCTCTCCTGTCAGGGTCTCATGTTGCTGTTGTCCCACAGCCTCTGTTATCCGCACATTCCGAGCCCCGAAGAGACCCTCATGCCCACCCCCTGGGCCCTTCCCGGAATGAAGCTTGCTCCACAGAGAGTGTGCAGGCTGGGTATGGCCTAGGGAAGAGAGGCCCCCTAGGTAGGCCTTGGTGCCCCTTTGAGCCGCTGAGGCCCTGGAGTGCTCTGGGATATTGTGTGCTTTTCTGTCCAGACTGGATCCACATTGAGGTTGTGCTTGGGGAGACAGAACCCACGTGGGAGACCCCAGGGTGAGGGCAAAGCAGGGAGCCTTTAGGGTGGCAGCTGGGCTCCCTTACCAGGGTGCGCCACGGCAGGGAAGCTAAGCCTCCCTAGAACTGGGTGCCTGAATCCCTTCCAAAGCAGGGCCCAATTGGGCTCTGCAAGCACCGAAGCCCTGCTCGCGCCTTCAGCCTGCCCACCCAGTGGATCCCAAGGGCCTCTGGCTAGGAGGGTGTGCGCTGATGGCTAGGCCAGAGCCGTTTCCCCACGGTGTGCCCCAACGGAAAACCGTGCAGCCCTGAGCGTCCAAGGCTTCCTACAAGGCACTTGGCCCAGTCCAACAGCCTGTTGAGTGTGGTTTCACGGCAAGGGCTGCAGGCCTTTCTGGCTGGAAAGCAGCAGCTTCCTTGGAGGGTAGTAGTTGATGTGTGTGTTCGCCGCACAAAGAGGGGTGTAGGAAGTGCTCCTAGCCAGGGGATGGCAAGCACTTTTTGATTCTTGCCAGAGACGCTCTTTTTCCTCCCAGAGGTTTGCCAGCAGCGAAGGCAAGGCCAGCAGCAGTGCTGTTGGGCGAGTCGCCATGGAGCCACATCCAACCCACTTCGCCCTGGGGTAATGACCGTTTGGCCTTCAGGCCTCAGGGTGATTGTGGACACTCAGCCTGTGCCCCAGCAGCTTCTGAGCAGTGGAAGAGACACACAGGCCGTGCAAGTGGGACCTTCCATCTTGAACGTTGCTCCTCCCAGGGTCTGCATGTGTTGTATGGCTGAAGTGGGAGTAGGCCGCACGGGCATCTTGGGACAGCCTGGGAGGGGCCGTGGCTTAGCGCTGCTCAGGGAACTCCTGGCTGTTGATCTCAGCTTGGAGAGTGAGTGGAGGTTCTCTTCGAGGTACCCAGAACTCAGGCACGACGTCCCAAGTTGAATGCTAAGCCCAGGGCTTTCCTCACGTAGCTGCACGCCTCTCCCTCAGGCCGCCCAGCCTGCCAGTCTCCGACTCCAAAGAACTGCCTTCCTGAAGCAGTTTGAAGGCTGCCGAACGCGAGCGCTGCCAGCAGGAGAGGCCTGCGGATGATGAGCTGGGCTTTCCATTCAGAGGGGTTTCCAAGGGATCCTGGCCCAGGAAGGGGGCACTGGAGCCCCGGGAGAGTCTTTGGCAATGAGTGTTCCCCCTTGGAAACCAGTGTGACTCCGAGCCTCCTCCAGCCTCGGAACTCACTCTCCGCTTGAAGCACAGCCCTGACACAGGATCCTCGAAACCCGCGGCAGGCCTCTCCGCATGGAGAACTACAGCTCACCTGGTGGCTCTCAGCCAAGTTGCCATCACCCTCTAGGGACGTGTGTGGAGCCATGAGCTCCCAGCAAAGGACGGCAAGTGCCCGGTTTCTAGGCAAGACGCTCACCTGCTGCAGAAGCACTGGCCAGCAGTGAACAGAAGCCAGGCAGCAAGGGGGATTGGCACGCAGCCTGGGGGCCGCAAGCATCCTGCTTCCCAAAGGGCAAACGACAGCTCTCCTGTCAGGGTCTCATGTTGCTGTTGTCCCACAGCCTCTGTTATCCGCACGTTCCGAGCCCCGAAGAGACCCTCATGCCCACCCCCTGGGCCCTTCCAGGAATGAAGCTTGCTCCACAGAGAGTGTGCAGGCTGGGTATGGCCTAGGGAAGAGAGGCCCCCTAGGTAGGCCTTGGTGCCCCTTTGAGCCGCTGAGGCCCTGCAGTGCTCTGGGATATTGTGTGCTTTTCTGTCCAGACTGGATCCACATTGAGGTTGTGCTTGGGGAGACAAACCCACGTGGGAGACCCCAGGGTGAGGGCAAAGCAGGGAGCCTTTAGGGTGGCAGCTGGGCTACCTGACCTGGGTGCGCCACGGCAGGGAAGCTAAGCCTCCCTAGAACTGGGTGCCTGAATCCCTTCCAAAGCAGGGCCCAATTGGGCTCCTCAAGCACTGAAGCCCTGCTCGCGCCTTCAGCCTGCCCACCCAGTGGATCCCAAGGGCCTCTGGCTAGGAGGGTGTGCGCTGATGGCTAGGCCACAGCCATTTCCCCACGGTGTGCCCCAACGGAAAACCGTGCAGCCCTGAGCGTCCAAGGCTTCCTACAAGGCACTTGGCCCAGTCCAACAGCCTGTTGAGTGTGGTTTCACGGCAAGGGCTGCAGGCCTTTCTGGCTGGAAAGCTGCAGCTTCCTTGGAGGGTAGTAGTTGATGTGTGTGTTCGCCACACAAAGAGGGGTGTAGGAGGTGCTCCTAGCCAGGGGATGGCAAGCACTTTTTGATTCTTGCCAGAGACGCTCTTTTTCCTCCCAGAGGTTTGCCAGCAGCGAAGGCAAGGCCAGCAGCAGGGCTGCTGGGCGAGCCGCCAAGGAGCCACATCCAACCCACTTCGCCCTGGGGTAATGACCGTTTGGCCTTCAGGCCTCAGGGTGAATGTGGACACTCAGCCTGTGCCCCAGCAGCTTCTGAGCAGTGGAAGAGACACACAGGCCGTGCAAGTGGGACCTTCCATCTTGAACGTTGCTCCTCCCAGGGTCTGCATGTGTTGTATGGCTGAAGTGGGAGTAGGCCGCACGGGCATCTTGGGACAGCCTGGGAGGGGCCGTGGCTTAGCGCTGCTCAGGGAACTCCTGGCTGTTGATCTCAGCTTGGAGAGTGAGTGGAGGTTCTCTCCGAGGTACCCAGAACTCAGGCACGACGTCCCAGGGTGAATGCTAAGCCCAGGGCTTTCCTCACGCAGCTGCACGCCTCTCCCTCAGGCCGCCCAGCCTGCCAGTCTCCGACTCCAAAGAACTGCCTTCCTGAAGCAGTTTGAAGGCTGCCGAACTTGAGCGCTGCCAGCAGGAGAGGCCTGCGGATGATGAACTGGGCTTTCCATTCGGAGGGGTTTCCAAGGGATCCTGGCCCAGGAAGGGGGCACTGGAGCCACGGGAGAGTCTTTGGCAATGAGTGTTCCCCCTTGGAAACCAGTGTGACTCCGAGCCTCCTCCAGCCTCAGAACTCACTCTCCGCTTGAAGCACAGCCCTGACACAGGATCCTCGAAACCCGCGGCAGGCCTCTCCGCATGGAGAACTACAGCTCACCTGGTGGCTCTCAGCCAAGTTGCCATCACCCTCTAGGGACGTGTGTGGAGCCATGAGCTCCCAGCAAAGGACGGCAAGTGCCCGGTTTCTAGGCAAGACGCTCACCTGCTGCAGAAGCACTGGCCAGCAGTGAACAGAAGCCAGGCAGCAAGGGGGATTGGCACGCAGCCTGGGGGCCGCAAGCATCCTGCTTCCCAAAGGGCAACCGACAGCTCTCCTGTCAGGGTCTCATGTTGCTGTTGTCCCACAGCCTCTTATCCGCACGTTCCGAGCCCCGAAGAGACCCTCATGCCCACCCCCTGGGCCCTTCCAGGAATGAAGCTTGCTCCACAGAGAGTGTGCAGGCTGGGTATGGCCTAGGGAAGAGAGGACCCCTAGGTAGGCCTTGGTGCCCCTTTGAGCTGCTGAGGCCCTGGAGTGCTCTGGGATATTGTGTGCTTTTCTGTCCAGACTGGATCCACATTGAGGTTGTGCTTGGGGAGACAGAACCCACGTGGGAGACCCCAGGGTGAGGGCAAAGCAGGGAGCCTTTAGGGTGGCAGCTGGGCTCCCTGACCAGGGTGCGCCACGGCAGGGAAGCTAAGCCTCCCTAGAACTGGGTGCCTGAATCCCTTCCAAAGCAGGGCCCAATTGGGCTCTGCAAGCACCGAAGCCCTGCTCGCGCCTTCAGCCTGCCCACCCAGTGGATCCCAAGGGCCTCTGGCTAGGAGGGTGTGCGCTGATGGCTAGGCCAGAGCCGTTTCCCCACGGTGTGCCCCAACGGAAAACCGTGCAGCCCTGAGCGTCCAAGGCTTCCTACAAGGCACTTGGCCCAGTCCAACAGCCTGTTGAGTGTGGTTTCACGGCAAGGGCTGCAGGCCTTTCTGGCTGGAAAGCTGCAGCTTCCTTGGAGGGTAGTAGTTGATGTGTGTGTTCGCCGCACAAAGAGGGGTGTAGGAGGTGCTCCTAGCCAGGGGATGGCAAGCACTTTTTGATTCTTGCCAGAGACGCTCTTTTTCCTCCCAGAGGTTTGCCAGCAGCGAAGGCAAGGCCAGCAGCAGGGCTGCTGGGCGAGCCGCCAAGGAGCCACATCCAACCCACTTCGCCCTGGGGTAATGACCGTTTGGCCTTCAGGCCTCAGGGTGATTGTGGACACTCAGCCTGTGCCCCAGCAGCTTCTGAGCAGTGGAAGAGACACACAGGCCGTGCAAGTGGGACCTTCCATCTTGAACGTTGCTCCTCCCAGGGTCTGCATGTGTTGTATGGCTGAAGTGGGAGTAGGCCGCACGGGCATCTTGGGACAGCCTGGGAGGGGCCGTGGCTTAGCGCTGCTCAGGGAACTCCTGGCTGTTGATCTCAGCTTGGAGAGTGAGTGGAGGTTCTCTTCGAGGTACCCAGAACTCAGGCACGACGTCCCAAGGTGAATGCTAAGCCCAGGGCTTTCCTCACGTAGCTGCACGCCTCTCCCTCAGGCCGCCCAGCCTGCCAGTCTCCGACTCCAAAGAACTGCCTTCCTGAAGCAGTTTGAAGGCTGCCGAACGCGAGCGCTGCCAGCAGGAGAGGCCTGCGGATGATGAGCTGGGCTTTCCATTCAGAGGGGTTTCCAAGGGATCCTGGCCCAGGAAGGGGGCCCTGGAGCCACGGGAGAGTCTTTGGCAATGAGTGTTCCCCCTTGGAAACCAGTGTGACTCCGAGCCTCCTCCAGCCTCGGAACTCACTCTCCGCTTGAAGCACAGCCCTGACACAGGATCCTCGAAACCCGCGGCAGGCCTCTCCGCATGGAGAACTACAGCTCACCTGGTGGCTCTCAGCCAAGTTGCCATCACCCTCTAGGGACGTGTGTGGAGCCATGAGCTCCCAGCAAAGGACGGCAAGTGCCCGGTTTCTAGGCAAGACGCTCACCTGCTGCAGAAGCACTGGCCAGCAGTGAACAGAAGCCAGGCAGCAAGGGGGATTGGCACGCAGCCTGGGGGCCGCAAGCATCCTGCTTCCCAAAGGGCAACTGACAGCTCTCCTGTCAGGGTCTCATGTTGCTGTTGTCCCACAGCCTCTTATCCGCACGTTCCGAGCCCCGAAGAGACCCTCATGCCCACCCCCTGGGCCCTTCCAGGAATGAAGCTTGCTCCACAGAGAGTGTGCAGGCTGGCTATGGCCTAGGGAAGAGAGGACCCCTAGGTAGGCCTTGGTGCCCCTTTGAGCCGCTGAGGCCCTGGAGTGCTCTGGAATATTGTGTGCTTTTCTGTCCAGACTGGATCCACATTGAGGTTGTGCTTGGGGAGACAGAACCCACGTGGGAGACCCCAGGGTGAGGGCAAAGCAGGGAGCCTTTAGGGTGGCAGCTGGGCTACCTGACCAGGGTGCGCCACGGCAGGGAAGCTAAGCCTCCCTAGAACTGGGTGCCTGAATCCCTTCCAAAGCAGGGCCCAATTGGGCTCTGCAAGCACCGAAGCCCTGCTCGCGCCTTCAGCCTGCCCACCCAGTGGATCCCAAGGGCCTCTGGCTAGGAGGGTGTGCGCTGATGGCTAGGCCAGAGCCGTTTCCCCACGGTGTGCCCCAATGGAAAACCGTGCAGCCCTGAGCGTCCAAGGCTTCCTACAAGGCACTTGGCCCAGTCCAACAGCCTGTTGAGTGTGGTTTCACGGCAAGGGCTGCAGGCCTTTCTGGCTGGAAAGCTGCAGCTTCCTTGGAGGGTAGTAGTTGATGTGTGTGTTCGCCGCACAAAGAGGGGTGTAGGAGGTGCTCCTAGCCAGGGGATGGCAAGCACTTTTTGATTCTTGCCAGAGACGCTCTTTTTCCTCCCAGAGGTTTGCCAGCAGCGAAGGCAAGGCCAGCAGCAGGGCTGCTGGGCGAGCCGCCAAGGAGCCACATCCAACCCACTTCGCCCTGGGGTAATGACCGTTTGGCCTTCAGGCCTCAGGGTGATTGTGGACACTCAGCCTGTGCCCCAGCAGCTTCTGAGCAGTGGAAGAGACACACAGGCCGTGCAAGTGGGACCTTCCATCTTGAACGTTGCTCCTCCCAGGGTCTGCATGTGTTGTATGGCTGAAGTGGGAGTAGGCCGCACGGGCATCTTGGGACAGCCTGGGAGGGGCCGTGGCTTAGCGCTGCTCAGGGAACTCCTGGCTGTTGATCTCAGCTTGGAGAGTGAGTGGAGGTTCTCTCCGAGGTACCCAGAACTCAGGCACGACGTCCCAGGGTGAATGCTAAGCCCAGGGCTTTCCTCACGCAGCTGCACGCCTCTCCCTCAGGCCGCCCAGCCTGCCAGTCTCCGACTCCAAAGAACTGCCTTCCTGAAGCAGTTTGAAGGCTGCCGAACTTGAGCGCTGCCAGCAGGAGAGGCCTGCGGATGATGAACTGGGCTTTCCATTCGGAGGGGTTTCCAAGGGCCCCTGGCCCAGGAAGGGGGCACTGGAGCCACGGGAGAGTCTTTGGCAATGAGTGTTCCCCCTTGGAAACCAGTGTGACTCCGAGCCTCCTCCAGCCTCGGAACTCACTCTCCGCTTGAAGCACAGCCCTGACACAGGATCCTCGAAACCCAAAGCAGGCCTCTCCGCATGGAGAACTACAGCTCACCTGGTGGCTCTCAGCCAAGTTGCCATCACCCTCTAGGGACGTGTGTGGAGCCATGAGCTCCCAGCAAAGGACGGCAAGTGCCCGGTTTCTAGGCAAGACGCTCACCTGCTGCAGAAGCACTGGCCAGCAGTGAACAGAAGCCAGGCAGCAAGGGGGATTGGCACGCAGCCTGGGGGCCGCAAGCATCCTGCTTCCCAAAGGGCAACCGACAGCTCTCCTGTCAGGGTCTCATGTTGCTGTTGTCCCACAGCCTCTTATCCGCACGTTCCGAGCCCCGAAGAGACCCTCATGCCCACCCCCTGGGCCCTTCCAGGAATGAAGCTTGCTCCACAGAGAGTGTGCAGGCTGGGTATGGCCTAGGGAAGAGAGGACCCTTAGGTAGGCCTTGGTGCCCCTTTGAGCTGCTGAGGCCCTGGAGTGCTCTGTGATATTGTGTGCTTTTCTGTCCAGACTGGATCCACATTGAGGTTGTGCTTGGGGAGACAGAACCCACGTGGGAGACCCCAGGGTGAGGGCAAAGCAGGGAGCCTTTAGGGTGGCAGCTGGGCTCCCTGACCAGGGTGCGCCACGGCAGGGAAGCTAAGCCTCCCTAGAACTGGGTGCCTGATTCCCTTCCAAAGCAGGGCCCAATTGGGCTCTGCAAGCACCGAAGCCCTGCTCGCGCCTTCAGCCTGCCCACCCAGTGGATCCCAAGGGCCTCTGGCTAGGAGGGTGTGCGCTGATGGCTAGGCCAGAGCCGTTTCCCCACGGTGTGCCCCAACGGAAAACCGTGCAGCCCTGAGCGTCCAAGGCTTCCTACAAGGCACTTGGCCCAGTCCAACAGCCTGTTGAGTGTGGTTTCACGGCAAGGGCTGCAGGCCTTTCTGGCTGGAAAGCTGCAGCTTCCTTGGAGGGTAGTAGTTGATGTGTGTGTTCGCCGCACAAAGAGGGGTGTAGGAGGTGCTCCTAGCCAGGGGATGGCAAGCACTTTTTGATTCTTGCCAGAGACGCTCTTTTTCCTCCCAGAGGTTTGCCAGCAGCGAAGGCAAGGCCAGCAGCAGGGCTGCTGGGCGAGCCGCCAAGGAGCCACATCCAACCCACTTCGCCCTGGGGTAATGACCGTTTGGCCTTCAGGCCTCAGGGTGATTGTGGACACTCAGCCTGTGCCCCAGCAGCTTCTGAGCAGTGGAAGAGACACACAGGCCGTGCAAGTGGGACCTTCCATCTTGAACGTTGCTCCTCCCAGGGTCTGCATGTGTTGTATGGCTGAAGTGGGAGTAGGCCGCACGGGCATCTTGGGACAGCCTGGGAGGGGCCGTGGCTTAGCGCTGCTCAGGGAACTCCTGGCTGTTGATCTCAGCTTGGAGAGTGAGTGGAGGTTCTCTTCGAGGTACCCAGAACTCAGGCACGACGTCCCAAGGTGAATGCTAAGCCCAGGGCTTTCCTCACGCAGCTGCACGCCTCTCCCTCAGGCCGCCCAGCCTGCCAGTCTCCGACTCCAAAGAACTGCCTTCCTGAAGCAGTTTGAAGGCTGCCGAACGCGAGCGCTGCCAGCAGGAGAGGCCTGCGGATGATGAGCTGGGCTTTCCATTCAGAGGGGTTTCCAAGGGATCCTGGCCCAGGAAGGGGGCACTGGAGCCACGGGAGAGTCTTTGGCAATGAGTGTTCCCCCTTGGAAACCAGTGTGACTCCGAGCCTCCTCCAGCCTCGGAACTCACTCTCCGCTTGAAGCACAGCCCTGACACAGGATCCTCGAAACCCGCGGCAGGCCTCTCCGCATGGAGAACTACAGCTCACCTGGTGGCTCTCAGCCAAGTTGCCATCACCCTCTAGGGACGTGTGTGGAGCCATGAGCTCCCAGCAAAGGACGGGAAGTGCCCGGTTTCTAGGCAAGACGCTCACCTGCTGCAGAAGCACTGGCCAGCAGTGAACAGAAGCCAGGCAGCAAGGGGGATTGGCATGCAGCCTGGGGGCCGCAAGCATCCTGCTTCCCAAAGGGCAAACGACAGCTCTCCTGTCAGGATCTCATGTTGCTGTTGTCCCACAGCCTCTGTTATCCGCACGTTCCGAGCCCCGAAGAGACCCTCATGCCCACCCCCTGGGCCCTTCCAGGAATGAAGCTTGCTCCACAGAGAGTGTGCAGGCTGGGTATGGCCTAGGGAAGAGAGGCCCCCTAGGTAGGCCTTGGTGCCCCTTTGAGCCGCTGAGGCCCTGGAGTGCTCTGGGATATTGTGTGCTTTTCTGTCCAGACTGGATCCACATTGAGGTTGTGCTTGGGGAGACAGAACCCACGTGGGAGACCCCAGGGTGAGGGCAAAGCAGGGAGCCTTTAGGGTGGCAGCTGGGCTACCTGACCAGGGTGCGCCACGGCAGGGAAGCTAAGCCTCCCTAGAACTGGGTGCCTGAATCCCTTCCAAAGCAGGGCCCAATTGGGCTCTGCAAGCACCGAAGCCCTGCTCGCGCCTTCAGCCTGCCCACCCAGTGGATCCCAAGGGCCTCTGGCTAGGAGGGTGTGCGCTGATGGCTAGGCCAGAGCCGTTTCCCCACGGTGTGCCCCAACGGAAAACCGTGCAGCCCTGAGCGTCCAAGGCTTCCTACAAGGCACTTGGCCCAGTCCAACAGCCTGTTGAGTGTGGTTTCACGGCAAGGGCTGCAGGCCTTTCTGGCTGGAAAGCTGCAGCTTCCTTGCAGGGTAGTAGTTGATGTGTGTTTTCGCCGCACAAAGAGGGGTGTAGGAGGTGCTCCTAGCCAGGGGATGGCAAGCACTTTTTGATTCTTGCCAGAGACGCTCTTTTTCCTCCCAGAGGTTTGCCAGCAGCGAAGGCAAGGCCAGCAGCAGGGCTGCTGGGCGAGCCGCCAAGGAGCCACAACCAACCCACTTCGCCCTGGGGTAATGACCGTTTGGCCTTCAGGCCTCAGGGTGATTGTGGACACTCAGCCTGTGCCTCAGCAGCTTCTGAGCAGTGGAAGAGACACACAGGCCGTGCAAGTGGGACCTTCCATCTTGAACGTTGCTCCTCCCAGGGTCTGCATGTGTTGTATGGCTGAAGTGGGAGTAGGCCGCACAGGCATCTTGGGACTGCCTGGGAGGGGCCGTGGCTTAGCACTGCTCAGGGAACTCCTGGCTGTTGATCTCAGCTTGGAGAGTGAGTGGAGGTTCTCTCCGAGGTACCCAGAACTCAGGCACGATGTCCCAAGGTGAATGCTAAGCCCAGGGCTTTCCTCACGCAGCTGCACGCCTCTCCCTCAGGCCGCCCAGCCTGCCAGTCTCCGACTCCAAAGAACTGCCTTCCTGAAGCAGTTTGAAGGCTGCCGAACGCGAGCGCTGCCAGCAGGAGAGGCCTGCGGATGATGAGCTGGGCTTTCCATTCAGAGGGGTTTCCAAGGGATCCTGGCCCAGGAAGGGGGCACTGGAGCCACGGGAGAGTCTTTGGCAATGAGTGTTCCCCCTTGGAAACCAGTGTGACTCCGAGCCTCCTCCAGCCTCGGAACTCACTCTCCGCTTGAAGCACAGCCCTGACACAGGATCCTCGAAACCCGCGGCAGGCCTCTCCGCATGGAGAACTACAGCTCACCTGGTGGCTCTCAGCCAAGTTGCCATCACCCTCTAGGGACGTGTGTGGAGCCATGAGCTCCCAGCAAAGGACGGCAAGTGCCCGGTTTCTAGGCAAGACGCTCACCTGCTGCAGAAGCACTGGCCAGCAGTGAACAGAAGCCAGGCAGCAAGGGGGATTGGCACGCAGCCTGGGGGCCGCAAGCATCCTGCTTCCCAAAGGGCAAACGACAGCTCTCCTGTCAGGGTCTCATGTTGCTATTGTCCCACAGCCTCTGTTATCCACACGTTCCGAGCCCTGAAGAGACCCTCATGCCCACCCCCTGGGCCCTTCCAGGAATGAAGCTTGCTCCACAGAGAGTGTGCAGGCTGGGTATGGCCTAGGGAAGAGAGTCCCCCTAGGTAGGCCTTGGTGCCCCTTTGAGCCGCTGAGGCCCTGGAGTGCTCTGGGATATTGTGTGCTTTTCTGTCCAGACTGGATCCACATTGAGGTTGTGCTTGGGGAGACAGAACCCACGTGGGAGACCCCAGGGTGAGGGCAAAGCAGGGAGCCTTTAGGGTGGCAGCTGGGCTCCCTGACCAGGGTGCGCCACGGCAGGGAAGCTAAGCCTCCCTAGAACTGGGTGCCTGAATCCCTTCCAAAGCAGGGCCCAATTGGGCTCTGCAAGCACCGAAGCCCTGCTCGCGCCTTCAGCCTGCCCACCCAGTGGATCCCAAGGGCCTCTGGCTAGGAGGGTGTGCGCTGATGGCTAGGCCAGAGCCGTTTCCCCACGGTGTGCCCCAACGGAAAACCGTGCAGCCCTGAGCGTCCAAGGCTTCCTACAAGGCACTTGGCCCAGTCCAACAGCCTGTTGAGTGTGGTTTCACGGCAAGGGCTGCAGGCCTTTCTGGCTGGAAAGCTGCAGCTTCCTTGGAGGGTAGTAGTTGATGTGTGTGTTCGCCGCACAAAGAGGGGTGTAGGAGGTGCTCCTAGCCAGGGGATGGCAAGCACTTTTTGATTCTTGCCAGAGACGCTCTTTTTCCTCCCAGAGGTTTGCCAGCAGCGAAGGCAAGGCCAGCAGCAGGGCTGCTGGGCGAGCCGCCAAGGAGCCACATCCAACCCACTTCGCCCTGGGGTAATGACCGTTTGGCCTTCAGGCCTCAGGGTGAATGTGGACACTCAGCCTGTGCCTCAGCAGCTTCTGAGCAGTGGAAGAGACACACAGGCCGTGCAAGTGGGACCTTCCATCTTGAACGTTGCTCCTCCCAGGGTCTGCATGTGTTGTATGGCTGAAGTGGGATTAGACCGCATGGGGATCTTGGGACAGCCTGGGAGGGGCCGTGGCTTAGCGCTGCTCAGGGAACTCCTGGCTGTTGATCTCAGCTTGGAGAGTGAGTGGAGGTTCTCTCCGAGGTACCCAGAACTCAGGCACGACGTCCCATGGTGAATGCTAAGCCCAGGGCTTTCCTCACGTAGCTGCACGCCTCTCCCTCAGGCCACCCAGCCTGCCAGTCTCCGACTCCAAAGAACTGCATTCCTGAAGCAGTTTGAACGCTGCCAAACTTGAGCGCTGCCAGCAGGAGAGGACTGCGGATGATGAGCTGGGCTTTCCATTCAGAGGGGTTTCCAAGGGATCCTGGTCCAGGAAGGGGGCACTGGAGCCACGGGAGAGTCTTTGGCAATGAGTGTTCCCCCTTGGAAACCAGTGTGACTCCGAGCCTCCTCCAGCCTCGGAACTCACTCTCCGCTTGAAGCACAGCACTGACACAGGATCCTCGAAACCCGCGGCAGGCCTCTCCGCATGGAGAACTACAGCTCACCTGGTGGCTCTCAGCCAAGTTGCCATCACCCACTAGGGACGTGTGTGGAGCCATGAGCTCCCAGCAAAGGACGGCAAGTGCCCGGTTTCTAGGCAAGATGCTCACCTGCTGCAGAAGCACTGGCCAGCAGTGAACAGAAGCCAGGCAGCAAGGGGGATTGGCCCGCAGCCTGGGGGCCGCAAGCATCCTGCTTCCCAAAGGGCAAACGACAGCTCTCCTGTCAGGGTCTCATGTTGCTGTTGTCCCACAGCCTCTGTTATCCGCACGTTCCGAGCCCCGAAGAGACCCTCATGCCCACCCCCTGGGCCCTTCCAGGAATGAAGCTTGCTCCACAGAGAGTGTGCAGGCTGGGTATGGCCTAGGGAAGAGAGTCCCCCTAGGTAGGCCTTGGTGCCCCTTTGAGCCGCTGAGGCCCTGGAGTGCTCTGGGATATTGTGTGCTTTTCTGTCCAGACTGGATCCACATTGAGGTTGTGCTTGGGGAGACAGAACCCACGTGGGAGACCCCAGGGTGAGGGCAAAGCAGGGAGCCTTTAGGGTGGCAGCTGGGCTACCTGACCAGGGTGCGCCACGGCAGGGAAGCTAAGCCTCCCTAGAACTGGGTGCCTGAATCTCTTCCAAAGCAGGGCCCAATTGGGCTCTGCAAGCACCGAAGCCCTGCTCGCGCCTTCAGCCTGCCCACCCAGTGGATCCCAAGGGCCTCTGGCTAGGAGGGTGTGCGCTGATGGCTAGGCCAGAGCCGTTTCCCCACGGTGTGCCCCAACGGAAAACCGTGCAGCCCTGAGCGTCCAAGGCTTCCTACAAGGCACTTGGCCCAGTCCAACATCCTGTTGAGTGTGGTTTCACGGCAAGGGCTGCAGGCCTTTCTGGCTGGAAAGCTGCAGCTTCCTTGGAGGGTAGTAGTTGATGTGTGTGTTCGCCGCACAAAGAGGGGTGTAGGAGGTGCTCCTAGCCAGGGGATGGCAAGCACTTTTTGATTCTTGCCAGAGACGCTCTTTTTCCTCCCAGAGGTTTGCCAGCAGCGAAGGCAAGGCCAGCAGCAGGGCTGCTGGGCGAGCCGCCAAGGAGCCACATCCAACCCACTTCGCCCTGGGGTAATGACCGTTTGGCCTTCAGGCCTCAGGGTGAATGTGGACACTCAGCCTGTGCCTCAGCAGCTTCTGAGCAGTGGAAGAGACACACAGGCCGTGCAAGTGGGACCTTCCATCTTGAACGTTGCTCCTCCCAGGGTCTGCATGTGTTGTATGGCTGAAGTGGGATTAGACCGCATGGGGATCTTGGGACAGCCTGGGAGGGGCCGTGGCTTAGCGCTGCTCAGGGAACTCCTGGCTGTTGATCTCAGCTTGGAGAGTGAGTGGAGGTTCTCTCCGAGGTACCCAGAACTCAGGCACGACGTCCCAGGGTGAATGCTAAGCCCAGGGCTTTCCTCACGCAGCTGCACGCCTCTCCCTCAGGCCGCCCAGCCTGCCAGTCTCCGACTCCAAAGAACTGCCTTCCTGAAGCAGTTTGAAGGCTGCCGAACGCGAGCGCTGCCAGCAGGAGAGACCTGCGGATGATGAGCTGGGCTTTCCATTCAGAGGGGTTACCAAGGGATCCTGGCCCAGGAAGGGGGCACTGGAGCCACGGGAGAGTCTTTGGCAATGAGTGTTCCCCCTTGGAAACCAGTGTGACTCCGAGCCTCCTCCAGCCTCGGAACTCACTCTCCGCTTGAAGCACAGCCCTGACACAGGATCCTCGAAACCCGCGGCAGGCCTCTCCGCATGGAGAACTACAGCTCACCTGGTGGCTCTCAGCCAAGTTGCCATCACCCTCTAGGGACGTGTGTGGAGAAATGTGCTCCCAGCAAAGGACGGCAAGTGCCCGGTTTCTAGGGAAGACGCTCACCTGCTGCAGAAGCACTGGCCAGCAGTGAACAGAAGCCAGGCAGCAAGGGGGATTGGCACGCAGCCTGGGGGCCGCAAGCATCCTGCTTCCCAAAGGGCAAACGACAGCTCTCCTGTCAGGGTCTCATGTTGCTGTTGTCCCACAGCCTCTGTTATCCGCACGTTCCGAGCCCCGAAGAGACCCTCATGCCCACCCCCTGGGCCCTTCCAGGAATGAAGCTTGCTCCACAGAGAGTGTGCAGGCTGGGTATGGCCTAGGGAAGAGAGGCCCCCTAGGTAGGCCTTGGTGCCCCTTTGAGCCGCTGAGGCCCTGGAGTGCTCTGGGATATTGTGTGCTTTTCTGTCCAGACTGGATCCACATTGAGGTTGTGCTTGGGGAGACAGAACCCACGTGGGAGACCCCAGGGTGAGGGCAAAGCAGGGAGCCTTTAGGGTGGCAGCTGGGCTACCTGACCAGGGTGCGCCACGGCAGGGAAGCTAAGCCTCCCTAGAACTGGGTGCCTGAATCCCTTCCAAAGCAGGGCCCAATTGGGCTCTGCAAGCACCGAAGCCCTGCTCGCGCCTTCAGCCTGCCCACCCAGTGGATCCCAAGGGCCTCTGGCTAGGAGGGTGTGCGCTGATGGCTAGGCCAGAGCCGTTTCCCCACGGTGTGCCCCAACGGAAAACCGTGCAGCCCTGAGCGTCCAAGGCTTCCTACAAGGCACTTGGCCCAGTCCAACAGCCTGTTGAGTGTGGTTTCACGGCAAGGGCTGCAGGCCTTTCTGGCTGGAAAGCTGCAGCTTCCTTGGAGGGTAGTAGTTGATGTGTGTGTTCGCCGCACAAAGAGGGGTGTAGGAGGTGCTCCTAGCCAGGGGATGGCAAGCACTTTTTGATTCTTGCCAGAGACGCTCTTTTTCCTCCCAGAGGTTTGCCAGCAGCGAAGGCAAGGCCAGCAGCACGGCTGCTGGGCGAGCCGCCAAGGAGCCACATCCAACCCACTTCGCCCTGGGGTAATGACCGTTTGGCCTTCAGGCCTCAAGGTGAATGTGGACACTCAGCCTGTGCCTCAGCAGCTTCTGAGCAGTGGAAGAGACACACAGGCCGTGCAAGTGGGACCTTCCATCTTGAACGTTGCTCCTCCCAGGGTCTGCATGTGTTGTATGGCTGAAGTGGGATTAGACCGCACGGGCATCTTGGGACTGCCTGGGAGGGGCCGTGGCTTAGCGCTGCTCAGGGAACTCCTGGCTGTTGATCTCAGCTTGGAGAGTGAGTGGAGGTTCTCTCCGAGGTACCCAGAACTCAGGCACGACGTCCCAGGGTGAATGCTAAGCCCAGGGCTTTCCTCACGTAGCTGCACGCCTCTCCCTCAGGCCACCCAGCCTGCCAGTCTCCGACTCCAAAGAACTGCCTTCCTGAAGCAGTTTGAACGCTGCCAAACTTGAGCGCTGCCAGCAGGAGAGGACTGCGGATGATGAGCTGGGCTTTCCATTCAGAGGGGTTTCCAAGGGATCCTGGTCCAGGAAGGGGGCACTGGAGCCACGGGAGAGTCTTTGGCAATGAGTGTTCCCCCTTGGAAACCAGTGTGACTCCGAGCCTCCTCCAGCCTCGGAACTCACTCTCCGCTTGAAGCACAGCACTGACACAGGATCCTCGAAACCCGCGGCAGGCCTCTCCGCATGGAGAACTACAGCTCACCTGGTGGCTCTCAGCCAAGTTGCCATCACCCACTAGGGACGTGTGTGGAGCCATGAGCTCCCAGCAAAGGACGGCAAGTGCCCGGTTTCTAGGCAAGATGCTCACCTGCTGCAGAAGCACTGGCCAGCAGTGAACAGAAGCCAGGCAGCAAGGGGGATTGGCACGCAGCCTGGGGGCCGCAAGCATCCTGCTTCCCAAAGGGCAACCGACAGCTCTCCTGTCAGGGTCTCATGTTGCTGTTGTCCCACAGCCTCTTATCCGCACGTTCCGAGCCCCGAAGAGACCCTCATGCCCACCCCCTGGGCCCTTCCAGGAATGAAGCTTGCTCCACAGAGAGTGTGCAGGCTGGGTATGGCCTAGGGAAGAGAGGCCCCCTAGGTAGGCCTTGATGCCCCTTTGAGCCGCTGAGGCCCTGGAGTGCTCTGGGATATTGTGTGCTTTTCTGTCCAGACTGGATCCACATTGAGGTTGTGCTTGGGGAGACAGAACCCACGTGGGAGACCCCAGGGTGAGGGCAAAGCAGGGAGCCTTTAGGGTGGCAGCTGGGCTACCTGACCTGGGTGTGCCACAGCAGGGAAGCTAAGCCTCCCTAGAACTGGGTCCCTGAAACCCTTCCAAAGCAGGGCCCAAATTGACTCTGCAAGCACCAAAGCCCTGCTCGCGCCTTCAGCCTGCCCAGCCAGTGGACCCCAAGGGCCTCTGGCTAGGAGGGTGTGCGCTGATGGCTAGGCCAGAGCCTTCTCCCCAACGGTGTGCCCCAACGGAAAACAGTGCAGCCCTGCGCGTCCAAGGCCTCCTACAAGGCACTTGGCCCAGTCCAACAGCCTGTTGACTGTGGTTTCACGGCAAGGGCTGCAGGCCTTTCTGGCTGGAAAGCTGCAGCTTCCTTGGAGGGTAGTAGTTGATGTGTGTGCTCGCCGCACAAAGAGGGGTGTAGGAGGCGCTCCTAGCCAGGGGATGGCAAGCACTTTTTGATTCTTGCCAGAGACGCTCTTTTTCCTCCCAGAGGTTTGCCAGCAGCGAAGGCAAGGCCAGCAGCAGGGCTGCTGGGCGAGCCGCCAAGGAGCCACATCCAACCCACTTCGCCCTGGGGTAATGACCGTTTGGCCTTCAGGCCTCAGGGTGAATGTGGACACTCAGCCTGTGCCTCAGCAGCTTCTGAGCAGTGGAAGAGACACACAGGCCGTGCAAGTGGGACCTTCCATCTTGAACGTTGCTCCCCCCAGGGTCTGCATGTGTTGTATGGCTGAAGTGGGAGTAGGCCGCACGGACGTCTTGGGACAGCCTGGGAGGGGCTGTGGTTTAGCGCTGCTCAGGGAACTCCTGCCTGTTGATCTCAGCTTGGAGAGTGAGTGGAGGTTCTCTCCGAGGTACCCAGAACCCAGGCACGACGTCCCAGGGTGAATGCTAAGCCCAGGGCTTTCCTCACGCAGCTGCACGCCTCACCCTCAGGCTGCCCAGCCTGCCAGTCTCCGACTCCAAGGAACTGCCTTCCTGAAGCAGTTTGAAGGCTGCCGAACGCGAGCGCTGCCAGCAGGAGAGGCCGGCAGATGATGAGCTGGGCTTTCCATTCAGAGGGGTTTCCAAGGGCCCCTGGCCCAGGAAGGGGGCACTGGAGCCACGGGAGAGACTTTTGGCAATGAGTGTTCCCCCTTGGGAACCAGTGTGACTCCGAGCCTCCTCCAGCCTCGGAACTCACCCTCCGCTTGAAGCACAGCCCTGACTCAGGATTCTCGAAACCCGCGGCAGGCCTCTCCACATGGAGAACTACAGCTCACCTGGTGGCTCTCAGCCAAGTTGCCATCACCCTCTAGGGACGTGTGTGGGGCCATGAGCTCCCAGCAAGGGACGGCAAGCGCCCGGTTTCTAGGGAAGACGCTCACCTGCTGCAGAAGCACTGGCCAGCAGTGAACAGAAGCCAGGCAGCAAGGGGGATTGGCACGCAGCCTGGGGGCCGCAAGCATCCTGCTTCCCAAAGGGCAAACGACAGCTCTCCTGTCAGGGTCTCATGTTGCTGTTGTCCCACAGCCTCTGTTATCCGCACGTTCCGAGCCCCGAAGAGACCCTCATGCCCACCCCCTGGGCCCTTCCAGGAATGAAGCTTGCTCCACAGAGAGTGTGCAGGCTGGGTATGGCCTAGGGAAGAGAGGCCCCCTAGGTAGGCCTTGGTGCCCCTTTGAGCCGCTGAGGCCCTGGAGTGCTCTGGGATATTGTGTGCTTTTCTGTCCAGACTGGATCCACATTGAGGTTGTGCTTGGGGAGACAGAACCCACGTGGGAGACCCCAGGGTGAGGGCAAAGCAGGGAGCCTTTAGGGTGGCAGCTGGGCTACCTGACCAGGGTGCGCCACGGCAGGGAAGCTAAGCCTCCCTAGAACTGGGTGCCTGAATCCCTTCCAAAGCAGGGCCCAATTGGGCTCTGCAAGCACCGAAGCCCTGCTCGCGCCTTCAGCCTGCCCACCCAGTGGATCCCAAGGGCCTCTGGCTAGGAGGGTGTGCGCTGATGGCTAGGCCAGAGCCGTTTCCCCACGGTGTGCCCCAACGGAAAACCGTGCAGCCCTGAGCGTCCAAGGCTTCCTACAAGGCACTTGGCCCAGTCCAACAGCCTGTTGAGTGCGGTTTCACGGCAAGGGCTGCAGGCCTTTCTGGCTGGAAAGCTGCAGCTTCCTTGGAGGGTAGTAGTTGATGTGTGTGTTCGCCGCACAAAGAGGGGTGTAGGAGGTGCTCCTAGCCAGGGGATGGCAAGCACTTTTTGATTCTTGCCAGAGACGCTCTTTTTCCTCCCAGAGGTTTGCCAGCAGCGAAGGCAAGGCCAGCAGCACGGCTGCTGGGCGAGCCGCCAAGGAGCCACATCCAACCCACTTCGCCCTGGGGTAATGACCGTTTGGCCTTCAGGCCTCAAGGTGAATGTGGACACTCAGCCTGTGCCTCAGCAGCTTCTGAGCAGTGGAAGAGACACACAGGCCGTGCAAGTGGGACCTTCCATCTTGAACGTTGCTCCTCCCAGGGTCTGCATGTGTTGTATGGCTGAAGTGGGATTAGACCGCACGGGCATCTTGGGACTGCCTGGGAGGGGCCGTGGCTTAGCGCTGCTCAGGGAACTCCTGGCTGTTGATCTCAGCTTGGAGAGTGAGTGGAGGTTCTCTCCGAGGTACCCAGAACTCAGGCACGACGTTCCAGGGTGAATGCTAAGCCCAGGGCTTTCCTCACGCAGCTGCACGCCTCTCCCTCAGGCCGCCCAGCCTGCCAGTCTCCGACTCCAAAGAACTGCCTTCCTGAAGCAGTTTGAAGGCTGCCAAACTTGAGCGCTGCCAGCAGGAGAGGCCTGCGGATGATGAGCTGGGCTTTCCATTCAGAGGGGTTACCAAGGGATCCTGGCCCAGGAAGGGGGCACTGGAGCCACGGGAGAGTCTTTGGCAATGAGTGTTCCCCCTTGGAAACCAGTGTGACTCCGAGCCTCCTCCAGCCTCGGAACTCACTCTCCGCTTGAAGTACAGCCCTGACACAGGAACCTCGAAACCCGCGGCAGGCCTCTCCGCATGGAGAACTACAGCTCACCTGGTGGCTCTCAGCCAAGTTGCCATCACCCTCTAGGGACGTGTGTGGAGCCATGTGCTCCCAGCAAAGGACGGCAAGTGCCCGGTTTCTAGGCAAGACGCTCACCTGCTGCAGAAGCACTGGCCAGCAATGAACAGAAGCCAGGCAGCAAGGGGGATTGGCACGCAGCCTGGGGGCCGCAAGCATCCTGCTTCCCAAAGGGCAAACGACAGCTCTCCTGTCAGGGTCTCATGTTGCTGTTGTCCCACAGCCTCTGTTATCCGCACGTTCCGAGCCCCGAAGAGACCCTCATGCCCACCCCCTGGGCCCTTCCAGGAATGAAGCTTGCTCCACAGAGAGTGTGCAGGCTGGGTATGGCCTAGGGAAGAGAGTCCCCCTAGGTAGGCCTTGGTGCCCCTTTGAGCCGCTGAGGCCCTGGAGTGCTCTGGGATATTGTGTGCTTTTCTGTCCAGACTGGATCCACATTGAGGTTGTGCTTGGGGAGACAGAACCCACGTGGGAGACCCCAGGGTGAGGGCAAAGCAGGGAGCCTTTAGGGTGGCAGCTGGGCTACCTGACCAGGGTGCGCCACGGCAGGGAAGCTAAGCCTCCCTAGAACTGGGTGCCTGAATCCCTTCCAAAGCAGGGCCCAATTGGGCTCTGCAAGCACCGAAGCCCTGCTCGCGCCTTCAGCCTGCCCACCCAGTGGATCCCAAGGGCCTCTGGCTAGGAGGGTGTGCGCTGATGGCTAGGCCAGAGCCGTTTCCCCACGGTGTGCCCCAACGGAAAACCGTGCAGCCCTGAGCGTCCAAGGCTTCCTACAAGGCACTTGGCCCAGTCCAACAGCCTGTTGAGTGTGGTTTCACGGCAAGGGCTGCAGGCCTTTCTGGCTGGAAAGCTGCAGCTTCCTTGGAGGGTAGTAGTTGATGTGTGTGTTCGCCGCACAAAGAGGGCTGTAGGAGGTGCTCCTAGCCAGGGGATGGCAAGCACTTTTTGATTCTTGCCAGAGACGCTCTTTTTCCTCCCAGAGGTTTGCCAGCAGCGAAGGCAAGGCCAGCAGCAGGGCTGCTGGGCGAGCCGCCAAGGAGCCACATCCAACCCACTTCGCCCTGGAGTAATGACCGTTTGGCCTTCAGGCCTCAGGGTGAATGTGGACACTCAGCCTGTGCCCCAGCAGCTTCTGAGCAGTGGAAGAGACACACAGGCCGTGCAAGTGGGACCTTCCATCTTGAACGTTGCTCCTCCCAGGGTCTGCATGTGTTGTATGGCTGAAGTGGGAGTAGGCCGCACGGGCATCTTGGGACTGCCTGGGAGGGGCCGTGGCTTAGCGCTGCTCAGGGAACTCCTGGCTGTTGATCTCAGCTTGGAGAGTGAGTGGAGGTTCTCTCTGAGGTACCCAGAACTCAGGCACGACGTCCCAGGGTGAATGCTAAGCCCAGGGCTTTCCTCACGCAGCTGCACGCCTCTCCCTCAGGCCGCCCAGCCTGCCAGTCTCCGACTCCAAAGAACTGCCTTCCTGAAGCAGTTTGAAGGCTGCCAAACTTGAGCGCTGCCAGCAGGAGGGGCCTGCAGATGATGAGCTGGGCATTCCATTCAGAGGGGTTTCCAAGGGATCCTGGCCCAGGCCGGGGCCCTGGAGCCACGGGAGAGTCTTTGGCAATGAGTGTTCCCCCTTGGAAACCAGTGTGACTCCGAGCCTCCTCCAGCCTCGGAACTCACTCTCCGCTTGAAGCACAGCCCTGACACAGGATCCTCGAAACCCGCGACAGGCCTCTCCGCATGGAGAACTACAGCTCACCTGGTGGCTCTCAGCCAAGTTGCCATCACCCTCTAGGGACGTGTGTGGAGCCATGAGCTCCCAGCAAAGGACGGCAAGTGCCGGTTTCTAGGCAAGACGCTCACCTGCTGCAGAAGCACTGGCCAGCAGTGAACAGAAGCCAGGCAGCAAGGGGGATTGGCACGCAGCCTGGGGGCCGCAAGCATCCTGCTTCCCAAAGGGCAAACGACAGCTCTCCTGTCAGGGTCTCATGTTGCTGTTGTCCCACAGCCTCTGTTATCCGCACGTTCCGAGCCCCGAAGAGACCCTCATGCCCACCCCCTGGGCCCTTCCAGGAATGAAGCTTGCTCCACAGAGAGTGTGCAGGCTGGGTATGGCCTAGGGAAGAGAGGCCCCCTAGGTAGGCCTTGGTGCCCCTTTGAGCCGCTGAGGCCATGGAGTGCTCTGGGATATTGTGTGCTTTTCTGTCCAGACTGGATCCACATTGAGGTTGTGCCTGGGGAGACAGAACCCACGTGGGAGACCCCAGGGTGAGGGCAAAGCAGGGAGCCTTTAGGGTGGCAGCTGGGCTACCTGACCAGGGTGCGCCACGGCAGGGAAGCTAAGCCTCCCTAGAACTGGGTGCCTGAATCCCTTCCAAAGCAGGGCCCAATTGGGCTCTGCAAGCACCGAAGCCCTGCTCGCGCCTTCAGCCTGCCCACCCAGTGGATCCCAAGGGCCTCTGGCTAGGAGGGTGTGCGCTGATGGCTAGGCCAGAGCCGTTTCCCCACGGTGTGCCCCAACGGAAAACCGTGCAGCCCTGAGCGTCCAAGGCTTCCTACAAGGCACTTGGCCCAGTCCAACATCCTGTTGAGTGTGGTTTCACGGCAAGGGCTGCAGGCCTTTCTGGCTGGAAAGCTGCAGCTTCCTTGGAGGGTAGTAGTTGATGTGTGTGTTCGCCGCACAAAGAGGGGTGTAGGAGGTGCTCCTAGCCAGGGGATGGCAAGCACTTTTTGATTCTTGCCAGAGACGCTCTTTTTCCTCCCAGAGGTTTGCCAGCAGCGAAGGCAAGGCCAGCAGCAGGGCTGCTGGGCTGGCCGCCAAGGAGCCACATCCAACCCACTTCGCCCTGGGGTAATGACCGTTTGGCCTTCAGGCCTCAGGGTGAATGTGGACACTCAGCCTGTGCCTCAGCAGCTTCTGAGCAGTGGAAGAGACACACAGGCCGTGCAAGTGGGACCTTCCATCTTGAACGTTGCTCCTCCCAGGGTCTGCATGTGTTGTATGGCTGAAGTGGGAGTAGGCCGCACGGGCATCTTGGGACAGCCTGGGAGGGGCCGTGGCTTAGCGCTCCTCAGGGAACTCCTGGCTATTGATCTCAGCTTGGAGAGTGAGTGGAGGTTCTCTCCGAGGTACCCAGAACTCAGGCACGACGTCCCAGGGTGAATGCTAAGCCCAGGGCTTTCCTCACGTAGCTGCACGCCTCTCCCTCAGGCCACCCAGCCTGCCAGTCTCCGACTCCAAAGAACTGCCTTCCTGAAGCAGTTTGAAGGCTGCCAAACTTGAGCGCTGCCAGCAGGAGAGGCCTGCAGATGATGAGCTGGGCTTTCCATTCAGAGGGGTTTCCAAGGGATCCTGGCCCAGGAAGGGGGCACTGGAGCCACGGGAGAGTCTTTGGCAATGAGTGTTCCCCCTTGGAAACCAGTGTGACTCCGAGCCTCCTCCAGCCTCGGAACTCACTCTCCGCTTGAAGCACAGCCCTGACACAGGATCCTCGAAACCCAAAGCAGGCCTCTCCGCATGGAGAACTACAGCTCACCTGGTGGCTCTCAGCCAAGTTGCCATCACCCACTAGGGACGTGTGTGGAGCCATGAGCTCCCAGCAAAGGACGGCAAGTGCCCGGTTTCTAGGCAAGACGCTCACCTGCTGCAGAAGCACTGGCCAGCAGTGAACAGAAGCCAAGCAGCAAGGGGGATTGGCACGCAGCCTGGGGGCCGCAAGCATCCTGCTTCCCAAAGGGCAAACGACAGCTCTCCTGTCAGGGTCTCATGTTGCTGTTGTCCCACAGCCTCTGTTATCCACACGTTCCGAGCCCCGAAGAGACCCTCATGCCCACCCCCTGGGCCCTTCCAGGAATGAAGCTTGCTCCACAGAGAGTGTGCAGGCTGGGTATGGCCTAGGGAAGAGAGTCCCCCTAGGTAGGCCTTGGTGCCCCTTTGAGCCGCTGAGGCCCTGGAGTGCTCTGGGATATTGTGTGCTTTTCTGTCCAGACTGGATCCACATTGAGGTTGTGCTTGGGGAGACAGAACCCACGTGGGAGACCCCAGGGTGAGGGCAAAGCAGGGAGCCTTTAGGGTGGCAGCTGGGCTACCTGACCAGGGTGCGCCACGGCAGGGAAGCTAAGCCTCCCTAGAACTGGGTGCCTGAATCCCTTCCAAAGCAGGGCCCAATTGGGCTCTGCAAGCACCGAAGCCCTGCTCGCGCCTTCAGCCTGCCCACCCAGTGGATCCCAAGGGCCTCTGGCTAGGAGGGTGTGCGCTGATGGCTAGGCCAGAGCCGTTTCCCCACGGTGTGCCCCAACGGAAAACCGTGCAGCCCTGAGCGTCCAAGGCTTCCTACAAGGCACTTGGCCCAGTCCAACAGCCTGTTGAGTGTGGTTTCACGGCAAGGGCTGCAGGCCTTTCTGGCTGGAAAGCTGCAGCTTCCTTGGAGGGTAGTAGTTGATGTGTGTGTTCGCCGCACAAAGAGGGGTGTAGGAGGTGCTCCTAGCCAGGGGATGGCAAGCACTTTTTGATTCTTGCCAGAGACGCTCTTTTTCCTCCCAGAGGTTTGCCAGCAGCGAAGGCAAGGCCAGCAGCAGGGCTGCTGGGCGAGCCGCCAAGGAGCCACATCCAACCCACTTCGCCCTGGGGTAATGACCGTTTGGCCTTCAGGCCTCAGGGTGAATGTGGACACTCAGCCTGTGCCTCAGCAGCTTCTGAGCAGTGGAAGAGACACACAGGCCGTGCAAGTGGGACCTTCCATCTTGAACGTTGCTCCTCCCAGGGTCTGCATGTGTTGTATGGCTGAAGTGGGATTAGACCGCACGGGCATCTTGGGACTGCCTGGGAGGGGCCGTGGCTTAGCGCTGCTCAGGGAACTCCTGGCTGTTGATCTCAGCTTGGAGAGTGAGTGGAGGTTCTCTCCGAGGTACCCAGAACTCAGGCACGACGTCCCAGGGTGAATGCTAAGCCCAGGGCTTTCCTCACGTAGCTGCACGCCTCTCCCTCAGGCCGCCCAGCCTGCCAGTCTCCGACTCCAAAGAACTGCCTTCCTGAAGCAGTTTGAAGGCTGCCGAACTTGAGCGCTGCCAGCAGGAGAGGCCTGCGGATGATGAGCTGGGCTTTCCATTCAGAGGGGTTTCCAAGGGCCCCTGGCCCACGAAGGGGGCACTGGAGCCACGGGAGAGTCTTTGGCAATGAGTGTTCCCCCTTGGAAACCAGTGTGACTCCGAGCCTCCTCCAGCCTCGGAACTCACTCTCCGCTTGAAGCACAGCCCTGACACAGGATCCTCGAAACCCAAAGCAGGCCTCTCCGCATGGAGAACTACAGCTCACCTGGTGGCTCTCAGCCAAGTTGCCATCACCCTCTAGGGACGTGTGTGGAGCCATGAGCTCCCAGCAAAGGACGGCAAGTGCCCGGTTTCTAGGCAAGACGCTCACCTGCTGCAGAAGCACTGGCCAGCAGTGAACAGAAGCCAGGCAGCAAGGGGGATTGGCACGCAGCCTGGGGGCCGCAAGCATCCTGCTTCCCAAAGGGCAAACGACAGCTCTCCTGTCAGGGTCTCATGTTGCTGTTGTCCCACAGCCTCTGTTATCCGCACGTTCCGAGCCCCGAAGAGACCCTCATGCCCACCCCCTGGGCCCTTCCAGGAATGAAGCTTGCTCCACAGAGAGTGTGCAGGCTGGGTATGGCCTAGGGAAGATAGGCCCCCTAGGTAGGCCTTGGTGCCCCTTTGAGCCGCTGAGGCCCTGGAGTGCTCTGGGATATTGTGTGCTTTTCTGTCCAGACTGGATCCACATTGAGGTTGTGCTTGGGGAGACAGAACCCACGTGGGAGACCCCAGGGTGAGGGCAAAGCAGGGAGCCTTTAGGGTGGCAGCTGGGCTACCTGACCAGGGTGCGCCACGGCAGGGAAGCTAAGCCTCCCTAGAACTGGGTGCCTGAATCCCTTCCAAAGCAGGGCCCAATTGGGCTCTGCAAGCACCGAAGCCCTGCTCGCGCCTTCAGCCTGCCCACCCAGTGGATCCCAAGGGCCTCTGGCTAGGAGGGTGTGCGCTGATGGCTAGGCCAGAGCCGTTTCCCCACGGTGTGCCCCAACGGAAAACCGTGCAGCCCTGAGCGTCCAAGGCTTCCTACAAGGCACTTGGCCCAGTCCAACATCCTGTTGAGTGTGGTTTCACGGCAAGGGCTGCAGGCCTTTCTGGCTGGAAAGCTGCAGCTTCCTTGGAGGGTAGTAGTTGATGTGTGTGTTCGCCGCACAAAGAGGGGTGTAGGAGGTGCTCCTAGCCAGGGGATGGCAAGCACTTTTTGATTCTTGCCAGAGACGCTCTTTTTCCTCCCAGAGGTTTGCCAGCAGCGAAGGCAAGGCCAGCAGCAGGGCTGCTGGGCGAGCCGCCAAGGAGCCACATCCAACCCACTTCGCCCTGGAGTAATGACCGTTTGGCCTTCAGGCCTCAGGGTGAATGTGGACACTCAGCCTGTGCCTCAGCAGCTTCTGAGCAGTGGAAGAGACACACAGGCCGTGCAAGTGGGACCTTCCATCTTGAACGTTGCTCCTCCCAGGGTCTGCATGTGTTGTATGGCTGAAGTGGGAGTAGGCCGCACGGGCATCTTGGGACAGCCTGGGAGGGGCCGTGGCTTAGCGCTGCTCAGGGAACTCCTGGCTGTTGATCTCAGCTTGGAGAGTGAGTGGAGGTTCTCTCCGAGGTACCCAGAACTCAGGCACGACGTCCCAGGGTGAATGCTAAGCCCAGGGCTTTCCTCACGCAGCTGCACGCCTCTCCCTCAGGCCGCCCAGCCTGCCAGTCTCCGACTCCAAAGAACTGACTTCCTGAAGCAGTTTGAAGGCTGCCGAACTTGAGCGCTGCTAAGAGGAGGGGCCTGCAGATGATGAGCTGGGCATTCCATTCAGAGGGGTTTCCAAGGGATCCTGGACCAGGCCGGGGCCCTGGAGCCACGGGAGAGTCTTTGGCAATGAGTGTTCCCCCTTGGAAACCAGTGTGACTCCGAGCCTCCTCCAGCCTCGGAACTCACTCTCCGCTTGAAGCACAGCCCTGACACAGGATCCTCGAAACCCGCGACAGGCCTCTCCGCATGGAGAACTACAGCTCACCTGGTGGCTCTCAGCCAAGTTGCCATCACCCACTAGGGACGTGTGTGGAGCCATGAGCTCCCAGCAAAGGACGGCAAGTGCCCGGTTTCTAGGCAAGACGCTCACCTGCTGCAGAAGCACTGGCCAGCAGTGAACAGAAGCCAAGCAGCAAGGGGGATTGGCACGCAGCCTGGGGGCCGCAAGCATCCTGCTTCCCAAAGGGCAAACGACAGCTCTCCTGTCAGGGTCTCATGTTGCTGTTGTCCCACAGCCTCTGTTATCCGCACGTTCCGAGCCCCGAAGAGACCCTCATGCCCACCCCCTGGGCCCTTCCAGGAATGAAGCTTGCTCCACAGAGAGTGTGCAGGCTGGGTATGGCCTAGGGAAGAGAGTCCCCCTAGGTAGGCCTTGGTGCCCCTTTGAGCCGCTGAGGCCCTGGAGTGCTCTGGGATATTGTGTGCTTTTCTGTCCAGACTGGATCCACATTGAGGTTGTGCTTGGGGAGACAGAACCCACGTGGGAGACCCCAGGGTGAGGGCAAAGCAGGGAGCCTTTAGGGTGGCAGCTGGGCTACCTGACCAGGGTGCGCCACGGCAGGGAAGCTAAGCCTCCCTAGAACTGGGTGCCTGAATCCCTTCCAAAGCAGGGCCCAATTGGGCTCTGCAAGCACCGAAGCCCTGCTCGCGCCTTCAGCCTGCCCACCCAGTGGATCCCAAGGGCCTCTGGCTAGGAGGGTGTGCGCTGATGGCTAGGCCAGAGCCGTTTCCCCATTGTGTGCCCCAACGGAAAACCGTGCAGCCCTGAGCATCCAAGGCTTCCTACAAGGCACTTGGCCCAGTCCAACAACCTGTTGAGTGTGGTTTCACGGCAAGGGCTGCAGGCCTTTCTGGCTGGAGGGCTGCAGCTTCCTTGGAGGGTAGTAGTTGATGTGTGTGTTCGCCGCACAAAGAGGGGTGTTGGAGGTGCTCCTAGCCAGGGGATGGCAAGCACTTTTTGATTCTTGCCAGAGACGCTCTTTTTCCTCCCAGAGGTTTGCCAGCAGCGAAGGCAAGGCCAGCAGCAGGGCTGCTGGGCGAGCCGCCAAGGAGCCACATCCAACCCACTTCGCCCTGGGGTAATGACCGTTTGCCTTCAGGCCTCAGGGTGAATGTGGACACTCAGCCTGTGCCCCAGCAGCTTCTGAGCAGTGGAAGAGACACACAGGCCGTGCAAGTGGGACCTTCCATCTTGAACTTTGCTCCTCCCAGGGTCTGCATGTGTTGTATGGCTGAAGTGGGAGTAGGCCGCACGGGCATCTTGGGACAGCCTGGGAGGGGCCGTGGCTTAGCGCTGCTCAGGGAACTCCTGGCTGTTGATCTCAGCTTGGAGAGTGAGTGGAGGTTCTCTCCGAGGTACCCAGAACTCAGGCACGACGTCCCAGGGTGAATGCTAAGCCCAGGGCTTACCGCACGCAGCTGCACGCCTCTCCCTCAGGCCGCCCAGCCTGCCAGTCTCCGACTCCAAAGAACTGCCTTCCTGAAGCAGTTTGAAGGCTGCCGAACTTGAGCGCTGCCAGCAGGAGGGGCCTGCAGATGATGAGCGGGGCATTCCATTCAGAGGGGTTTCCAAGGGATCCTGGCCCAGTACGGGGGCACTGGAGCCACGGGAGAGTCTTTGGCAATGAGTGTTCCCCCTTGGAAACCAGTGTGACTCCGAGCCTCCTCCAGCCTCGGAACTCACTCTCCGCTTGAAGCACAGCCCTGACACAGGATCCTCGAAACCCGCGGCAGGCCTCTCCGCATGGAGAACTACAGCTCACCTGGTGGCTCTCAGCCAAGTTGCCATCACCCTCTAGGGACGTGTGTGGAGCCATGAGCTCCCAGCAAAGGACGGCAAGTGCCCGGTTTCTAGGCAAGACGCTCACCTGCTGCAGAAGCACTGGCCAGCAGTGAACAGAAGCCAGGCAGCAAGGGGGATTGGCACGCAGCCTGGGGGCCGCAAGCATGCTGCTTCCCAAAGGGCAAACGACAGCTCTCCTGTCAGGGACTCATGTTGCTGTTGTCCCACAGCCTCTGTTATCCGCGCATTCCGAGCCCCGAAGAGACCCTCATGCCCACCCCCTGGGCCCTTCCAGGAATGAAGCTTGCTCCACAGAGAGTGTGCAGGCTGGGTATGGCCTAGGGAAGATAGGCCCCCTAGGTAGGCCTTGGTGCCCCTTTGAGCCGCTGAGGCCCTGGAGTGCTCTGGGATATTGTGTGCTTTTCTGTCCAGACTGGATCCACATTGAGGTTGTGCTTGGGGAGACAGAACCCACGTGGGAGACCCCAGGGTGAGGGCAAAGCAGGGAGCCTTTAGGGTGGCAGCTGGGCTACCTGACCAGGGTGCGCCACGGCAGGGAAGCTAAGCCTCCCTAGAACTGGGTGCCTGAATCCCTTCCAAAGCAGGGCCCAATTGGGCTCTACAAGCACCGACGCCCTGCTCGTGCCTTCAGCCTGCCCGCCCAGTGGATCCCAAGGGCCTCTGGCTAGGAGGGTGTGCGCTGATGGCTAGGCCAGAGCCGTTTCCCCACGGTGTGCCCCAACGGAAAACCGTGCAGCCCTGAGCGTCCAAGGCTTCCTACAAGGCACTTGGCCCAGTCCAACAGCCTGTTGAGTGTGGTTTCACGGCAAGGGCTGCAGGCCTTTCTGACTGGAAAGCTGCAGCTTCCTTGGAGGGTAGTAGTTGATGTGTGTGTTCGCCGCACAAAGAGGGGTGTAGGAGGTGCTCCTAGCCAGGGAATGGCAAGCACTTTTTCATTCTTGCCAGAGACGCTCTTTTTCCTCCCAGAGGTTTGCCAGCAGCGAAGGCAAGGCCAGCAGGAGGGCTGCTGGGCGAGCCGCCAAGGAGCCACATCCAACCCACTTCGCCCTGGGGTAATGACCGTTTGGCCTTCAGGCCTCAGGGTGAATGTGGACACTCAGCCTGTGCCTCAGCAGCTTCTGAGCAGTGGAAGAGACACACAGGCCGTGCAAGTGGGACCTTCCATCTTGAACGTTGCTCCTCCCAGGGTCTGCATGTGTTGTATGGCTGAAGTGGGAGTAGGCCGCACGGGCATCTTGGGACAGCCTGGGAGGGGCCGTGGCTTAGCGCTCCTCAGGGAACTCCTGGCTGTTGATCTCAGCTTGGAGAGTGAGTGGAGGTTCTCTCCGAGGTACCCAGAACTCAGGCACGACGTCCCAGGGTGAATGCTAAGCCCAGGGCTTTCCTCACGCAGCTGCACGCCTCTCCCTCAGGCCGCCCAGCCTACCAGTCTCCGACTCCAAAGAACTACCTTCCTGAAGCAGTTTGAAGGCTGCCGTACTTGAGTACTGCCAGCAGGAGAGGTCTGCGGATGATGAGCTGGGCTTTCCATTCAGAGGGGTTTCCAAGGGATCCTGGCCCAGGAAGGGGGCACTGGAGCCACGGGAGAGTCTTTGGCAATGAGTGTTCCCCCTTGGAAACCAGTGTGACTCCGAGCCTCCTCCAGCCTCGGAACTCACTCTCCGCTTGAAGCACAGCCCTGACACAGGATCCTCGAAACCCAAAGCAGGCCTCTCCACATGGAGAACTACAGCTCACCTGGTGGCTCTCAGCCAAGTTGCCATCACCCTCTAGGGACGTGTGTGGAGCCATGAGCTCCCAGCAAAGGACGGCAAGTGCCCGGTTTCTAGGCAAGATGCTCACCTGCTGCAGAAGCACTGGCCAGCAGTGAACAGAAGCCAGGCAGCAAGAGGGATTGGCACGCAGCCTGGGGGCCGCAAGCATCCTGCTTCCCAAAGGGCAAACGACAGCTCTCCTGTCAGGGTCTCATGTTGCTGTTGTCCCACAGCCTCTGTTATCCGCGCATTCCGAGCCCCGAAGAGACCCTCATGCCCACCCCCTGGGCCCTTCCCGGAATGAAGCTTGCTCCACAGAGAGTGTGCAGGCTGGGTATGGCCTAGGGAAGATAGGCCCCCTAGGTAGGCCTTGGTGCCCCTTTGAGCCGCTGAGGCCCTGGAGTGCTCTGGGATATTGTGTGCTTTTCTGTCCAGACTGGATCCACATTGATGTTGTGCTTGGGGAGACAGAACCCACGTGGGAGACCCCAGGGTGAGGGCAAAGCAGGGAGCCTTTAGGGTGGCAGCTGGGCTACCTGACCAGGGTGCGCCACGGCAGGGAAGCAAAGCCTCCCTAGAACTGGGTGCCTGAATCCCTTCCAAAGCAGGGCCCAATTGGGCTCTACAAGCACCGAAGCCCTGCTCGCGCCTTCAGCCTGCCCACCCAGTGGATCCCAAGGGCCTCTGGTTAGGAGGGTGTGCGCTGATGGCTAGGCCAGAGCCGTTTCCCCACGGTGTGCCCCAACGGAAAACCGTGCAGCCCTGAGCGTCCAAGGCTTCCTACAAGGAACTTGGCCCAGTCCAACAGCCTGTTGAGTGTGGTTTCACGGCAAGGGCTGCAGGCCTTTCTGGCTGGAAAGCTGCAGCTTCCTTGGAGGGTAGTAGTTGATGTGTGTGTTCGCCGCACAAAGAGGGGTGTTGGAGGTGCTCCTAGCCAGGGGATGGTAAGCACTTTTTGATTCTTGCCAGAGACGCTCTTTTTCCTCCCAGAGATTTGCCAGCAGCTAAGGCAAGGCCAGCAGCAGGGCTGTTGGGCGAGTCGCCAAGGAGCCACATCCAACCCACTTCGCCCTGGGGTAATGACCGTTTGGCCTTCAGGCCTCAGGGTGAATGTGGACACTCAGCCTGTGCCTCAGCAGCTTCTGAGCAGTGGAAGAGACACACAGGCCGTGCAAGTGGGACCTTCCATCTTGAACGTTGCTCCTCCCAGGGTCTGCATGTGTTGTATGGCTGAAGTGGGAGTAGGCCGCACGGGCATCTTGGGACAGCCTGGGAGGGGCCGTGGCTTAGCGCTGCTCAGGGAACTCCTGGCTGTTGATCTCAGCTTGGAGAGTGAGTGGAGGTTCTCTCCGAGGTACCCAGAACTCAGGCACGACGTCCCAGGGTGAATGCTAAGCCCAGGGCTTTCCTCACGCAGCTGCACGCCTCTCCCTCAGGCCGCCCAGCCTGCCAGTCTCCGACTCCAAAGAACTGCCTTCCTGAAGCAGTTTGAAGGCTGCCGAACTTGAGTACTGCCAGCAGGAGAGGTCTGCGGATGATGAGCTGGGCTTTCCATTCAGAGGGGTTACCAAGGGATCCTGGCCCAGGAAGGGGGCACTGGAGCCACGGGAGAGTCTTTGGCAATGAGTGTTCCCCCTTGGAAACCAGTGTGACTCCGAGCCTCCTCCAGCCTCGGAACTCACTCTCCGCTTGAAGCACAGCCCTGACACAGGATCCTCGAAACCCAAAGCAGGCCTCTCCGCATGGAGAACTACAGCTCACCTGGTGGCTCTCAGCCAAGTTGCCATCACCCTCTAGGGACGTGTGTGGAGCCATGAGCTCCCAGCAAAGGACGGCAAGTGCCCGGTTTCTAGGCAAGACGCTCACCTGCTGCAGAAGCACTGGCCAGCAGTGAACAGAAGCCAGGCAGCAAGGGGGATTGGCACGCAGCCTGGGGGCCGCAAGCATCCTGCTTCCCAAAGGGCAAACGACAGCTCTCCTGTCAGGGTCTCATGTTGCTGTTGTCCCACAGCCTCTGTTATCCGCACGTTCCGAGCCCCGAAGAGACCCTCATGCCCACCCCCTGGACCCTTCAAGGAATGAAGCTTGCTCCACAGAGAGTGTGCAGGCTGGGTATGGCCTAGGGAAGAGAGTCCCCCTAGGTATGCCTTGGTGCCCCTTTGAGCCACTGAGGCCCTGGAGTGCTCTGGGATATTGTGTGCTTTTCTGTCCAGACTGGATCCACATTGATGTTGTGCTTGGGGAGACAGAACCCACGTGGGAGACCCCAGGGTGAGGGCAAAGCAGGGAGCCTTTAGGGTGGCAGCTGGGCTCCCTGACCAGGGTGCCCCACGGCAGGGAAGCTAAGCCTCCCTAGAACTGGGTGCCTGAATCTCTTCCAAAGCAGGGCCCAATTGGGCTCTGCAAGCACCAAAGCCCTGCTCGGGCCTTCAGCCTGCCCACCCAGTGGATCCCAAGGGCCTCTGGCTAGGAGGGTGTGCGCTGATGGCTAGGCCAGAGCCATTTCCCCACGGTGTGCCCCAACGGAAAACCGTGCAGCCCTGAGCGTCCAAGGCTTCCTACAAGGCACTTGGCCCAGTCCAACAGCCTGTTGAGTGTGGTTTCACGGCAAGGGCTGCAGGCCTTTCTGGCTGGAAAGCTGCAGCTTCCTTGGAGGGTAGTAGTTGATGTGTGTGTTCGCCGCACAAAGAGGGGTGTAGGAGGTGCTCCTAGCCAGGGGATGGCAAGCACTTTTTGATTCTTGCCAGAGACGCTCTTTTTCCTCCCAGAGGTTTGCCAGCAGCTAAGGCAAGGCCAGCAGCAGGGCTGTTGGGCGAGTCGCCAAGGAGCCACATCCAACCCACTTCGCCCTGGGGTAATGACCGTTTGGCCTTCAGGCCTCAGGGTGAATGTGGACACTCAGCCTGTGCCTCAGCAGCTTCTGAGCAGTGGAAGAGACACACAGGCCGTGCAAGTGGGACCTTCCATCTTGAACGTTGCTCCTCCCAGGGTCTGCATGTGTTGTATGGCTGAAGTGGGAGTAGGCCGCACGGGCATCTTGGGACAGCCTGGGAGGGGCCGTGGCTTAGCGCTGCTCAGGGAACTCCTGGCTGTTGATCTCAGCTTGGAGAGTGAGTGGAGGTTCTCTCCGAGGTACCCAGAACTCAGGCACGACGTCCCAGGGTGAATGCTAAGCCCAGGGCTTTCCTCACGCAGCTGCACGCCTCTCCCTCAGGCCGCCCAGCCTGCCAGTCTCCGACTCCAAAGAACTGCCTTCCTGAAGCAGTTTGAAGGCTGCCGAACTTGAGTACTGCCAGCAGGAGAGGTCTGCGGATGATGAGCTGGGCTTTCCATTCAGAGGGGTTACCAAGGGATCCTGGCCCAGGAAGGGGGCACTGGAGCCACGGGAGAGTCTTTGGCAATGAGTGTTCCCCCTTGGAAACCAGTGTGACTCCGAGCCTCCTCCAGCCTCGGAACTCACTCTCCGCTTGAAGCACAGCCCTGACACAGGATCCTCGAAACCCGCGACAGGCCTCTCCGCATGGAGAACTACAGCTCACCTGGTGGCTCTCAGCCAAGTTGCCATCACCCTCTAGGGACGTGTGTGGAGCCATGAGCTCCCAGCAAAGGACGGCAAGTGCCCGGTTTCTAGGCAAGACGCTCACCTGCTGCAGAAGCACTGGCCAGCAGTGAACAGAAGCCAGGCAGCAAGGGGGATTGGCACGCAGCCTGGGGGCCGCAAGCATCCTGCTTCCCAAAGGGCAAACGACAGCTCTCCTGTCAGGGTCTCATGTTGCTGTTGTCCCACAGCCTCTGTTATCCGCACGTTCCGAGCCCCGAAGAGACCCTCATGCCCACCCCCTGGACCCTTCAAGGAATGAAGCTTGCTCCACAGAGAGTGTGCAGGCTGGGTATGGCCTAGGGAAGAGAGTCCCCCTAGGTATGCCTTGGTGCCCCTTTGAGCCACTGAGGCCCTGGAGTGCTCTGGGATATTGTGTGCTTTTCTGTCCAGACTGGATCCACATTGATGTTGTGCTTGGGGAGACAGAACCCACGTGGGAGACCCCAGGGTGAGGGCAAAGCAGGGAGCCTTTAGGGTGGCAGCTGGGCTCCCTGACCAGGGTGCCCCACGGCAGGGAAGCTAAGCCTCCCTAGAACTGGGTGCCTGAATCTATTCCAAAGCAGGGCCCAATTGGGCTCTGCAAGCACCAAAGCCCTGCTCGGGCCTTCAGCCTGCCCACCCAGTGGATCCCAAGGGCCTCTGGCTAGGAGGGTGTGCGCTGATGGCTAGGCCAGAGCCATTTCCCCACGGTGTGCCCCAACGGAAAACCGTGCAGCCCTGAGCGTCCAAGGCTTCCTACAAGGCACTTGGCCCAGTCCAACAGCCTGTTGAGTGTGGTTTCACGGCAAGGGCTGCAGGCCTTTCTGGCTGGAAAGCTGCAGCTTCCTTGGAGGGTAGTAGTTGATGTGTGTGTTCGCCGCACAAAGAGGGGTGTAGGAGGTGCTCCTAGCCAGGGGATGGCAAGCACTTTTTGATTCTTGCCAGAGACGCTCTTTTTCCTCCCAGAGGTTTGCCAGCAGCGAAGGCAAGGCCAGCAGCAGTGCTGTTGGGCGAGTCGCCATGGAGCCACATCCAACCCACTTCGCCCTGGGGTAATGACTGTTTGGCCTTCAGGCCTCAGGGTGAATGTGGACACTCAGCCTGTGCCTCAGCAGCTTCTGAGCAGTGGAAGAGACACACAGGCCGTGCAAGTGGGACCTTCCATCTTGAACGTTGCTCCTCCCAGGGTCTGCATGTGTTGTATGGCTGAAGTGGGAGTAGGCCGCACGGGCATCTTGGGACAGCCTGGGAGGGGCCGTGGCTTAGCGCTGCTCAGGGAACTCCTGGCTGTTGATCTCAGCTTGGAGAGTGAGTGGAGGTTCTCTCCGAGGTACCCAGAACTCAGGCACGACGTCCCAGGGTGAATGCTAAGCCCAGGGCTTTCCTCACGCAGCTGCACGCCTCTCCCTCAGGCCGCCCAGCCTGCCAGTCTCCGACTCCAAAGAACTGCCTTCCTGAAGCAGTTTGAAGGCTGCCGAACTTGAGTACTGCCAGCAGAAGAGGTCTGCGGATGATGAGCTGGGCTTTCCATTCAGAGGGGTTACCAAGGGATCCTGGCCCAGGAAGGGGGCACTGGAGCCACGGGAGAGTCTTTGGCAATGAGTGTTCCCCCTTGGAAACCAGTGTGACTCCGAGCCTCCTCCAGCCTCGGAACTCACTCTCCGCTTGAAGCACAGCCCTGACACAGGATCCTCGAAACCCGCGGCAGGCCTCTCCGCATGGAGAACTACAGCTCACCTGGTGGCTCTCAGCCAAGTTGCCATCACCCTCTAGGGACGTGTGTGGAGCCATGAGCTCCCAGCAAAGGACGGCAAGCGCCCAGTTTCTAGGCAAGACGCTCACCTGCTGCAGAAGCACTGGCCAGCAGTGAACAGAAGCCAGGCAGCAAGGGGGATTGGCACGCAGCCTGGGGGCCGCAAGCATCCTGCTTCCCAAAGGGCAAACGACAGCTCTCCTGTCAGGGTCTCATGTTGCTGTTGTCCCACAGCCTCTGTTATCCGCACGTTCCGAGCCCCGAAGAGACCCTCATGCCCACCCCCTGGGCCCTTCCAGGAATGAAGCTTGCTCCACAGAGAGTGTGCAGGCTGGGTATGGCCTAGGGAAGAGAGTCCCCCTAGGTAGGCCTTGGTGCCCCTGTGAGCCACTGAGGCCCTGGACTGCTCTGGGATATTGTGTGCTTTTCTGTCCAGACTGGATCCACATTGAGGTTGTGCTTGGGGAGACAGAACCTACGTGGGAGCCCCCAGCGTGAGGGCAAAGCAGGGAGCCTTTAGGGTGGCAGCTGGGCTCCCTGACCAGGGTGCGCCACGGCAGGGAAGCTAAGCCTCCCTAGAACTGGGTGCCTGAATCCCTTCCAAAGCAGGGCCCAATTGGGCTCTGCAAGCACCGAAGCCCTGCTCGCGCCTTCAGCCTGCCCACCCAGTGGATCCCAAGGGCCTCTGGCTAGGAGGGTGTGCGCTGATGGCTAGGCCAGAGCCGTTTCCCCACGGTGTGCCCCAACGGAAAACCGTGCAGCCCTGAGCGTCCAAGGCTTCCTACAAGGCACTTGGCCCAGTCCAACAGCCTGTTGAGTGTGGTTTCACGGCAAGGGCTGCAGGCCTTTCTGGCTGGAAAGCTGCAGCTTCCTTGGAGGGTAGTAGTTGATGTGTGTGTTCGCCGCACAAAGAGGGGTGTAGGAGGCGCTCCTAGCCAGGGGATGGCAAGCACTTTTTGATTCTTGCCAGAGACGCTCTTTTTCCTCCCAGAGGTTTGCCAGCAGCGAAGGCAAGGCCAGCAGCAGGGCTGCTGGGCGAGCCGCCAAGGAGCCACATCCAACCCACTTCGCCCTGGGGTAATGACCGTTTGGCCTTCAGGCCTCAGGGTGAATGTGGACACTCAGCCTGTGCCCCAGCAGCTTCTGAGCAGTGGAAGAGACACACAGGCCGTGCAAGTGGGACCTTCCATCTTGAACGTTGCTCCTCCCAGGGTCTGCATGTGTTGTATGGCTGAAGTGGGAGTAGGCCGCACGGGCCTCTTGGGACAGCCTGGGAGGGCCCGTGGCTTAGCGCTCCTCAGGGAACTCCTGGCTGTTGATCTCAGCTTGGAGAGTGAGTGGAGGTTCTCTCCGAGGTACCCAGAACTCAGGCACGACGTCCCAGGGTGAATGCTAAGCCCAGGGCTTTCCTCACGTAGCTGCACGCCTCTCCCTCAGGCCGCCCAGCCTGCCAGTCTCCGACTCCAAAGAACTGCCTTCCTGAAGCAGTTTGAAGGCTGCCGAACTTGAGCACTGCCAGCAGGTGAGGCCTGCGGATGATGAGCTGGGTTTTCCATTCAGAGGGGTTTCCAAGGTATCCTGGCCCAGGAAGGGGGCACTGGAGCCACGGGAGAGTCTTTGGCAATGAGTGTTCCCCCTTGGAAACCAGTGTGACTCCGAGCCTCCTCCAGCCTCGGAACTCACTCTCCGCTTGAAGCACAGCCCTGACACAGGATCCTCGAAACCCGCGACAGGCCTCTCCGCATGGAGAACTACAGCTCACCTGGTGGCTCTCAGCCAAGTTGCCATCACCCTCTAGGGACGTGTGTGGAGCCATGAGCTCCCAGCAAAGGACGGCAAGTGCCCGGTTTCTAGACAAGATGCTCACCTGCTGCAGAAGCACTGGCCAGCAGTGAACAGAAGCCAGGCAGCAAGGGGGATTGGCACGCAGCCTGGGGGCCGCAAGCATCCTGCTTCCCAAAGGGCAAACGACAGCTCTCCTGTCAGGGTCTCATGTTGCTGTTGTCCCACAGCCTCTGTTATCCGCACGTTCCGAGCCCCGAAGAGACCCTCATGCCCACCCCCTGGGCCCTTCCAGGAATGAAGCTTGCTCCACAGAGAGTGTGCAGGCTGGGTATGGCCTAGGGAAGAGAGTCCCCCTAGGTAGGCCTTGGTGCCCCTTTGAGCCGCTGAGGCCCTGGAGTGCTCTGGGATATTGTGTGCTTTTCTGTCCAGACTGGATCCACATTGATGTTGTGCTTGGGGAGACAGAACCCACGTGGGAGACCCCAGGGTGAGGGCAAAGCAGGGAGCCTTTAGGGTGGCAGCTGGGCTACCTGACCAGGGTGCGCCACGGCAGGGAAGCTAAGCCTCCCTAGAACTGGGTGCCTGAATCCCTTCCAAAGGAGGGCCCAATTGGGCTCTGCAAGCACCGAAGCCCTGCTTGCGCCTTCAGCCTGCCCACCCAGTGGATCCCAAGGGCCTCTGGCTAGGAGGGTGTGCGCTGATGGCTAGGCCAGAGCCTTTTCCCCATGGTGTGCCCCAACGGAAAACCGTGCAGCCCTGAGCTTCCAAGCCTTCCTACAAGGCACTTGGCCCAGTCCAACAACCTGTTGAGTGTGGTTTCACGGCAAGGGCTGCAGGCCTTTCTGGCTGGAAAGCTGCAGCTTCCTTGGAGGGTAGTAGTTGATGTGTGTGTTCGCCGCACAAAGAGGGGTGTTGGAGGTGCTCCTAGCAAGGGGATGGCAAGCACTTTTTGATTCTTGCCAGAGACGCTCTTTTTCCTCCCAGAGGTTTGCCAGCAGCGAAGGCAAGGCCAGCAGCAGGGCTGCTGGGCGAGCCGCCAAGGAGCCACATCCAACCCACTTCGCCCTGGGGTAATGACCGTTTGGCCTTCAGGCCTCAGGGTGAATGTGGACACTCAGCCTGGGCCCCAGCAGCTTCTGAGCAGTGGAAGAGACACACAGGCCGTGCAAGTGGGACCTTCCATCTTGAACTTTGCTCCTCCCAGGGTCTGCATGTGTTGTATGGCTGAAGTGGGAGTAGGCCGCACAGGCATCTTGGGACAGCCTTGGAGGGGCCGTGGCTTAGCGCTGCTCAGGGAACTCCTGGCTGTTGATCTCAGCTTGGAGAGTGAGTGGAGGTTCTCTCCGAGGTACCCAGAACTCAGGCACGACGTCCCAGGGTGAATGCTAAGCCCAGGGCTTTCCTCACGCAGCTGCACGCCTCTCCCTCAGGCCGCCCAGCCTGCCAGTCTCCGACTCCAAAGAACTGACTTCCTGAAGCAGTTTGAAGGCTGCCGAACTTGAGCGCTGCCAGCAGGAGGGACCTGCAGATGATGAGCTGGGCATTCCATTCAGAGGGGTTTCCAAGGGATCCTGGCCCAGGACGGGGGCACTGGAGCCACGGGAGAGTCTTTGGCAATGAGTGTTCCCCCTTGGAAACCAGTGTGACTCCGAGCCTCCTCCAGCCTCGGAACTCACTCTCCGTTTGAAGCACAGCCCTGACACAGGATCCTCGAAACCCGCGGCAGGCCTCTCCGCATGGAGAACTACAGCTCACCTGGTGGCTCTCAGCCAAGTTGCCATCACCCTCTAGGGACGTGTGTGGAGCCATGAGCTCCCAGCAAAGGACGGCAAGCGCCCAGTTTCTAGGCAAGACGCTCACCTGCTGCAGAAGCACTGGCCAGCAGTGAACAGAAGCCAGGCAGCAAGGGGGATTGGCACGCAGCCTGGGGGCCGCAAGCATCCTGCTTCCCAAAGGGCAAACGACAGCTCTCCTGTCAGGGTCTCATGTTGCTGTTGTCCCACAGCCTCTGTTATCCGCACGTTCCGAGCCCCGAAGAGACCCTCATGCCCACCCCCTGGGCCCTTCCAGGAATGAAGCTTGCTCCACAGAGAGTGTGCAGGCTGGGTATGGCCTAGGGAAGAGAGTCCCCCTAGGTAGGCCTTGGTGCCCCTGTGAGCCACTGAGGCCCTGGACTGCTCTGGGATATTGTGTGCTTTTCTGTCCAGACTGGATCCACATTGAGGTTGTGCTTGGGGAGACAGAACCTACGTGGGAGCCCCCAGCGTGAGGGCAAAGCAGGGAGCCTTTAGGGTGGCAGCTGGGCTCCCTGACCAGGGTGCGCCACGGCAGGGAAGCTAAGCCTCCCTAGAACTGGGTGCCTGAATCCCTTCCAAAGCAGGGCCCAATTGGGCTCTGCAAGCACCGAAGCCCTGCTCGCGCCTTCAGCCTGCCCACCCAGTGGATCCCAAGGGCCTCTGGCTAGGAGGGTGTGCGCTGATGGCTAGGCCAGAGCCGTTTCCCCACGGTGTGCCCCAACGGAAAACCGTGCAGCCCTGAGCGTCCAAGGCTTCCTACAAGGCACTTGGCCCAGTCCAACAGCCTGTTGAGTGTGGTTTCACGGCAAGGGCTGCAGGCCTTTCTGGCTGGAAAGCTGCAGCTTCCTTGGAGGGTAGTAGTTGATGTGTGTGTTCGCCGCACAAAGAGGGGTGTAGGAGGCGCTCCTAGCCAGGGGATGGCAAGCACTTTTTGATTCTTGCCAGAGACGCTCTTTTTCCTCCCAGAGGTTTGCCAGCAGCGAAGGCAAGGCCAGCAGCAGGGCTGCTGGGCGAGCCGCCAAGGAGCCACATGAAACCCACTTCGCCCTGGGGTAATGACCGTTTGGCCTTCAGGCCTCAGGGTGAATGTGGACACTCAGCCTGTGCCCCAGCAGCTTCTGAGCAGTGGAAGAGACACACAGGCCGTGCAAGTGGGACCTTCCATCTTGAACGTTGCTCCTCCCAGGGTCTGCATGTGTTGTATGGCTGAAGTGGGAGTAGGCCGCACGGGCCTCTTGGGACAGCCTGGGAGGGCCCGTGGCTTAGCGCTCCTCAGGGAACTCCTGGCTGTTGATCTCAGCTTGGAGAGTGAGTGGAGGTTCTCTCCGAGGTACCCAGAACTCAGGCACGACGTCCCAGGGTGAATGCTAAGCCCAGGGCTTTCCTCACGTAGCTGCACGCCTCTCCCTCAGGCCGCCCAGCCTGCCAGTCTCCGACTCCAAAGAACTGCCTTCCTGAAGCAGTTTGAAGGCTGCCGAACTTGAGCACTGCCAGCAGGTGAGGCCTGCGGATGATGAGCTGGGTTTTCCATTCAGAGGGGTTTCCAAGGTATCCTGGCCCAGGAAGGGGGCACTGGAGCCACGGGAGAGTCTTTGGCAATGAGTGTTCCCCCTTGGAAACCAGTGTGACTCCGAGCCTCCTCCAGCCTCGGAACTCACTCTCCGCTTGAAGCACAGCCCTGACACAGGATCCTCGAAACCCGCGACAGGCCTCTCCGCATGGAGAACTACAGCTCACCTGGTGGCTCTCAGCCAAGTTGCCATCACCCTCTAGGGACGTGTGTGGAGCCATGAGCTCCCAGCAAAGGACGGCAAGTGCCCGGTTTCTAGACAAGATGCTCACCTGCTGCAGAAGCACTGGCCAGCAGTGAACAGAAGCCAGGCAGCAAGGGGGATTGGCACGCAGCCTGGGGGCCGCAAGCATCCTGCTTCCCAAAGGGCAAACGACAGCTCTCCTGTCAGGGTCTCATGTTGCTGTTGTCCCACAGCCTCTGTTATCCGCACGTTCCGAGCCCCGAAGAGACCCTCATGCCCACCCCCTGGGCCCTTCCAGGAATGAAGCTTGCTCCACAGAGAGTGTGCAGGCTGGGTATGGCCTAGGGAAGAGAGTCCCCCTAGGTAGGCCTTGGTGCCCCTTTGAGCCGCTGAGGCCCTGGAGTGCTCTGGGATATTGTGTGCTTTTCTGTCCAGACTGGATCCACATTGATGTTGTGCTTGGGGAGACAGAACCCACGTGGGAGACCCCAGGGTGAGGGCAAAGCAGGGAGCCTTTAGGGTGGCAGCTGGGCTCCCTGACCAGGGTGCGCCACGGCAGGGAAGCTAAGCCTCCCTAGAACTGGGTGCCTGAATCCCTTCCAAAGCAGGGCCCAATTGGGCTCTGCAAGCACCGAAGCCCTGCTTGCGCCTTCAGCCTGCCCACCCAGTGGATCCCAAGGGCCTCTGGCTAGGAGGGTGTGCGCTGATGGCTAGGCCAGAGCCTTTTCCCCATGGTGTGCCCCAACGGAAAACCGTGCAGCCCTGAGCTTCCAAGCCTTCCTACAAGGCACTTGGCCCAGTCCAACAACCTGTTGAGTGTGGTTTCACGGCAAGGGCTGCAGGCCTTTCTGGCTGGAAAGCTGCAGCTTCCTTGGAGGGTAGTAGTTGATGTGTGTGTTCGCCGCACAAAGAGGGGTGTTGGAGGTGCTCCTAGCAAGGGGATGGCAAGCACTTTTTGATTCTTGCCAGAGACGCTCTTTTTCCTCCCAGAGGTTTGCCAGCAGCGAAGGCAAGGCCAGCAGCAGGGCTGCTGGGCGAGCCGCCAAGGAGCCACATCCAACCCACTTCGCCCTGGGGTAATGACCGTTTGGCCTTCAGGCCTCAGGGTGAATGTGGACACTCAGCCTGGGCCCCAGCAGCTTCTGAGCAGTGGAAGAGACACACAGGCCGTGCAAGTGGGACCTTCCATCTTGAACTTTGCTCCTCCCAGGGTCTGCATGTGTTGTATGGCTGAAGTGGGAGTAGGCCGCACAGGCATCTTGGGACAGCCTTGGAGGGGCCGTGGCTTAGCGCTGCTCAGGGAACTCCTGGCTGTTGATCTCAGCTTGGAGAGTGAGTGGAGGTTCTCTCCGAGGTACCCAGAACTCAGGCACGACGTCCCAGGGTGAATGCTAAGCCCAGGGCTTTCCTCACGCAGCTGCACGCCTCTCCCTCAGGCCGCCCAGCCTGCCAGTCTCCGACTCCAAAGAACTGACTTCCTGAAGCAGTTTGAAGGCTGCCGAACTTGAGCGCTGCCAGCAGGAGGGACCTGCAGATGATGAGCTGGGCATTCCATTCAGAGGGGTTTCCAAGGGATCCTGGCCCAGGACGGGGGCACTGGAGCCACGGGAGAGTCTTTGGCAATGAGTGTTCCCCCTTGGAAACCAGTGTGACTCCGAGCCTCCTCCAGCCTCGGAACTCACTCTCCGCTTGAAGCACAGCCCTGACACAGGATCCTCGAAACCCGCGGCAGGCCTCTCCGCATGGAGAACTACAGCTCACCTGGTGGCTCTCAGCCAAGTTGCCATCACCCTCTAGGGACGTGTGTGGAGCCATGAGCTCCCAGCAAAGGACAGCAAGTGCCCGGTTTATAGGCAAGACGCTCACCTGCTGCAGAAGCACTGGCCAGCAGTGAACAGAAGCCAGGCAGCAAGGGGGATTGGCACGCAGCCTGGGGGCCGCAAGCATCCTGCTTCCCAAAGGGCAAACGACAGCTCTCCTGTCAGGGTCTCATGTTGCTGTTGTCCCACAGCCTCTGTTATCCGCACGTTCCGAGCCCCGAAGAGACCCTCATGCCCACCCCCTGGGCCCTTCCAGGAATGAAGCTTGCTCCACAGAGAGTGTGCAGGCTGGGTATGGCCTAGGGAAGAGAGTCCCCCTAGGTAGGCCTTGGTGCCCCTTTGAGCCGCTGAGGCCCTGGAGTGCTCTGGGATATTGTGTGCTTTTCTGTCCAGACTGGATCCACATTGATGTTGTGCTTGGGGAGACAGAACCCACGTGGGAGACCCCAGGGTGAGGGCAAAGCAGGGAGCCTTTAGGGTGGCAGCTGGGCTACCTGACCAGGGTGTGCCACGGCAGGGAAGCTAAGCCTCCCTAGAACTGGGTGCCTGAATCCCTTCCAAAGCAGGGCCCAATTGGGCTCTGCAAGCACCGAAGCCCTGCTTGCGCCTTCAGCCTGCCCACCCAGTGGATCCCAAGGGCCTCTGGCTAGGAGGGTGTGCGCTGATGGCTAGGCCAGAGCCTTTTCCCCATGGTGTGCCCCAACGGAAAACCGTGCAGCCCTGAGCTTCCAAGCCTTCCTACAAGGCACTTGGCCCAGTCCAACAACCTGTTGAGTGTGGTTTCACGGCAAGGGCTGCAGGCCTTTCTGGCTGGAAAGCTGCAGCTTCCTTGGAGGGTAGTAGTTGATGTGTGTGTTCGCCGCACAAAGAGGGGTGTTGGAGGTGCTCCTAGCAAGGGGATGGCAAGCACTTTTTGATTCTTGCCAGAGACGCTCTTTTTCCTCCCAGAGGTTTGCCAGCAGCGAAGGCAAGGCCAGCAGCAGGGCTGCTGGGCGAGCCGCCAAGGAGCCACATCCAACCCACTTCGCCCTGGGGTAATGACCGTTTGGCCTTCAGGCCTCAGGGTGAATGTGGACACTCAGCCTGGGCCCCAGCAGCTTCTGAGCAGTGGAAGAGACACACAGGCCGTGCAAGTGGGACCTTCCATCTTGAACTTTGCTCCTCCCAGGGTCTGCATGTGTTGTATGGCTGAAGTGGGAGTAGGCCGCACAGGCATCTTGGGACAGCCTTGGAGGGGCCGTGGCTTAGCGCTGCTCAGGGAACTCCTGGCTGTTGATCTCAGCTTGGAGAGTGAGTGGAGGTTCTCTCCGAGGTACCCAGAACTCAGGCACGACGTCCCAGGGTGAATGCTAAGCCCAGGGCTTTCCTCACGCAGCTGCACGCCTCTCCCTCAGGCCGCCCAGCCTGCCAGTCTCCGACTCCAAAGAACTGACTTCCTGAAGCAGTTTGAAGGCTGCCGAACTTGAGCGCTGCCAGCAGGAGGGACCTGCAGATGATGAGCTGGGCATTCCATTCAGAGGGGTTTCCAAGGGATCCTGGCCCAGGACGGGGGCACTGGAGCCACGGGAGAGTCTTTGGCAATGAGTGTTCCCCCTTGGAAACCAGTGTGACTCCGAGCCTCCTCCAGCCTCGGAACTCACTCTCCGCTTGAAGCACAGCCCTGACACAGGATCCTCGAAACCCAAAGCAGGCCTCTCCGCATGGAGAACTACAGCTCACCTGGTGGCTCTCAGCCAAGTTGCCATCACCCTCTAGGGACGTGTGTGGAGCCATGAGCTCCCAGCAAAGGACAGCAAGTGCCCGGTTTATAGGCAAGACGCTCACCTGCTGCAGAAGCACTGGCCAGCAGTGAACAGAAGCCAGGCAGCAAGGGGGATTGGCACGCAGCCTGGGGGCTGCAAGCATGCTGCTTCCCAAAGGGCAAACGTCAGCTCTCCTGTCAGGGTCTCATGTTGCTGTTGTCCCACAGCCTCTGTTATCCGCACATTCCGAGCCCCGAAGAGACCCTGATGCCCACCCCCTGGGCCCTTCCAGGAATGAAGCTTGCTCCACAGAGAGTGTGCAGGCTGGGTATGGCCTAGGGAAGAGAGTCCCCCTAGGTAGGCCTTGGTGCCCCTTTGAGCCGCTGAGGCCCTGGAGTGCTCTGGGATATTGTGTGCTTTTCTGTCCAGACTGGATCCACATTGAGGTTGTGCTTGGGGAGACAGAACCCACGTGGGAGACCCCAGGGTGAGGGCAAAGCAGGGAGCCTTTAGGGTGGCAGCTGGGCTACCTGACCAGGGTGCGCCACGGCAGGGAAGCTAAGCCTCCCTAGAACTGGATGCCTGAATCCCTTCCAAAGCAGGGCCCAATTGGGCTCTACAAGCACCGAAGCCCTGCTCGCGCCTTCAGCCTGCCCACCCAGTGGATCCCAAGGGCCTCTGGCTAGGAGGGTGTGCGCTGATGGCTAGGCCAGAGCCGTTTCCCCACGGTGTGCCCCAACGGAAAACCGTGCAGCCCTGAGCGTCCAAGGCTTCCTACAAGGCACTTGGCCCAGTCCAACAGCCTGTTGAGTGTGGTTTCACGGCAAGGGCTGCAGGCCTTTCTGGCTGGAAAGCTGCAGCTTCCTTGGAGGGTAGTAGTTGATGTGTGTGTTCGCCGCACAAAGAGGGGTGTAGGAGGTGCTCCTAGCCAGGGGATGGCAAGCACTTTTTGATTCTTGCCAGAGACGCTCTTTTTCCTCCCAGAGGTTTGCCAGCAGCAAAGGCAAGGCCAGCAGCAGGGCTGCTGGGCGAGCCGCCAAGGAGCCACATCCAACCCACTTCGCCCTGGGGTAATGACCGTTTGGCCTTCAGGCCTCAGGGTGAATGTGGACACTCAGCCTGTGCCTCAGCAGCTTCTGAGCAGTGGAAGAGACACACAGGCCGTGCAAGTGGGACCTTCCATCTTGAACGTTGCTCCTCCCAGGGTCTGCATGTGTTGTATGGCTGAAGTGGGAGTAGGCCGCACGGGCATCTTGGGACAGCCTGGGAGGGGCCGTGGCTTAGCGCTCCTCAGGGAACTCCTGGCTGTTGATCTCAGCTTGGAGAGTGAGTGGAGGTTCTCTCCGAGGTATCCAGAACTCAGGCACGACGTCCCAGGGTGAATGCTAAGCCCAGGGCTTTCCTCACGCAGCTGCACGCCTCTCCCTCAGGCCGCCCAGCCTACCAGTCTCCGACTCCAAAGAACTACCTTCCTGAAGCAGTTTGAAGGCTGCCGTACTTGAGTACTGCCAGCAGGAGAGGTCTGCGGATGATGAGCTGGGCTTTCCATTCAGAGGGGTTTGCAAGGGATCCTGGCCCAGGAAGGGGGCACTGGAGCCACGGGAGAGTCTTTGGCAATGAGTGTTCCCCCTTGGAAACCAGTGTGACTCCGAGCCTCCTCCAGCCTCGGAACTCACTCTCCGCTTGAAGCACAGCCCTGACACAGGATCCTCGAAACCCAAAGCAGGCCTCTCCACATGGAGAACTACAGCTCACCTGGTGGCTCTCAGCCAAGTTGCCATCACCCTCTAGGGACGTGTGTGGAGCCATGAGCTCCCAGCAAAGGACGGCAAGTGCCCGGTTTCTAGGCAAGACGCTCACCTGCTGCAGAAGCACTGGCCAGCAGTGAACAGAAGCCAGGCAGCAAGAGGGATTGGCACGCAGCCTGGGGGCCGCAAGCATCCTGCTTCCCAAAGGGCAAACGACAGCTCTCCTGTCAGGGTCTCATGTTGCTGTTGTCCCACAGCCTCTGTTATCCGCACGTTCCGAGCCCCGAAGAGACCCTCATGCCCACCCCCTGGGCCCTTCCAGGAATGAAGCTTGCTCCACAGAGAGTGTGCAGGCTGGGTATGGCCTAGGGAAGATAGGCCCCCTAGGTAGGCCTTGGTGCCCCTTTGAGCCGCTGAGGCCCTGGAGTGCTCTGGGATATTGTGTGCTTTTCTGTCCAGACTGGATCCACATTGAGGTTGTGCTTGGGGAGACAGAACCCACGTGGGAGACCCCAGGGTGAGGGCAAAGCAGGGAGCCTTTAGGGTGGCAGCTGGGCTACCTGACCAGGGTGCGCCACGGCAGGGAAGCTAAGCCTCCCTAGAACTGGGTGCCTGAATCCCTTCCAAAGCAGGGCCCAATTGGGCTCTGCAAGCACCGAAGCCCTGCTCGCGCCTTCAGCCTGCCCACCCAGTGGATCCCAAGGGCCTCTGGCTAGGAGGGTGTGCGCTGATGGCTAGGCCAGAGCCGTTTCCCCACGGTGTGCCCCAACGGAAAACCGTGCAGCCCTGAGCGTCCAAGGCTTCCTACAAGGCACTTGGCCCAGTCCAACAGCCTGTTGAGTGTGGTTTCACGGCAAGGGCTGCAGGCCTTTCTGGCTGGAAAGCTGCAGCTTCCTTGGAGGGTAGTAGTTGATGTGTGTGTTCGCCGCACAAAGAGGGGTGTTGGAGGTGCTCCTAGCCAGGGGATGGTAAGCACTTTTTGATTCTTGCCAGAGACGCTCTTTTTCCTCCCAGAGATTTGCCAGCAGCTAAGGCAAGGCCAGCAGCAGGGCTGTTGGGCGAGTCGCCAAGGAGCCACATCCAACCCACTTCGCCCTGGGGTAATGACCGTTTGGCCTTCAGGCCTCAGGGTGAATGTGGACACTCAGCCTGGGCCCCAGCAGCTTCTGAGCAGTGGAAGAGACACACAGGCCGTGCAAGTGGGACCTTCCATCTTGAACTTTGCTCCTCCCAGGGTCTGCATATGTTGTATGGCTGAAGTGGGAGTAGGCCGCACAGGCATCTTGGGACAGCCTTGGAGGGGCCGTGGCTTAGCGCTGCTCAGGGAACTCCTGGCTGTTGATCTCAGCTTGGAGAGTGAGTGGAGGTTCTCTCCGAGGTACCCAGAACTCAGGCACGACGTCCCAGGGTGAATGCTAAGCCCAGGGCTTTCCTCACGCAGCTGCACGCCTCTCCCTCAGGCCGCCCAGCCTGCCAGTCTCCGACTCCAAAGAACTGACTTCCTGAAGCAGTTTGAAGGCTGCCGAACGCGAGCGCTGCCAGCAGGAGGGACCTGCAGATGATGAGCTGGGCATTCCATTCAGAGGGGTTTCCAAGGGATCCTGGCCCAGGACGGGGGCACTGGAGCCACGGGAGAGTCTTTGGCAATGAGTGTTCCCCCTTGGAAACCAGTGTGACTCCGAGCCTCCTCCAGCCTCGGAACTCACTCTCCGCTTGAAGCACAGCCCTGACACAGGATCCTCGAAACCCAAAGCAGGCCTCTCCGCATGGAGAACTACAGCTCACCTGGTGGCTCTCAGCCAAGTTGCCATCACCCTCTAGGGACGTGTGTGGAGCCATGAGCTCCCAGCAAAGGACAGCAAGTGCCCGGTTTATAGGCAAGACGCTCACCTGCTGCAGAAGCACTGGCCAGCAGTGAACAGAAGCCAGGCAGCAAGGGGGATTGGCACGCAGCCTGGGGGCTGCAAGCATGCTGCTTCCCAAAGGGCAAACGTCAGCTCTCCTGTCAGGGTCTCATGTTGCTGTTGTCCCACAGCCTCTGTTATCCGCACATTCCGAGCCCCGAAGAGACCCTGATGCCCACCCCCTGGGCCCTTCCAGGAATGAAGCTTGCTCCACAGAGAGTGTGCAGGCTGGGTATGGCCTAGGGAAGAGAGTCCCCCTAGGTAGGCCTTGGTGCCCCTTTGAGCCGCTGAGGCCCTGGAGTGCTCTGGGATATTGTGTGCTTTTCTGTCCAGACTGGATCCACATTGAGGTTGTGCTTGGGGAGACAGAACCCACGTGGGAGACCCCAGGGTGAGGGCAAAGCAGGGAGCCTTTAGGGTGGCAGCTGGGCTACCTGACCAGGGTGCGCCACGGCAGGGAAGCTAAGCCTCCCTAGAACTGGATGCCTGAATCCCTTCCAAAGCAGGGCCCAATTGGGCTCTACAAGCACCGAAGCCCTGCTCGCGCCTTCAGCCTGCCCACCCAGTGGATCCCAAGGGCCTCTGGCTAGGAGGGTGTGCGCTGATGGCTAGGCCAGAGCCGTTTCCCCACGGTGTGCCCCAACGGAAAACCGTGCAGCCCTGAGCGTCCAAGGCTTCCTACAAGGCACTTGGCCCAGTCCAACAGCCTGTTGAGTGTGGTTTCACGGCAAGGGCTGCAGGCCTTTCTGGCTGGAAAGCTGCAGCTTCCTTGGAGGGTAGTAGTTGATGTGTGTGTTCGCCGCACAAAGAGGGGTGTAGGAGGTGCTCCTAGCCAGGGGATGGCAAGCACTTTTTGATTCTTGCCAGAGACGCTCTTTTTCCTCCCAGAGGTTTGCCAGCAGCAAAGGCAAGGCCAGCAGCAGGGCTGCTGGGCGAGCCGCCAAGGAGCCACATCCAACCCACTTCGCCCTGGGGTAATGACCGTTTGGCCTTCAGGCCTCAGGGTGAATGTGGACACTCAGCCTGTGCCTCAGCAGCTTCTGAGCAGTGGAAGAGACACACAGGCCGTGCAAGTGGGACCTTCCATCTTGAACGTTGCTCCTCCCAGGGTCTGCATGTGTTGTATGGCTGAAGTGGGAGTAGGCCGCACGGGCATCTTGGGACAGCCTGGGAGGGGCCGTGGCTTAGCGCTCCTCAGGGAACTCCTGGCTGTTGATCTCAGCTTGGAGAGTGAGTGGAGGTTCTCTCCGAGGTATCCAGAACTCAGGCACGACGTCCCAGGGTGAATGCTAAGCCCAGGGCTTTCCTCACGCAGCTGCACGCCTCTCCCTCAGGCCGCCCAGCCTACCAGTCTCCGACTCCAAAGAACTACCTTCCTGAAGCAGTTTGAAGGCTGCCGTACTTGAGTACTGCCAGCAGGAGAGGTCTGCGGATGATGAGCTGGGCTTTCCATTCAGAGGGGTTTGCAAGGGATCCTGGCCCAGGAAGGGGGCACTGGAGCCACGGGAGAGTCTTTGGCAATGAGTGTTCCCCCTTGGAAACCAGTGTGACTCCGAGCCTCCTCCAGCCTCGGAACTCACTCTCCGCTTGAAGCACAGCCCTGACACAGGATCCTCGAAACCCAAAGCAGGCCTCTCCACATGGAGAACTACAGCTCACCTGGTGGCTCTCAGCCAAGTTGCCATCACCCTCTAGGGACGTGTGTGGAGCCATGAGCTCCCAGCAAAGGACGGCAAGTGCCCGGTTTCTAGGCAAGACGCTCACCTGCTGCAGAAGCACTGGCCAGCAGTGAACAGAAGCCAGGCAGCAAGAGGGATTGGCACGCAGCCTGGGGGCCGCAAGCATCCTGCTTCCCAAAGGGCAAACGACAGCTCTCCTGTCAGGGTCTCATGTTGCTGTTGTCCCACAGCCTCTGTTATCCGCACGTTCCGAGCCCCGAAGAGACCCTCATGCCCACCCCCTGGGCCCTTCCAGGAATGAAGCTTGCTCCACAGAGAGTGTGCAGGCTGGGTATGGCCTAGGGAAGATAGGCCCCCTAGGTAGGCCTTGGTGCCCCTTTGAGCCGCTGAGGCCCTGGAGTGCTCTGGGATATTGTGTGCTTTTCTGTCCAGACTGGATCCACATTGAGGTTGTGCTTGGGGAGACAGAACCCACGTGGGAGACCCCAGGGTGAGGGCAAAGCAGGGAGCCTTTAGGGTGGCAGCTGGGCTACCTGACCAGGGTGCGCCACGGCAGGGAAGCTAAGCCTCCCTAGAACTGGGTGCCTGAATCCCTTCCAAAGCAGGGCCCAATTGGGCTCTGCAAGCACCGAAGCCCTGCTCGCGCCTTCAGCCTGCCCACCCAGTGGATCCCAAGGGCCTCTGGCTAGGAGGGTGTGCGCTGATGGCTAGGCCAGAGCCGTTTCCCCACGGTGTGCCCCAACGGAAAACCGTGCAGCCCTGAGCGTCCAAGGCTTCCTACAAGGCACTTGGCCCAGTCCAACAGCCTGTTGAGTGTGGTTTCACGGCAAGGGCTGCAGGCCTTTCTGGCTGGAAAGCTGCAGCTTCCTTGGAGGGTAGTAGTTGATGTGTGTGTTCGCCGCACAAAGAGGGGTGTTGGAGGTGCTCCTAGCCAGGGGATGGTAAGCACTTTTTGATTCTTGCCAGAGACGCTCTTTTTCCTCCCAGAGATTTGCCAGCAGCTAAGGCAAGGCCAGCAGCAGGGCTGTTGGGCGAGTCGCCAAGGAGCCACATCCAACCCACTTCGCCCTGGGGTAATGACCGTTTGGCCTTCAGGCCTCAGGGTGAATGTGGACACTCAGCCTGTGCCTCAGCAGCTTCTGAACAGTGGAAGAGACACACAGGCCGTGCAAGTGGGACCTTCCATCTTGAACGTTGCTCCTCCCAGGGTCTGCATGTGTTGTATGGCTGAAGTGGGAGTAGGCCGCACGGGCATCTTGGGACAGCCTGGGAGGGCCCGTGGCTTAGCGCTGCTCAGGGAACTCCTGGCTGTTGATCTCAGCTTGGAGAGTGAGTGGAGGTTCTCTCCGAGGTACCCAGAACTCAGGCACGACGTCCCAGGGTGAATGCTAAGCCCAGGGCTTTCCTCACGTAGCTGCACGCCTCTCCCTCAGGCCGCCCAGCCTGCCAGTCTCCGACTCCAAAGAACTGCCTTCCTGAAGCAGTTTGAAGGCTGCCGAACTTGAGCACTGCCAGCAGGAGAGGCCTGCGGATGATGAGCTGGGTTTTCCATTCAGAGGGGTTTCCAAGGTATCCTGGCCCAGGAAGGGGGCACTGGAGCCACGGGAGAGTCTTTGGCAATGAGTGTTCCCCCTTGCAAACCAGTGTGACTCCGAGCCTCCTCCAGCCTCGGAACTCACTCTCCGCTTGAAGCACAGCCCTGACACAGGATCCTCGAAACCCGCGGCAGGCCTCTCCGCATGGAGAACTACAGCTCACCTGGTGGCTCTCAGCCAAGTTGCCATCACCCTCTAGGGACGTGTGTGGAGCCATGAGCTCCCAGCAAAGGACGGCAAGTGCCCGGTTTCTAGGCAAGATGCTCACCTGCTGCAGAAGCACTGGCCAGCAGTGAACAGAAGCCAGGCAGCAAGGGGGATTGGCACGCAGCCTGGGGGCCGCAAGCATCCTGCTTCCCAAAGGGCAAACGACAGCTCTCCTGTCAGGGTCTCATGTTGCTGTTGTCCCACAGCCTCTGTTATCCGCACGTTCCGAGCCCCGAAGAGACCCTCATGCCCACCCCCTGGGCCCTTCCAGGAATGAAGCTTGCTCCACAGAGAGTGTGCAGGCTGGGTATGGCCTAGGGAAGAGAGTCCCCCTAGGTAGGCCTTGGTGCCCCTTTGAGCCGCTGAGGCCCTGGAGTGCTCTGGGATATTGTGTGCTTTTCTGTCCAGACTGGATCCACATTGATGTTGTGCTTGGGGAGACAGAACCCACGTGGGAGACCCCAGGGTGAGGGCAAAGCAGGGAGCCTTTAGGGTGGCAGCTGGGCTACCTGACCAGGGTGCGCCACGGCAGGGAAGCTAAGCCTCCCTAGAACTGGGTGCCTGAATCCCTTCCAAAGCAGGGCCCAATTGGGCTCTGCAAGCACCGAAGCCCTGCTTGCGCCTTCAGCCTGCCCACCCAGTGGATCCCAAGGGCCTCTGGCTAGGAGGGTGTGCGCTGATGGCTAGGCCAGAGCCTTTTCCCCATGGTGTGCCCCAACGGAAAACCGTGCAGCCCTGAGCGTCCAAGGCTTCCTACAAGGCACTTGGCCCAGTCCAACAACCTGTTGAGTGTGGTTTCACGGCAAGGGCTGCAGGCCTTTCTGGCTGGAAAGCTGCAGCTTCCTTGGAGGGTAGTAGTTGATGTGTGTGTTCGCCGCACAAAGAGGGGTGTTGGAGGTGCTCCTAGCAAGGGGATGGCAAGCACTTTTTGATTCTTGCCAGAGACGCTCTTTTTCCTCTCAGAGGTTTGCCAGCAGCGAAGGCAAGGCCAGCAGCAGGGCTGCTGGGCGAGCCGCCAAGGAGCCACATCCAACCCACTTCGCCCTGGGGTAATGACCGTTTGGCCTTCAGGCCTCAGGGTGAATGTGGACACTCAGCCTGTGCCCCAGCAGCTTCTGAGCAGTGGAAGAGACACACAGGCCGTGCAAGTGGGACCTTCCATCTTGAACTTTGCTCCTCCCAGGGTCTGCATGTGTTGTATGGCTGAAGTGGGAGTAGGCCGCACAGGCATCTTGGGACAGCCTGGGAGGGGCCGTGGCTTAGCGCTGCTCAGGGAACTCCTGGCTGTTGATCTCAGCTTGGAGAGTGAGTGGAGGTTCTCTCCGAGGTACCCAGAACTCAGGCACGACGTCCCAGGGTGAATGCTAAGCCCAGGGCTTTCCTCACGCAGCTGCACGCCTCTCCCTCAGGCCGCCCAGCCTGCCAGTCTCCGACTCCAAAGAACTGACTTCCTGAAGCAGTTTGAAGGCTGCCGAACTTGAGCGCTGCCAGCAGGAGGGACCTGCAGATGATGAGCTGGGCATTCCATTCCGAGGGGTTTCCAAGGGATCCTGGCCCAGGACGGGGGCACTGGAGCCACGGGAGAGTCTTTGGCAATGAGTGTTCCCCCTTGGAAACCAGTGTGACTCCGAGCCTCCTCCAGCCTCGGAACTCACTCTCCGCTTGAAGCACAGCCCTGACACAGGATCCTCGAAACCCGCGGCAGGCCTCTCCGCATGGAGAACTACAGCTCACCTGGTGGCTCTCAGCCAAGTTGCCATCACCCTCTAGGGACGTGTGTGGAGCCATGAGCTCCCAGCAAAGGACAGCAAGTGCCCGGTTTATAGGCAAGACGCTCACCTGCTGCAGAAGCACTGGCCAGCAGTGAACAGAAGCCAGGCAGCAAGGGGGATTGGCACGCAGCCTGGGGGCTGCAAGCATGCTGCTTCCCAAAGGGCAAACGTCAGCTCTCCTGTCAGGGTCTCATGTTGCTGTTGTCCCACAGCCTCTGTTATCCGCACATTCCGAGCCCCGAAGAGACCCTCATGCCCATCCCCTGGGCCCTTCCAGGAATGAAGCTTGCTCCACAGAGAGTGTGCAGGCTGGGTATGGCCTAGGGAAGAGAGTCCCCCTAGGTAGGCCTTGGTGCCCCTTTGAGCCGCTGAGGCCCTGGAGTGCTCTGGGATATTGTGTGCTTTTCTGTCCAGACTGGATCCACATTGAGGTTGTGCTTGGGGAGACAGAACCCACGTGGGAGATCCCAGGGTGAGGGCAAAGCAGGGAGCCTTTAGGGTGGCAGCTGGGCTACCTGACCAGGGTGCGCCACGGCAGGGAAGCTAAGCCTCCCTAGAACTGGATGCCTGAATCCCTTCCAAAGCAGGGCCCAATTGGGCTCTACAAGCACCGAAGCCCTGCTCGCGCCTTCAGCCTGCCCACCCAGTGGATCCCAAGGGCCTCTGGCTAGGAGGGTGTGCGCTGATGGCTAGGCCAGAGCCGTTTCCCCACGGTGTGCCCCAACGGAAAACCGTGCAGCCCTGAGCGTCCAAGGCTTCCTACAAGGCACTTGGCCCAGTCCAACAGCCTGTTGAGTGTGGTTTCACGGCAAGGGCTGCAGGCCTTTCTGGCTGGAAAGCTGCAGCTTCCATGGAGGGTAGTAGTTGATGTGTGTGTTCGCCGCACAAAGAGGGATGTAGGAGGTGCTCCTAGCCAGGGAATGGCAAGCACTTTTTGATTCTTGCCAGAGACGCTCTTTTTCCTCCCAGAGGTTTGCCAGCAGCGAAGGCAAGGCCAGCAGCAGGGCTGCTGGGCGAGCCGCCAAGGAGCCACATCCAACCCACTTCGCCCTGGGGTAATGACCGTTTGGCCTTCAGGCCTCAGGGTGAATGTGGACACTCAGCCTGTGCCTCAGCAGCTTCTGAGCAGTGGAAGAGACACACAGGCCGTGCAAGTGGGACCTTCCATCTTGAACGTTGCTCCTCCCAGGGTCTGCATGTGTTGTATGGCTGAAGTGGGAGTAGGCCGCACGGGCATCTTGGGACAGCCTGGGAGGGGCCGTGGCTTAGCGCTCCTCAGGGAACTCCTGGCTGTTGATCTCAGCTTGGAGAGTGAGTGGAGGTTCTCTCCGAGGTACCCAGAACTCAGGCACGACGTCCCAGGGTGAATGCTAAGCCCAGGGCTTTCCTCACGCAGCTGCACGCCTCTCCCTCAGGCCGCCCAGCCTACCAGTCTCCGACTCCAAAGAACTACCTTCCTGAAGCAGTTTGAAGGCTGCCGTACTTGAGTACTGCCAGCAGGAGAGGTCTGCGGATGATGAGCTGGGCTTTCCATTCAGAGGGGTTTGCAAGGGATCCTGGCCCAGGAAGGGGGCACTGGAGCCACGGGAGAGTCTTTGGCAATGAGTGTTCCCCCTTGGAAACCAGTGTGACTCCGAGCCTCCTCCAGCCTCGGAACTCACTCTCCGCTTGAAGCACAGCCCTGACACAGGATCCTCGAAACCCAAAGCAGGCCTCTCCACATGGAGAACTACAGCTCACCTGGTGGCTCTCAGCCAAGTTGCCATCACCCTCTAGGGACGTGTGTGGAGCCATGAGCTCCCAGCAAAGGACGGCAAGTGCCCGGTTTCTAGGCAAGACGCTCACCTGCTGCAGAAGCACTGGCCAGCAGTGAACAGAAGCCAGGCAGCAAGAGGGATAGGCACGCAGCCTGGGGGCCGCAAGCATCCTGCTTCCCAAAGGGCAAACGACAGCTCTCCTGTCAGGGTCTCATGTTGCTGTTGTCCCACAGCCTCTGTTATCCGCACGTTCCGAGCCCCGAAGAGACCCTCATGCCCACCCCCTGGGCCCTTCCAGGAATGAAGCTTGCTCCACAGAGAGTGTGCAGGCTGGGTATGGCCTAGGGAAGATAGGCCCCCTAGGTAGGCCTTGGTGCCCCTTTGAGCCGCTGAGGCCCTGGAGTGCTCTGGGATATTGTGTGCTTTTCTGTCCAGACTGGATCCACATTGAGGTTGTGCTTGGGGAGACAGAACCCACGTGGGAGACCCCAGGGTGAGGGCAAAGCAGGGAGCCTTTAGGGTGGCAGCTGGGCTACCTGACCAGGGTGCGCCACGGCAGGGAAGCTAAGCCTCCCTAGAACTGGGTGCCTGAATCCCTTCCAAAGCAGGGCCCAATTGGGCTCTGCAAGCACCGAAGCCCTGCTCGCGCCTTCAGCCTGCCCACCCAGTGGATCCCAAGGGCCTCTGGCTAGGAGGGTGTGCGCTGATGGCTAGGCCAGAGCCGTTTCCCCACGGTGTGCCCCAACGGAAAACCGTGCAGCCCTGAGCGTCCAAGGCTTCCTACAAGGCACTTGGCCCAGTCCAACAGCCTGTTGAGTGTGGTTTCACGGCAAGGGCTGCAGGCCTTTCTGGCTGGAAAGCTGCAGCTTCCTTGGAGGGTAGTAGTTGATGTGTGTGTTCGCCGCACAAAGAGGGGTGTTGGAGGTGCTCCTAGCCAGGGGATGGTAAGCACTTTTTGATTCTTGCCAGAGACGCTCTTTTTCCTCCCAGAGATTTGCCAGCAGCTAAGGCAAGGCCAGCAGCAGGGCTGTTGGGCGAGTCGCCAAGGAGCCACATCCAACCCACTTCGCCCTGGGGTAATGACCGTTTGGCCTTCAGGCCTCAGGGTGAATGTGGACACTCAGCCTGTGCCTCAGCAGCTTCTGAGCAGTGGAAGAGACACACAGGCCGTGCAAGTGGGACCTTCCATCTTGAACGTTGCTCCTCCCAGGGTCTGCATGTGTTGTATGGCTGAAGTGGGAGTAGGCCGCACGGGCATCTTGGGACAGCCTGGGAGGGCCCGTGGCTTAGCGCTGCTCAGGGAACTCCTGGCTGTTGATCTCAGCTTGGAGAGTGAGTGGAGGTTCTCTCCGAGGTACCCAGAACTCAGGCACGACGTCCCAGGGTGAATGCTAAGCCCAGGGCTTTCCTCACGTAGCTGCACGCCTCTCCCTCAGGCCGCCCAGCCTGCCAGTCTCCGACTCCAAAGAACTGCCTTCCTGAAGCAGTTTGAAGGCTGCCGAACTTGAGCACTGCCAGCAGGAGAGGCCTGCGGATGATGAGCTGGGTTTTCCATTCAGAGGGGTTTCCAAGGTATCCTGGCCCAGGAAGGGGGCACTGGAGCCACGGGAGAGTCTTTGGCAATGAGTGTTCCCCCTTGGAAACCAGTGTGACTCCGAGCCTCCTCCAGCCTCGGAACTCACTCTCCGCTTGAAGCACAGCCCTGACACAGGATCCTCGAAACCCGCGGCAGGCCTCTCCGCATGGAGAACTACAGCTCACCTGGTGGCTCTCAGCCAAGTTGCCATCACCCTCTAGGGACGTGTGTGGAGCCATGAGCTCCCAGCAAAGGATGGCAAGTGCCCGGTTTCTAGGCAAGACGCTCACCTGCTGCAGAAGCACTGGCCAGCAGTGAACAGAAGCCAGGCAGCAAGGGGGATTGGCACGCAGCCTGGGGGCCGCAAGCATCCTGCTTCCCAAAGGGCAAACGACAGCTCTCCTGTCAGGGTCTCATGTTGCTGTTGTCCCACAGCCTCTGTTATCCGCACGTTCCGAGCCCCGAAGAGACCCTCATGCCCACCCCCTGGGCCCTTCCAGGAATGAAGCTTGCTCCACAGAGAGTGTGCAGGCTGGGTATGGCCTAGGGAAGAGAGTCCCCCTAGGTAGGCCTTGGTGCCCCTTTGAGCCGCTGAGGCCCTGGAGTGCTCTGGGATATTGTGTGCTTTTCTGTCCAGACTGGATCCACATTGATGTTGTGCTTGGGGAGACAGAACCCACGTGGGAGACCCCAGGGTGAGGGCAAAGCAGGGAGCCTTTAGGGTGGCAGCTGGGCTACCTGACCAGGGTGCGCCACGGCAGGGAAGCTAAGCCTCCCTAGAACTGGGTGCCTGAATCCCTTCCAAAGCAGGGCCCAATTGGGCTCTGCAAGCACCGAAGCCCTGCTTGCGCCTTCAGCCTGCCCACCCAGTGGATCCCAAGGGCCTCTGGCTAGGAGGGTGTGCGCTGATGGCTAGGCCAGAGCCTTTTCCCCATGGTGTGCCCCAATGGAAAACCGTGCAGCCCTGAGCGTCCAAGCCTTCCTACAAGGCACTTGGCCCAGTCCAACAACCTGTTGAGTGTGGTTTCACGGCAAGGGCTGCAGGCCTTTCTGGCTGGAAAGCTGCAGCTTCCTTGGAGGGTAGTAGTTGATGTGTGTGTTCGCCGCACAAAGAGGGGTGTTGGAGGTGCTCCTAGCAAGGGGATGGCAAGCACTTTTTGATTCTTGCCAGAGACGCTCTTTTTCCTCCCAGAGGTTTGCCAGCAGCGAAGGCAAGGCCAGCAGCAGGGCTGCTGGGCGAGCCGCCAAGGAGCCACATCCAACCCACTTCGCCCTGGGGTAATGACCGTTTGGCCTTCAGGCCTCAGGGTGAATGTGGACACTCAGCCTGTGCCCCAGCAGCTTCTGAGCAGTGGAAGAGACACACAGGCCGTGCAAGTGGGACCTTCCATCTTGAACTTTGCTCCTCCCAGGGTCTGCATGTGTTGTATGGCTGAAGTGGGAGTAGGCCGCACAGGCATCTTGGGACAGCCTGGGAGGGGCCGTGGCTTAGCGCTGCTCAGGGAACTCCTGGCTGTTGATCTCAGCTTGGAGAGTGAGTGGAGGTTCTCTCCGAGGTACCCAGAACTCAGGCACGACGTCCCAGGGTGAATGCTAAGCCCAGGGCTTTCCTCACGCAGCTGCACGCCTCTCCCTCAGGCCGCCCAGCCTGCCAGTCTCCGACTCCAAAGAACTGCCTTCCTGAAGCAGTTTGAAGGCTGCCGAACTTGAGCGCTGCCAGCAGGAGGGACCTGCAGATGATGAGCTGGGCATTCCATTCAGAGGGGTTTCCAAGGGATCCTGGCCCAGGACGGGGGCACTGGAGCCACGGGAGAGTCTTTGGCAATGAGTGTTCCCCCTTGGAAACCAGTGTGACTCCGAGCCTCCTCCAGCCTCGGAACTCACTCTCCGCTTGAAGCACAGCCCTGACACAGGATCCTCCAAATCCACGGCAGGCCTCTCCGCATGGAGAACTACAGCTCACCTGGTGGCTCTCAGCCAAGTTGCCATCACCCTCTAGGGACGTGTGTGGAGCCATGAGCTCCCAGCAAAGGACAGCAAGTGCCCGGTTTCTAGGCAAGACGCTCACCTGCTGCAGAAGCACTGGCCAGCAGTGAACAGAAGCCAGGCAGCAAGGGGGATTGGCACGCAGCCTGGGGGCTGCAAGCATGCTGCTTCCCAAAGGGCAAACGTCAGCTCTCCTGTCAGGGTCTCATGTTGCTGTTGTCCCACAGCCTCTGTTATCCGCACGTTCTGAGCCCCGAAGAGACCCTGATGCCCACCCCCTGGGCCCTTCCAGGAATGAAGCTTGCTCCACAGAGAGTGTGCAGGCTGGGTATGGCCTAGGGAAGATAGGCCCCCTAGGTAGGCCTTGGTGCCCCTTTGAGCCGCTGAGGCCCTGGAGTGCTCTGGGATATTGTGTGCTTTTCTGTCCAGACTGGATCCACATTGAGGTTGTGATTGGGGAGACAGAACCCACGTGGGAGACCCCAGGGTGAGGGCAAAGCAGGGAGCCTTTAGGGTGGCAGCTGGGCTACCTGACCAGGGTGCGCCACGGCAGGGAAGCTAAGCCTCCCTAGAACTGGGTGCCTGAATCCCTTCCAAAGCAGGGCCCAATTGGGCTCTGCAAGCACCGAAGCCCTGCTTGCGCCTTCAGCCTGCCCACCCAGTGGATCCCAAGGGCCTCTGGCTAGGAGGGTGTGCGCTGATGGCTAGGCCAGAGCCGTTTCCCCACGGTGTGCCCCAACGGAAAACAGTGCAGCCCTGAGCGTCCAAGGCTTCCTACAAGGCACTTGGCCCAGTCCAACAGCCTGTTGAGTGTGGTTTCACGGCAAGGGCTGCAGGCCTTTCTGGCTGGAAAGCTGCAGCTTCCTTGGAGGGTAGTAGTTGATGTGTGTGTTCGCCGCACAAAGAGGGGTGTTGGAGGTGCTCCTAGCCAGGGGATGGTAAGCACTTTTTGATTCTTGCCAGAGACGCTCTTTTTCCTCCCAGAGATTTGCCAGCAGCTAAGGCAAGGCCAGCAGCAGGGCTGTTGGGCGAGTCGCCAAGGAGCCACATCCAACCCACTTCGCCCTGGGGTAATGACCGTTTGGCCTTCAGGCCTCAGGGTGAATGTGGACACTCAGCCTGTGCCTCAGCAGCTTCTGAGCAGTGGAAGAGACACACAGGCCGTGCAAGTGGGACCTTCCATCTTGAACGTTGCTCCTCCCAGGGTCTGCATGTGTTGTATGGCTGAAGTGGGAGTAGGCCGCACGGGCATCTTGGGACAGCCTGGGAGGGGCCGTGGCTTAGCGCTGCTCAGGGAACTCCTGGCTGTTGATCTCAGCTTGGAGAGTGAGTGGAGGTTCTCTCCGAGGTACCCAGAACTCAGGCACGACGTCCCAGGGTGAATGCTAAGCCCAGGGCTTTCCTCACGCAGCTGCACGCCTCTCCCTCAGGCCGCCCAGCCTGCCAGTCTCCGACTCCAAAGAACTGCCTTCCTGAAGCAGTTTGAAGGCTGCCGAACTTGAGCGCTGCCAGCAGGAGAGGCCTGCGGATGATGAGCTGGGCTTTCCATTCAGAGGGGTTACCAAGGGATCCTGGCCCAGGAAGGGGGCACTGGAGCCACGGGAGAGTCTTTGGCAATGAGTGTTCCCCCTTGGAAACCAGTGTGACTCCGAGCCTCCTCCAGCCTCGGAACTCACTCTCCGCTTGAAGCACAGCCCTGACACAGGATCCTCGAAACCCAAAGCAGGCCTCTCCGCATGGAGAACTACAGCTCACCTGGTGGCTCTCAGCCAAGTTGCCATCACCCTCTAGGGACGTGTGTGGAGCCATGAGCTCCCAGCAAAGGACAGCAAGTGCCCGGTTTCTAGGCAAGACGCTCACCTGCTGCAGAAGCACTGGCCAGCAGTGAACAGAAGCCAGGCAGCAAGGGGGATTGGCACGCAGCCTGGGGGCTGCAAGCATGCTGCTTCCCAAAGGGCAAACGTCAGCTCTCCTGTCAGGGTCTCATGTTGCTGTTGTCCCACAGCCTCTGTTATCCGCACGTTCTGAGCCCCGAAGAGACCCTGATGCCCACCCCCTGGGCCCTTCCAGGAATGAAGCTTGCTCCACAGAGAGTGTGCAGGCTGGGTATGGCCTAGGGAAGATAGGCCCCCTAGGTAGGCCTTGGTGCCCCTTTGAGCCGCTGAGGCCCTGGAGTGCTCTGGGATATTGTGTGCTTTTCTGTCCAGACTGGATCCACATTGAGGTTGTGCTTGGGGAGACAGAACCCACGTGGGAGACCCCAGGGTGAGGGCAAAGCAGGGAGCCTTTAGGGTGGCAGCTGGGCTACCTGACCAGGGTGCGCCACGGCAGGGAAGCTAAACCTCCCTAGAACTGGGTGCCTGAATCCCTTCCAAAGCAGGGCCCAATTGGGCTCTGCAAGCACCGAAGCCCTGCTCGTGCCTTCAGCCTGCCCACCCAGTGGATCCCAAGGGCCTCTGGCTAGGAGGGTGTGCGCTGATGGCTAGGCCAGAGCCGTTTCCCCACGGTGTGCCCCAATGGAAAACCGTGCAGCCCTGAGCGTCCAAGGCTTCCTACAAGGCACTTGGCCCAGTCCAACAGCCTGTTGAGTGTGGTTTCACGGCAAGGGCTGCAGGCCTTTCTGGCTGGAAAGCTGCAGCTTCCTTGGAGGGTAGTAGTTGATGTGTGTGTTCGCCGCACAAAGAGGGGTGTAGGAGGTGCTCCTAGCCAGGGGATGGCAAGCACTTTTTGATTCTTGCCAGAGACGCTCTTTTTCCTCCCAGAGGTTTGCCAGCAGCGAAGGCAAGGCCAGCAGCAGGGCTGCTGGGCGAGCCGCCAAGGAGCCACATCCAACCCACTTCGCCTTGGGGTAATGACCGTTTGGCCTTCAGGCCTCAGGGTGAATGTGGACACTCAGCCTGTGCCCCAGCAGCTTCTGAGCAGTGGAAGAGACACACAGGCCGTGCAAGTGGGACCTTCCATCTTGAACGTTGCTCCTCCCAGGGTCTGCATGTGTTGTATGGCTGAAGTGGGAGTAGGCCGCACGGGCATCTTGGGACAGCCTGGGAGGGCCCGTGGCTTAGCGCTGCTCAGGGAACTCCTGGCTGTTGATCTCAGCTTGGAGAGTGAGTGGAGGTTCTCTCCGAGGTACCCAGAACTCAGGCACGACGTCCCAGGGTGAATGCTAAGCCCAGGGCTTTCCTCACGTAGCTGCACGCCTCTCCCTCAGGCCGCCCAGCCTGCCAGTCTCCGACTCCAAAGAACTGCCTTCCTGAAGCAGTTTGAAGGTTGCCGAACTTGAGCACTGCCAGCAGGAGAGGCCTGCGGATGATGAGCTGGGTTTTCCATTCAGAGGGGTTTCCAAGGTATCCTGGCCCAGGAAGGGGGCACTGGAGCCACGGGAGAGTCTTTGGCAATGAGTGTTCCCCCTTGCAAACCAGTGTGACTCCGAGCCTCCTCCAGCCTCGGAACTCACTCTCCGCTTGAAGCACAGCCCTGACACAGGATCCTCGAAACCCGCGGCAGGCCTCTCCGCATGGACAACTACAGCTCACCTGGTGGCTCTCAGCCAAGTTGCCATCACCCTCTAGGGACGTGTGTGGAGCCATGAGCTCCCAGCAAAGGACGGCAAGTGCCCGGTTTCTAGGCAAGATGCTCACCTGCTGCAGAAGCACTGGCCAGCAGTGAACAGAAGCCAGGCAGCAAGGGGGATTGGCACGCAGCCTGGGGGCCGCAAGCATCCTGCTTCCCAAAGGGCAAACGACAGCTCTCCTGTCAGGGTCTCATGTTGCTGTTGTCCCACAGCCTCTGTTATCCGCACGTTCCGAGCCCCGAAGAGACCCTCATGCCCACCCCCTGGGCCCTTCCAGGAATGAAGCTTGCTCCACAGAGAGTGTGCAGGCTGGGTATGGCCTAGGGAAGAGAGGCCCCCTAGGTAGGCCTTGGTGCCCCTTTGAGCCGCTGAGGCCCTGGAGTGCTCTGGGATATTGTGTGCTTTTCTGTCCAGACTGGATCCACATTGATGTTGTGCTTGGGGAGACAGAACCCACGTGGGAGACCCCAGGGTGAGGGCAAAGCAGGGAGCCTTTAGGGTGGCAGCTGGGCTACCTGACCAGGGTGCGCCACGGCAGGGAAGCTAAGCCTCCCTAGAACTGGGTGCCTGAATCCCTTCCAAAGCAGGGCCCAATTGGGCTCTGCAAGCACCGAAGCCCTGCTTGCGCCTTCAGCCTGCCCACCCAGTGGATCCCAAGGGCCTCTGGCTAGG